>NC_041218.1:103759004-103960386 GCF_002837175.3 Physeter macrocephalus | reverse complement strand
GGACCCTCCTAGACCGGGGCACGAACCCGCATCCCCTTCATCGGCAGGCAGACTCTCAACCACTGTGCCACCAGGGAAGGCCAGAAAATATGTATTTTTATTAACGTGTGTGTCCTAGATCAGTTGGTTTATTTCCTAGTTTTTGTTTCAGGTATTATAACTTTGTATGAATATACTGCAATATATTCATTAGTCCAGCTATTAATTGATACTCTAACTGCTTACAATTTTTGACTATTAGGAAGTCTGGCAAGACCTTCAAGATGGCAGAGGAGTAAGAAGTGGAGATCACCTTCCTCCCCACAATACATCAGAAATACAAATACATGTGGAACTGCTCCTACAGAACACCTACTGAATGCTGGCAGAAGACCTCAGAATTCCCAAAAGGCAAGAAACTCTCCACGTACCTGGGTAGGACAAAAGAAAATAAGGAAAAACAGAGACAAAAGAATAGGGACGGGACCTGAACCTCTGGGAGGGAGCTGTGAAGGTGGAAAAGCTTCCACACACTAGAAGCCCCTTCACTGGTGGAGACGGCAGGTGGCGAAGGGGGAGCCTTCAGAGCCGCGGAGGAGAGCACAGCCACAGGGGTGCGGAGGGCAAAGCAGAGAGATTCCCGCACAGAGGATCGGTGCCGACCAGCACTCACCAGCCCGAGAGGCTTGTCTGCTCACCCGCTGGGGTTGGTGGGGGCTGGGAGCTGAGGCTCAGGCTTCAGAGGTCGGATCGCAGGGAGAGGCCTGGGGTTGGCTGTGTCAACACAGCCTGAAGGGGCTAGTGCACCACAGCTAGCTGGGAGGTAGACCGGGAAAACATCTGGAGCTGCTTAAGAGGCAAGAGACCATTGTTTCAGGGTGCGTGAGGAGAGGGGATTCAGAGCACCACCTAGAAGAGCTCCAGAGATGGGTGCAAGTTGTGGCAATAGGCGCAGACACCAGAGACGGGCATGCAATGCTAAGGCTGCTACTGCAGCACCAAGAAGCCTGTGTGCAAGCACAGGTCACTATCCACACCTGCTCTCCCAGGAGCCTGTGCAGCCCACCACTGCCAGGGTCCCATGATCCATGGACAACATCTCTGGGAGAACACATGGCACGCCTCAGGCTGTTGCAATGTCATGCCTGCCTCTGCCACATGCAGGCTCACTCTGCATTCTGTACCCCTCCCTCCCCCTGGCCTGAGTGAGCCAGAGCTCCCTAATCAGCTGCTCCTTTAACCTCGTCCTGTCTGAGCGAAGAACAGACGCCCTCAGGCAACCTACACGCAGAGGCAGGTCCAAATCCAAAGCTGAGGCCTGGGAGCTGTGCAAACAAAGAAGAGAAAGGGAAATTTCTCCCGGCAGCCTCAGGAGCAGTGGATGAAATCTTCACAATCAACTTGATGTACCCTGCATCTGTGGAATACCTGAAGAGACAACAAATCATCCCAAAATTGAAGCGGTGGACTTTGGGATCAACTGTAGAACTGGGGTTTGCTTTCTGCATCTAATTTGTTTCTGGTTTTATGTTTATCTTAGTTTAGTATTTAGAGTTTATTATCATTGGTAGATTTGTTTATGGATTTGGTTGCTCTCTTCCTCCTTTGTTTTTCTTATATATACAAAAATATATTGTTTTCCTTTTTCTCTTTTTGTGAGTGTGTATGTGTATGCTTCTTTGTGTGATTTTGTCTGTATAGCTTGGCTTTTACCATTTATCCTAGGTTTCTGTCTGTCTGTGTTTCTTTGTTTTTAGTATAGTTTTTAGTACTTGTTATCATTGGTGGATTTACTTTTTGGATTGGTTGCTCTCTTCTTTCTTTTTTTTTTCTTTTCTTTTTTCTATTACTTTTAAATTTTTTAAAATAATTCTTATTATTTTTTATTTTAATAACTTCTTAAAAAGTATCCTCTTTATATTATTTATTTATTAATGATTGCTTTTATTTATTTTATTTTTGGCTGTGTTGGGTCTTTGTTGCTGTGTGCGGGTTTTCTCTAGTTGCGGCGAGTGGGGGTGATGCTTCATTGTGGAGCGTGGCCTTCTCATTGTGGTGGCTTCTCTCATTGTAGAGCATGGGCTCTAGGTGCATGGGCTTCAGTAGTTGTGGCACAAGGGCTATAGAGCGCAGGCTCAGTAGCTGTGTCACATGGGCTTAGTTGCTCTGCAGCATGTGGGATCTTCCTGGACTATGGCTCGAACCCATGTCCCCTGCATTGGCAGGCAGATTCTTAATGAATGTGCCACCAGATAAGTCCCTTTAATAACTTTATTTTATTTTGTTTTATTTTATTTTTATCATTCTTTTTTTTTTTTTTTTTTTTGTTATGCGGGCTTCTCACTGTTGTGGCCTCTCCCGTTGCGGAGTGCAGGCTCTGGACGCACAGGCTCAGCGGCCATGGCTCATGGGCCCAGCTGCTCCGCGGCATGTGGGATCTTCCCGGACTGGGGCGCGAACCCGTGTCCCCTGCATCAGCAGGTGGATTCTCAACCACTGCGCCACTAGGGAAGCCCTATTTTTATCATTCTTTCCTTCTTTTTTTCTCCCTTTTCTTCTGAGCCGTGTGGCTGACAGGGTCTTGGTGCTCCAGCGGTGTCAGGCTTGTGCCTCTGATGTGGGACAGCCGAGTTCAGGACATTGGTCCACCAGAGACCTCTTGGCTCCACGAAATATCAAATGGCGAAAGTTCTCCCAGAGATCTCCTCCTCAATGGTAATACACAGCTCCACTCAATGACAAACAAGCTACAGTGCTGCACATCCTATGCCAAACAACTAGCAAGACAGGAACACAACCCCACAGATTAGCAGAGAGACTGCCTAAAATCATAATAAGTTCACAGACAACCCAAAACACACCACTGGACGTGGCTCTGCCCACCAGAAAGACAAGATCCAGCCTCATCCACCAGAACACAGGCACTAGTCCCCTCCACCAGAAAGCTTACACAACCCACTGAACCACCCTAGCCACTGGGGACAGACACCAAAAACAATGGGAACTACGAACCTGCAGCCTGTGAAAAGGAGACCCCAAAACAGTAAGTTAAGCAAAATGAGAAGACAGAAAAACACATAGCAGATGAAGGAGTAAGATAAAAACCCACCAGACCAAACAAATTAAGGGGTAATAGGGAGTATACCTGAAAAAGAATTCAGAGTAATGATAGTAAAGATGATCCAAAATCTTCCAAATAGAATGGAGAAAATACAAGAAACGTTTAACAAGGACCTAGAAAAACTAAAGAGCAAACAAACAATGATAAAGAACACAATAAATGAAATTAAAAATTCTCTAGAAGGAATCAATAGTAGAATAACTGAGACAGAAGAACAGATAAGTGACCTGGAAGATAAAATACTGTAAATAACTACTTCAAGGCATCATAAAGAAAAAGAATGAAAAGAATTAAGGACAGTCTTAGAGACTTCTGAGACAACATTAAATGCACCAACATTCGAATTATAGAGGTCCCAGAAGAAGAAGAGGAAAAGAAAAGGACTGAGAAAATATTTGAAGAGATTACAGTTGAAAACTTCCCTAATATGGGAAAAGAAATAGTCAGTCAAGTCCAGGAAGCACAGAGAGTCCCATACAGGATAAATCCAAGAAGACACATGCCAAGACATATATTAATCAAACTATCAAAAATTAAATACAAAGAAAAAATACTAAAAGCAGCAAGGGAAAACAACAAATAACATACAAGGGAATCCCCATAAGGTAAAAAGTTGATCTATTAGCAGAAACTGCAAGCCAGAAGGGAGTGGCAGGACATATTTAAAGTGATGAAAGGGAAAAACCTACAACCAAGATTACTCTACCCAGCAAGGATCTCATTCAGATTTGATGGAGAAATTAAAAGCTTTACAGACAAGCAAAAGCTAACAGAATTCAGCTCCACCAAACCAGCTTTACAACAAATGCTAAAGGAACTTCTCTTGGCAGGAAACACAAGAGAAGGAAAGGACCTACAATAAAAAACGGAAAACAATTAAGAAAATGGTAATAAGAACGTCCATATCGATAATTACCTTAAATGTAAATGGATTCAATACTCCAACCAAAAGACAGATTGACTGAATGGATACAAAAAAAAGATCTGTATACATGCTGTCTAAAAGAGACCCACTATAGACCTAGGGGCACATACAGACTGAAAGTGAGGGGATGGAAAAATATTCCATGAAAATGGAAATCAAAAGAAAGTTGGAGTAGCAATTCTCATATCAGATAAAATAGACTTTAAAATAAAGACTATTTCAAGAGACAAAGGGGGACACTACATAATGATCAAAGGATCAATCCCAAAAAAAGATATAACAATTGTAAATATTGTGCACCCAAAATAGGAGCACCTCCATGCATAAGGCAAATGCTAACAGCCATAAAAGGGGAAATCAACTGTAACAAATTCATAGTAGGGGACTTTAACATACCACTTTCACCAATGGACAGATCATACAAAATGAAAATAAATAAGGAAACACAAGTTTTAAATGATACATTAAACAAGATGGACCTAATTGATATTTATAGGACCTTCTATCAAAAAACAACAGAATACACTTTCTTCTCAACTGCTCATGGAACATTCTCCAGGATAGATCATATCTTGGGTCAGAAATCAAGCCTTGGTAAATTTTAGAAAATTGAAATCCTATCAAGTACCTTTTCCGACCACAACACTATGAGACTAGATGTCAATTACAGGAAAAAATCTGTACAAAATACGAACACATGGAGGCTAAACAATACACTACTTAATAACAAAGAGATCACTGAAGAAATCAAATAAGAAATCAAAAAATACCTAGAAACAAATGACAATGAAAACATGATGACCCAAAACCTATGTGATGCAGCAAAAGCAGCTGTAAGAGGGAAGTTTATAGCAATACAATGCTACCTCAAGAAACAAGAAACATCTCAAATAAACAACCTAAGATTACACCTAAAGCAATTAGAGAAAGAAGAACAAAAAAAATCCAAAGTTCGCAGAAGGAAAAAAATCATAAAGTCAGCTCAGAAATAAATGAAAAAGAAATGAAGGAAACAATAGCAAAGATCAATGAAACTAAAAGCTGGTTCTTTGAGAAGATAAACAAAATTGACTCATCAAGAAGACTCAAGTCAATAGAATTAGAAATGAAAAAGAAGTATCCAGTGACACTGCAAAAATGCAAAGGATCATGAGAGATTACTACAAGCAACTATATGCCAATAAAATGGACAACCTGGAAGAAATGGACAAATTCTTAGAAAAGTAAAACCTTCCAAAACTGAGCCAGGAAGAAATAGAAAATAAAACCAGACCATTCACAAGCACTGAAATTGAGACTGTGATTAAAAATCTTCCAACAGACAAAGGCCCAGGACCAGATGGCTTCACAGGTGAATTCTATCAAACATTTAGAGAAGAGCTAACACCTATCCTTCTCAAACTCTTCCAAAACATAGCAGAGGGGGGAACACTCCCAAACTCATTCTATGAGGCCATCATCACCATGATACCTAAACCAGACAAAGATGTCACAAAGAAAGAAAACTACAGGCCAATGTCACTGATGCAAATATCCTCAGCAAAATACTGACAAACAGATTCCAACAGCACATTAAAAGGATCATACACCATGAACAAGTGGGGTTTATCCCAGGAATGCAAGGATTCTTCAATATATGCAAATCAATCAATGTGATAAACCATATTAAAAAATTGAAGGAGAAAAACCATATGATCATCCCAATAGATGCAGAAAAAGCTTTTGACAAAATTCAACACCTATTTATGATAAAAACCCTCCAGAAATTAGGCATAGAGGGAACTTACCTCAACATAATAAAGGTCATATATGAGAATACCATAGCCATAATCATTCTCAATGGTGAAAAACTGAAAGCATTTCCACTAAGATCAGGAACAAAATAAGGTTGTCTGCACTCACCACTATTATTCAACAGAGTTTTGAAAGTCCTAGCCACAGCAATCAGAGAAGAAAAAGAAATAAAAAGAATCCAAATCAGAAAAAAATAAGTAAAGCTTTAACTGTTTGCAGATGACATGATATTATACATAGAGATTCCTGTATGCAGAAAACTATAAGAGACTGATGAAAGAAATTAAAGATGATACAAACAGATGGAGAGATATACCATGTTCTTGGATTGGAAGAATCAACATTGTGAAAATGACTCTACTACCCAAAGCAATCTACAGATTCAATGCAATCCCTATCAAACTACCAATGGCATTTTTCACAGAACTAGAACAAAATATTTCACAATTTGTATGGAAACACAAAAGACCGTGAGTAGCCAAAGCAATTTTTAGAAAGAAAAATGGAGCTGGAGGAATCAAGCTCCCAGACTTCAGACTCCACTATAAAGCTATAGTAATCAAGGCAGTATGGTACTGGCACAAATACAGAAATGTAGATCAATGGAACAGGATAGAAAGCCTAGAGATAAACCCATGCACATATGGTCACCTTATTTTTGATAAAGGTGGCAAGAATATACAATGGAGAAAAGACAGCCTCTTCAATAAGTGGTGCTGGGAAAACTGGACAGCTACATGTAAAAGAATGAAATTAGAACACTCCCTAACACCATGCACAAAAATAAACTCAAAATGGATCAGTAAAGCCAGACACTATAAATCTCTTAGAGGAAAACATAGGAAGAATACTCTATGACACAAATCACAGCAACATCCTTTTTGATCCTCCTCCTAGAGAAATGGAAATAAAAACAAAAGTAAACAAATGAGACCTAATGAAACTTAAAAGCTTTTGCACAGCAAAGGAAACCATAAGCAAGACCAAAAGACAACCCTCAGAATGGGAGAAAATATTTGCAAATGAAGCAACTGACAAAGGATTAATATCCAAAATTTATAAGCAACTCATGCAGCTCAATAACAAAAAAACAAACAACCCAATCCAAAAATGGGCAGAAGACCTAAATAGACATTTCTCCAAAGAAGATATACAGATTGCCAACAAACACATGAAAGAATGCTCAACACCGCTAATCATTAGAGAAATGCAAATCAAAACTACAATGAGGTATCACCTCACACCAGTCAGAATGGCCATCATCAAAACATCTACAAACAATGAATGCTGGAGAGGGTTGGAGAAAAGGGAAGCCTCTTGCACTGTTGGTGGGAATGTAAATTGATAGAGCCACTATGGAGAACAGTCTGGAGATTCCTTAAAGAACTAAAACTAGAACTACCATACCACCCAGCAATCCCACTACTGGGCATATAGCTTGAGAGAATCATAATCAAAAAGAGTCCTGCACCACAAAGTCCATTGCAGCACTATTTACAATAGCCAGGACATGGAAGCAACCTAAGTGTCCATCAATAGATGAATGGATAAAGAAGATGTGGCACATATATACAATGGAATATTACTCAGCCATAAAAAGAAAATGAAATTGAGTTATTTGTAATGAGGTGGAGGGACATAGAGTCTGTCATCCAGAGTGCAGTATGTCAGAAAGAGAAAAACTAATACTAGTTGCTAACACATATATATGGAATCTAAAAAAAAAATAAAGAAAGAAAGAAAAAGCATGGTTTAGAGGAACCTCGGTGCAGAATAGGAATAAAGACGCAGACCTAGAGAATGGACTTTAGGACACTGGGAGGGGGGAAGGGTAAGCTGGGATAAAGTGAGAGAATGGCATAGAGTTATAAATACTACAAAATGTAAAATAGATAGCTAGTGGGAAGCAGCCGCTTAGCACAGTGAGTTCCGCTAGATGCTTTGTGACCACCTAGAGGTGTGGGATAAGGATGGTGGGGGGGAGATGCAAGAGGGAAGAGATATGGGGATATATGTATAGCTGATTCACTTTGTTATAAACAGAAACTAACACACCATTGTAAAGCAATTATACTCCAATACAGATGTTAAAAAAATAGTCTGCTATGAACATGTGTACATACAGAAATACACAAATAAAGAATTGTATTAAAGTAGCAAAGAGTAGAAATATCTAAAAAGCATACAAACGTTATGAAACAAGATGTTAAAGATACTATTTAATTATGAGAATACACTTAAAGAGATTAAAATGTTTTATCCTTATTACATGACCAAATTTCTGGATTGCATTAAAGCAAAAACAATTTAACTCTAAATTCAGGCAACTAGAGAGAGATTGTAAACAGATTAATCAAAATATTTAAAAGACATAGGTAAATAATGTAAGGGAAGAAAAACATTTAATGAGACACAGAGGCTATTAATGTTTATATACACAACTGACAAGCCATTCAAACCATGAATATGTTTTACAAATGTACAGAAAATGTAAAAAACACATTACAGTTCAACATCCAATATTGATTTTACATGCAACCTTGAATTCAAATGTATTAAGCTTTAAGAAACTGAACAGAATAACTCCTTAAGATATTAAAAGATATTTATGTAAAGTATAGTATCTTATTTAATAAGAAATTGTAATCATAATTGTTAAAACAAGGAATTTAAAAAAGGATGTTTATCAGCAACACTATACATGTTGTGGAAGAAGTTGTAATAATTACTACAATTATCAAAATCAATTAAAATAGAGATATAACTATCAGAAGGGAAAAGATAAATATTATTTGTATATAATTTTTGACTTTATGAAGAATCTGAAAATCTACGTAAACTAACATAAGTACTCAGTGAGTTGACTAATTGCAAAAATAAATTAATATTTTAAGATGAAATAGCTTTCCTATCCTCAAGTACTAGAGCATAGCAGAATGGGACAGATAGAAATAAATGGTAGAAGGGTGGACGGAGAGACAAAGTAGCATTCCACAGAAATGAAAATGGGATTGTTTAGGTAATTAATGGCAACTCAGCTAAGTGGTTAATGTTTTGGAAATAACCGAAATTAGAACTTTAGTATATTCCAAATTAATTTATTTTAATTTAATAAAAACATTGAATATAAAATAATTAAAACCATGAAAGGAATTTGTTTACATTTATCTAACTGTGTGCTAAGCAAGAATATTTTCATATGCTATGGCAAAAATCACACAGAAAAGTTTGATAGACTCTTTAATACTTTGATTCTTTTTTGAAATTGACTGAATAGAATGTTAAAAATTCTGTTTTAAAAATCCAGAAAATAGTTTAAATAAAAAAGACAAAGTATAGCATAAATATTTGCACAAAAGTTAGTATATTGCATTAAAAGGCTAGCAAAGCACCCAGATTAAGTTAAAAACCTATAAGACATTGGTAAAGGATGTAATATAGCAATTCACAAAAAGAGGGAATAAAAGTAAAACATGCACACACATTCACAATTATCAGAGAGAAGAAGGATGAGGAGGATGATAAAGAGAAAGGAATGGAGGAGGAAGAGAAATGCAAAGGAAAGATGGATTTTAAAATAGCAAACACAAATTTGCAAATGTAAAAACAAGCAACAGAATACCTGTTACTGCTATAAACTACCTCCTATCATTCACTTACAAGTTTATTTATACATCCAGTTAACAATGAATTCAAGCATAGTTTTGAGTCCCAAGTACATTACCAGTGCTGGGATAACGTCCAGATTGTGAAAGTAAAAAATACAGGAAAAAAAAATGTGTTATATGGCTAATCTATTGTTTAAATCGGTACCAGTTTCCCACCCAACAGCTATTCTTTGTTACTACATATTTACATTTTCTTAATCATTGACTCTTAAGCAAGCCTTTTGAAACTCAGTGGAGGCCTGAAGAAAAGCCTTTCACTTAAGGAAAAGGGGACATGGTGGGGCTCTTATACCCGATAGGGTCCTGTGGGGTCCTGTTTGGTTTCACTCCATAGGCACACATACACACAAAGGTTTGGGGTAAAATATTTTATAAACGCTGAAAACTTCTTCTAGTATTATTGATGAATATCTGCTATTAAAATTGCATAATTGGGATTTAATTTGGCCATCCTGCTTCTCCTGCAAATTCTGTTTGTTTTTCACTGTTTTGCATTGCTAAGACATAATATTTACTGTCTTGTCTGAAATCTTAATCCTTCTAGTTGGGTAGACGTGATTCTGTAGTTAAATTGACTCAATACTTATTTTGTCTTTCTGCAACAGCTTTTGTATTTCTCAGATTTTTCTTATGATTTATCCTGTATTGGCTGGATTTTTTCATTTAGTCATTTTTTGTTTGTTTTCACACCATTTTCCAAGATTTACTTGGTTATTGTTGCTTGTTTTTTTCTTTGAGGATCTCTGACTGTTGTGTTATATGTATATAGTAACCTGACTGGGTATATATGTTATTATAAATATTTTATAAAATAAAAAAATATTAATTAAAATAGTTTATTTATATTATTATATATATAAATATCATTGTACTTTATTTCCTGATTTGTTTGGTGAATGCAGTTATCTGCTCTTCTGTCATCGATTGTTGCTGTGAAGAATTCTGAGACAAGAATGAGTTCCTCTGTGTATCCTTCACCCATTGGTGACCTGCTTTTATCTTTTACAATGCTATCTGGAGGTCTAGAGCTCCTTATCAGATACAAGTAAATTCTGCCCTTGGGATTTGTTTCCTCCAGTCCAGTGTGGATTTGGCAAGGATGAACTCCTGATGGTTCATGCATACCGAGCACCTAGAGCGCATGCTCCACAACAAGAGAAGCCACGGCAATGAGAAGCCCGTGCACCGCAACGAAGGATAGCCCCTGCTCGCCGCAGCTAGAGAAAGCCCGCGCATATCAACAAAGACCTAATGCAGCCAAAAATAAATAAAATAAAGTTTAAAAACAAATAACTAAATAAAATGAAATAAAATAAAATTGCCTCACTTCAGGTTACTGTTTCCAAGTTCACCACTGCAAATAAAGATCTCTAATCTCATCTAAATACTCCAGAAAAAGCTCAAGAGGTCTCTTCTTCCCCTCATTCTCCTTTGACTCCAGCTTACCCAGAACCAGCTGAGCTGCCATTCTATTTTTCTGATTCTCCTAGTCCTCCTCCAAAATCTCCCCCACGGAGTAGCTATCTTGTAAAAACCTTTCCCTTTGTCACTGCTTTGAGCCCTGATGGCACCCACAATCTGTAAGACCAGAAGCCTTAGGGCCCTGCAGACTTACGGTCCATAGCTAAGTAATTTCCCAAGGTCAGTGAGGATCCCTCCACCTTGTAGAAGAATTTAACCTTGCAATACAGACCTATGATCCAAGCCATCTCTGAGTTATATCAACTAACCTGCATGCTTAGCTGGAGAAGGCCAAGACAGACAGAGGCAAACTCCAGAGAAGGAACATGGGTGTGGCAACACCAGCTTCTCAGGTAGCTTGAGCCCTTCATGAAGCAGTTCCTCAATCTTTGCGCCATTCTACTGACAGGAAGCATCTAGTCTACTACAGAAGGGCCTGATGGAACTGTTCATGATCGATATTCATGCCATAACCCAATCATCTGTATAGAATAATCTTACCCTCTGATTCAAACAAATTGTGTAAGCCTGTGTTAACTTCCCTCTTTTTTCTGTAAAAAACCCTGCCCATTTTCCTCTGGTAGCACACTCTTCTGGTTTCCTTTGGAATTTATGATCCCTGAATTGCAATTCTAAGATGCCAAATAAACTTCCTTTTTGCTTTTTATAGTTTGTGGTCCTTTTTGTTGACAGAGGCCTGATTGGTATGGTTTTTTAACAGATGCCTTATTTTGTCTCCTCTTCAAACTGAAGACTAACACATTTTCCATAACCAAAAACAGTTTAGAATTTAAATTCATAAAAAAATTCAATATTTGCTCAGAACTTCCCCACGAGTGAGAAACAATGCAGATGCATTGCATGGACTATCTAAGTAGGTTGGAGATCTCTTTTACAGTATTCAGGTAAAAGCCATCTTGAGAAAATTTCCTTCCAGTGGAAGAGACTTTTAAATGTGATATCCAGAAGACAGAGTATTCCCTTGAGAGTTTTCATGCTGTCAGTTGTAGATGCTTGTTTCATGTCCCTGCTGAACCTTTAGGGATCTGAGAGGTTCGAACTATTGAAGTAGTGCTGTATCCATCTTGATCTTTTTAATAAGATTTGTAATGATATCTCTTGCGCTAGAATTTAATCTGTTTTTCAAATTTCCACAGCTACTAGAAAACTCCCTTGTGACATTTTCAATGTGTGAAGTTCACTCAAGACATGACTTCTCTCTTCTGGTCATATTTTTATGACAAAGATGACAATTTATTACACTCTCATCTCAGTAGGATGCATTTTAGTTACAAAAGAAGTGCTGCTAGGTCACTGTCTGCAGAGAGCTTCCCACACCTAAGGGTGCAGGAGAAATAGCTGCTGTGCAGGTTGAGGCTCATGGCTCAGGCCAGGTGAACCCAGAAGTGTGTGGGCACAGGGCTCCACCTCTACCTGCCCCCAGTCCTGGCAGGGTCCCCAGATCTGGACCAGAACCAGAACCAGTTTCTTTACTGTCTGTGTGTCCTTCTGTTACCTATCTTGACAGTTAGATATTTATAGGCTGTTAGAATAATCTTACTTCTCTGTTTGTAAATTTTGAATCTAGTTTCATGTTCACACAAAACATTTTGTACTTTTCAATTTATTTATGATAGCTTAATGACCCAAGTACTTTTAAAATATATATAAATTCATAGATATATTCTTTTGGAGTTCTTGAAATGTTTTATACCTATAAGAGATTTTACCATATAGATATTAACCTAATATTATTTTAAATAATTCTGATTTTTTTAATGATTTTAGTTTTTGAATGATAATGTTTTCCTGATACCAAAATCATTGCATGCTTATTGAAAATGTACGGGAAGTGTCCAAAACAAAGAGAAGCTATGCTCCCCCAACTGAAGAATGCCCCTGCCACATTTTGCGGTATTTTCTTCAAGTCTCTGGCCTTATCATTTGGAATATTAGTTAATTTTGAAAACAAAGTAGTTGGCATGTTGTGATTGTTTAAATCTTCATCTCTGTAATTGCCAATGAATAAAGAACATCTATTCATATAATTTGAAGTTATTTATGTTGCAAATTCATCATATTCTGAGACTTTTGTCTATAGGGGGCGTTAATCATTTTCTAATTAATTTGTGTGAACTTTTCACATTATTGGTTTTAGCCTCTGTCTTATTTTGCAAATATTTTTCCAGTTTATCATTTTAATTACAATTTTATGCATTGTGTTTGTATTAGTCAGAATATCTATGCTTTGTTATAGTAACAAATTAATCCCTAAATCTCAGTGAACTAACTCACTAAACGTTTATTTATATCAACAATACAGGTCCCAATGCAGGTGATGCAATCCTCCATGACAAGCATGAAATAAAGAACAGGCACACAAGACACTTTGATCGTGAACACGGCCATCATAAAGGTTTATATGTTGTCACAGTGGGGTAAAAAGAACCACATGGTGGTTGGTGCACCCTTTCAAATTCACCAGCCTGAAAACCACATGCTCTGTTCTCTCAACCAGTTGGAGAGAATCAGTCAAGGACTTCCCTTGAGGCATGTGGCAGGGAGAAAGCACATGGAGCAAACATCTCAACTGCAGTCTCTGCTGCAGAGAAATTTTATGATTTTATTTTGAAGCATTTATAATTAATTTTGGAATTGCTGTTTAGGTCATTATGCATTATGATGTACTCCTTTCTGTCCATCTGTTCATCTCTCTACTTTGACTGACCTTTTATTCTCTTCTGTCTGAATGCTCCAGTCCATCCTCAGGTCGTGAGCAATAGTCACTTCCTTTTCCATGTCTCATAGATGCTCAGAGCAGCATTCCCTTTGTATGCTGCTACACAGGACTCACAGTGCTTTTTTTTTTTTTTTTTTTTTTTGCGGTACGCGGGCCTCTCACTGTTGTGGCCTCTCCCGTTTCGGGGGACAGGCTCCGGACGCCCCTCAACCACTGCGCCACCAAGGAAGCCCTCACAATGCTTTTGAAACATCGTTTTTATTATGTCCATCTCTTCTGTGTATGCTGTGGGGGAAGGAAACATATTGTTTATATCTACTGTCCCATTCAATATATACACTTGAAGCAGAATATTACACAGTGAAAATGCCTGGAATTCAAATGTGCTACTTAGAATTTGTTATTAATGGAATTTTGATTATGTTTCTAGTCACTTTGTGCTTTATTTTCTCATCTTAAACTAGAGATAAAGAAATCAATATCAGATTTTCATAAGAATTAAACAGAATAGTGTGTCCAAAGTGCCAACTATAGCACCCCAACATAGATTAGAAAATCAATATATTTTTTTATTTTAAAAATGTCTCCTTTCTCTTCTTTCTTGCATAATTTCTTATATAAAAGGAACACAAAAATATTTATGACTCATTATTATATGACAAAATGCTACCCAAGCTTCATTTATTTATTTACCAAGTATATTGCAATAACTGTTGACAACTTATAATCTACTTAATATTATTTTGCTTTATATACACTCAATTTTTAGTTACAAAATATACTTAAACTGAAAGTTTTATATCACTAGTATTAATGGAAAAACAGTAACACTTGTTATAAATAAAAGTTAACAAAACAACCTTATTAAATTAAAGACTAAACTGTGATATAAAAATAAACAATAAATTGTAAAAGCACATTCAAATGTTGCAAAATTACTCACTAGAAAAGAAGTCCAGGGTTTCCCTGGTGGCGCAGTGCTTGAGAATCCACCTGCCAATGCACGGGACACGGGTTCGATCCCTGGTCCAGGAAGATCCCACATGCCGTGGAGCAGCTAAGGCCTTGTGCCACAACTACTGAACCTGCGCTCTATAGCCCACGAGCCACAACTACTGAGCCCACGTGCTGCATCTACTGAAGCCCATGCGCCTAGAGCCTGTGCTCCACAATGAGAGAAGCCACCACAATGAGAAGCCCACGCACCGCAACGAAGAGTAACCCCCGCTCGCCGCAACTAGAGAAAGCTCGCGCGCAGCAAAGAAGACCCAACACAGCCAAAAAAGTAAAATAAATCAATTAATTAATTTTTAAAAAAGTCCTTTAATGAGAAGTCTTGTAATATTTATGATTATTCAGTAATGAAGGGATATTTAGCCAGTATTACTTGGATAAGCATGCTGTAGTGGTTCTATGTCTAGAAGAAAATCGTTCTTCACCCAGAGGATCCAAACACAGATGTGTAGATTAGTACAAACAACAAAAAGATTTAATGAATTTCCTGAGAAGTCTGAACACTGAGACCATATACTCTTAGAGAAAATAGTGTAAATGATCATTGATATACACATTTTCATTTCAAGATGCTGTCTTCTTAAAACAATCATATTGTGCCTGACATAAATCTTTCATATTGAAAGTTTTCGTTAAAAGTTATTAAAGTTCTCACAATGTCAATAAAATAAGAAACTTTCCCTTAGTAAAATCAATGAACTTCAGAATAAAGCAAGAATTAACTTAATCTCCACCCGCTTATTCATAAAGCTGAGAAAAAATAACAAATATTCAATGACCTGCTCTTAATATGGTTGGCAATTGCCTAGCCTTAACAACACCTCCTAATTTTTCAGATAATACATCATTGGCCAGAGCACCCTTCTTTACATCACACTATGAAATGTGGATGAAAGCCTCTTATTGGACAAATCTTTGCATTTCCCTCTATTTATTTATGCAAGTGCAGTGCTGTCAGTGTACAATATTGTTTAAAAATTCTATCTCCATTTCTACAAATCAGCAAATATTTGCAGTATACTGTGACTTTAGGGGATTCTTTTTACACCTCCAAGCTGGCAATTACCAAAAAAACTGCTGGGTTCACAGCAGTAGTTTCATCAGTGGATAATGGATAATACTGCATTTTTAATAGTTACAACTGAAATAGTGAACTTAAAATTTTGGCTGTATCTCTAATTCTATTGTGCACAGTGTCCTTTGGACAAGCATGTCTTATCAATCAATTTCTTGCTTTGTCTATGATTATCCATTTTACCATTTCTTTGACAGAATTTTTGCTATGTGTCATTCCAATTATCTCAGCATCTCTGGCCCTTGAAATTAAATATGATGGTACAAACAGGTTTCATGAATTTTCATTCCCTGTCACACTGAGCATAAGTTTCTAGGACACTTGAAAATCCTTCTACTTTGATTTAAAATTTTTAATCAACTTGCATGAAATTCTTTGTGTGTTTTAGAATGAGACTTGAAGTCTGATGATTTCACTACAGAATATGGGTATCTGCAAACATAGGTACATGGAAAAATTTGACCACAGCCTTAGAAAATGGGAACACAAATTAAAAATAATAACCATATCACATTGTTTAAATTCTTCTTACAGTTGAAAATGTATTAGCAAATATATATATATCTGATTTAATTGTATTCAATGTTAATTTTTATCAAAATTTTTATCATAATCTTCAATATTGTCATTAAAATGTCTTATTGTTTAAATTGTATCTCTATAATTTCCATTAAATTTAGCCCTTTAATTCTCTTGTTCAAAGTGTCTATCTACCTTCTAATATTTTTCCTGCCTGATTAATCTATTTCTAAGAGAAAAGTATTAAAATTTTCCCTTTAGGTTGTGGAATTATTAATTTTTCCTTGTATTTCTATAGATTTTTGCTGTATTATTTCATGTTAATATATATGTTCATGACTTTTATTCCTTCTTGTGACATTACATGAATCATTATATGTTACCCATATATGTATATCAAGAGTTTGCCTTAAATCCGTTTTTTCCTGATATTAAACACCACCTCCACGTTTCATGTTAATTTTTATATTGAATTGCATGTATAATTGTATCCGTTGGTGGACTAGTAAATGTTTAACAGCCAGTCACCAGGGAAAAACACAGCTACTAGAAGCATTTGCTTATTTCCATGGTATAAACACACCCGTCATAGAGACCAAACTTCCCTCTGCCTGGCCAGTGCTCCCAGGATCCAGCTCTATTTATGCCTCTTCATCTCGAGCAAACCTTGAATCAGAATCCTGCTGCTGTCTCAGCCCAGTGGGCATGGTTCTGGCCCTCACTTGTGGACCCCCCTTAGACATCCGCTCACTTCTGAATCTGCCTTCTCATCAGCCACTTCTGCTTTGGACCGGAAAGTCACCTGAAATTCATGAAGCCTGAGGCTGCAATCCCCACTCATGGTTTTGCATCTAGAACATCGATAACAGTGTGTTTAAAATAGAATCATAGCTATTTTAGTCCCAGTTTCACCTGAGTTTTTGCTGATATATTCCAGATAGAGGTGTCAGTAATCACCCTTTCAGGAAAATAAAGTGTTTGACAACTAGTGCTTTAATTGGTAACTGATGTCCAGTTTATGAAATAGTTTGGAGACGCTGAGCAAGTAATTGCAGGTTAAGGGTGTGGATCAGGGGAGAACAGCCAGTCATGTGTGAGCCCTGCCCTCCCCCACGCTGTAAGGAGTTTGTGTGTTCAAAGGGGGGGGGTATTTTACTTTGATCTTATGTTTGGAAACCAATGAGTGACCACCAGAGAATGCACATGCATCCCGGGAACATGGCACTGCCCAGAGCCTGCGCTCTAACAACTTTCTCCGGAAAATAAACGTGTGAGGTGATGACGGGCTTGCAGCCCTGATGATGGAGTAAAGCAGATGTAGCTGGTTAGTAGTGGGCTTGTGCTGCCAGAATTTTTTAGGCCCAAGTATGCACCAATGTCTCCCATGGTCCAGACACGGGCCATGTATGTGGGAGAGCTGACAGGAGGTGTCCTTAGATTCTGATCCAGAGGGCCCAGGAAGGGGCTGGAGACCTCTGCCGATGATGTGGGGTGTGCCCCAGAGGGCTGGTAGCTAAGGAAGAAGTCATTAGTGCCCAGCAAGTAGAGAGGTGTCTTTATTGGATACAAATGTGATGTAGGAGTTGGAAGATTCTCTAAAGAACATACACACACACAATATGACAAGAGTCACCTTTGATACCAGCCAAGCACAGAAAGCACTAGAGCTCTCCATGGTATTAGTCACAAAGGGGTTTGCCTGCTTCTCTTTCTCGCTTCCCTCCCTTCCCTGATCTCAACCCTACTTTGCATGGAACCAAAGTTCCATGAGGTGAGGAGGCGGTGAATTCCACCATTCTGTCTTCCAGGTCACTTATCCATTCTTCTGCCTCAGTTATTCTCCTATTGATTCCTTCTAGTGTATTTTTCATGTGAGTTATTGTATTGTTCATTTCTGTTTGTTTGTTCTTTAGTTCTTCTAGGTCCTTGTTAAACATTTCTTGCATCTTCTCAATCCTTGCCTATATGTGGAATGTAAAACAAACAAAAAAAGATACAAGTGAACTTATTTACAAAACAGAAACAGACTCACAGACTTAGAGAATAAACTTATGGTTACCAGAGGGGAAGGGTGGGGGGAGGGATAGATTGGGAGTTTGGGATTGACATGTACACACTGCTATATTTAAAATAGATAACCATCAAGGACCTACGTAAAAAAAAAAAAAGATAAATAACTATGAGGGATGTAATGTACATGATAAATATAATTAACACTGCTATATGTTATATATAAAAATTGTGTAGAGAGTAAATCTTGAGTTCTTATAATGAGGAAAAAATATTTCTTTTCTAATTTCTTTAATTTTGTATCTATATAAGATTATGGATGGATAATGGATACTAAACTTATTGTGGTAATCATTTCATAATGTATGTTAAGTCAAATTTTTGTGCTGTACAACTTAAACCTATACAGTGCTATATGTCAATTATATCTCAATAAAACTAGGGGGAAAAAAGAAAGAGATGAGGAGGCATGGAAGCAACAGGAGGGACAAAGGAGGAAGCCACCTTCCTTGTTTTCTCTGCAGCCGATGGCCCACATTGGGGAAGGGAGAGACTTATCCAACTTAGGTTCAGTTATGACATAGGGCTGGACATATTAATTACAGAGATAAGGCCGTTTTGTGACTACATAACATTGGAGGATTTTTCATTATCTGTGTGTAACCAGAGGAAAAATAGAACCCGCTCCAAATCTAGCTCAATGTTACGGGAAGAAATAGCCTTGAAAATGGGCGTGTACAGAGGTAAGTGTGGAGTGGAGGGGTTATTGAGTTGCTTTCTGATTTCATTACAGAAGTCCTAATTTTTCAATGGAAGTTTTAATGTGAAGTTAATCCTGTGTGTGTCTTTCTCATTTTCTCGTTTTCTATATTTTCTATGATAGCTCTGCATCTGCAGTAGAGGCGTGTTCAGCATGGTATCATTGTAACGCATTGGCCATGAACCCCACCAAATTTATCTTAGAAAGAGAATACAGCCTCAGCATATCAGCCTATCTTCTTTCTTTGGAGGGAGTGGATATTTAGCAGAAAGTTAAAAATTGATAAATCAAGAAATGCTGTAAATAAACTTTAAGCTGGCCATCCTGAAAGCTAACTGTTAGTGATAGCTGAAGCATTATGTTCCTCATGATTGGCAATATTACTGTATCTGTACACTCTCCATTTCTTCAAATTACTGCAACCCTAAATGCTGGTTTTATCATTGTTTACAGGGAAGTGATTATACTAGAAGTATGAAAATATGTTATTGTAACAAAGTATAAAATAAGTAACAAATGGATATCTATTATAGAACAATTGTGTCTTTCTTTAAATGTGCTTATAGTAAAAGAAAAAAAAGAAGTTTTAAAAATACATGAGCAAAATATCTCTAAGAAGAATGTTTTAAAAATATTTATCCATTAAACATCAAATGGTCTGTTTTGTTTTATTTCTTCAGAGCATTAAACTTATGATTTTTTTATGTCTCCAGATCACATTCCCTAGTTGAATATATTTCTTGCTATAAGTAACCCTACCAATCATTTTGTTCCACCTGTTTATTTTACAGATTAATAAACAGATGTCCAGAAAAGATAACACCTTGCCCACAGTTTCCAACTAATAATTGAGAGAGGTAAGTTTTGGCATCTTCACATTTTTCTACACTAGATATGTTGACTATACTCTACATTTAAGTGATGCATTAATTTTATGAGTTGCAGATGCCTGGCACCACAGTAATGCCATTTTTCAGATTATACTCCCTTCTTTATAAAATTTGGCATCTTTCCCCACCCAGAACTTTCAATATTACTGAGCTGTAACAAAGAGTGATGACACCTGCACTCATAAAATAAAGCATCACATGAACAGTGTTGATCTTATTCTCTCACAGGTTTGAAATAGTTGTATATGTGGTTCAAGGAGAATGGAGAGAGTTTGAAACTGACAATGAGGGACTTGAGAGAGTGCTCACGGGAAAATTCAAAGAGTGTCTGAGGGCTTTGAAAAATCCATCTCAATATGGTAACAGTCATTTTTGTCATGAGATTAATTTCTAAGGTGAAAGGATTCTGCTCAGCTGTGCTGCAGCCTCCTACAGGGGGGCAGAAGTTGCACGGAGGTAAGAAGGCCAAGCAGCTGAGATCGCATAAGGGTGAGCTTGTAGTAGATTACAAACTGACTACACTCCCCCTGACTCCACACCCTTTGCAGTTGAACCCAGCACCCTCTCCCATTAAGATATGGAGCCCATTCCTCTTCCCTTTGGGTCTGGACTGTCCTTTTGACTTGCTTTGCTCAGCAGATGCGGCAGAAGTGGCGATGTGCAGGTTTCATGTCTAGGTGTCAAGGAGACTGGCATGCTTTCTCTCTTTCTCTCTAAGGATCCCTGATTATGTCGTGAGACCAGCCCCAAGCCGGCCCCATGGGGAATGAGGAACCATGAAACCAGTCCCAAGTCCGAGCAGCTGTTTCAGTGATGTGTAGAGAGCACAGCCAAGGTCAGGAAAGCCACATATCTAACTTGTGATTGAGTAGAGATGCATGGCAGGTCCCATTTGGGACGAGACTAAATTACTAATTTGAACAATTGTGAATAAATAAATGGTTGTTGTTTTGACAACACAAAGTTTGGGGTTGTTTTTTACACAGCAGTAGCTACCTGATACAGGGTTCTTGTAGTACTTATCAGGGAAACCAGTTTTTTGGAAGAAAGGAAAGTTAGGTTAGAATAAGGATGATACACTTAGCGAATGAATATATACCAATGTTGTTAGAAGGAAAGTGAGATAAGGCATTGAATACAGGAAAGGTTAAAACCAGGATTTCAGGGAGTGGGGGAGTAGAATAGACCTGTGCTGATAGACCATTGCCCCTGTAATCCATTGTTATATCACTCTTTAAGCCAAACTTAATTCAAATTTTCAGAAAAACACATTTTCTACTGGTGAACCAATCAGTTGACCCCTCTTAGGTCAAGAGAGTCTGCTCTGGTCCAACTACCCTCAGCTATGGACATAGTATAGAGCAGCACTGCCCAATACATATGTGATTGCATAAATATTACAGTATAGAGTGTGAACATGACTGCAGTACCTCACATATTGTGCTACTTATCTATAGAACAGGAAGGTGGGCAGTTCAGAAATGTCCAAGACATGCCTACTTTAATTACCTAGAGAAAATGAGAATGAGGGTGAAGGATAGCCAGCATGACTGGCTGGCTTGCAGTTTGAAAAAGGAAGGGTTTTGGCACAAGGGTAAGAAAATTCTGGTCTGCAAAGAGCCATGAAGCATTAGGCCAATCCTGACTGAGGATCATCTGAAGACTTGACATCAGTCCCACTGCAAGATTTTAGTTCAGGGAAAGAGAGAGGGAGCCGTCCAAGCAGATTAAAGTAAAAGGTGGGTTTGTAATTCGGCACCATATTAAAGAGGTTTGGTGTTAAAAGGAAGGGAGAAAGTTCATAGTGACTACATTTTATTGAGCATATTGTCTGAACCATGTCGATTTACACTGAGGTATAAAACAACGAATTCAAACTTATTTAGAAGGCATCTCCCACACTTTAGAGTAAGACGGGTTGTTGCATTACACATACTCTGTGCTCAACTGCTGTTTTCTCAACACTTGTGCTTCTGGTAATAACGCAACAGTAGGGATTTGGGAACTTTGTGCATCAGAACATGACAGACGGCTACAGCCACGGAAGCAGTTTCACAGTCATTTCCTGCTCGTGTGCTCTGTGGAAAGAACATCTGTCGAGAGAAGAGAAATCACAGATGACAGGGCTCCCCTTCTCTTGGTAGCATTCTTTACCAGCCCTTTGAAATTTCTGCCTTTGCAACATTATCTAAGGACGTGATATCCTCCACCCACTGTTTGGTTATCTCAAATTATGTAGCAATAAATGTATTTTCTAAAAGTGTCCATGCATTTCAGGACAAAGCTTAGTTTGAGATGCTGTTTAAGCACCTGAAAGGGGCTTCAAATAAAACTTAGGAGGGAAGAAAAAGAGATTTGAGGAGTTATCCTTATAATGGTTATTTATGGCCACTAATGAGAGAGAATGTGGAGAGAGATGAACCTCCACCAGAAAGATGAGCATCTGTTCCAATTAGGGAAAGTCAAAGTCAGTATTTCAGGTGGAATGAATACTCAAAAATAAATGGGAAGCATTTTCTTTGGGGCAAAGAAACTAGCATATCGAATAATGTTGACGTTATCAAGAAAAAGTGCCTGTGGAACTTGTGGTCTTTACCTTTTTCATAAAGTTATCTATTTCGTTCCTTGATTGGAAAGGAGAAGTATTCTTTTCCTGGGTTTTATTCATATATTCCTGTTTTGTGTTTTCACTGCCTCTCTGCTGTCTTCCTCAGAATCCCTTGGCCATGTAGAAATAAGAACGATAACAGGAGAGGATTTAGTTGTTGGAAAAATTCACCCACTTCCTTTGGAAAAGGAAATCAATAGAATTGTATTTCTGAGAACGAGTCCTATTCATAGCTGCCTTAGAAGGAGGCAGTATTGTTCTGATAAGGAAACTTCCTGCATATAGGACAGTGATTTTTGGGACCGGATGAGAGAATGGGGCGATAAAATGCAAGAGAAGGCAAAATCCTCAAACGTGTGGAAGATCCATATGTGCATGCCAGAGGGGCTGGGCATGGGTGGGCAGGTCTTCCAGGACAGGGTGACTAAAGGGAGTTTGAGTTTGAGCATCTCTCTTTCGGTGTCTCCAGGCTGGGCAGTCTTTGCAGGGTGCCCGTCATCTGCAATTTCTTATTTCTTCCTTATGTAATGTTTTTTTCATTATCGAAAAAAATAGAGAAATAGGAGTTAATTGAGAGAATACCCAGCTAGAAGCAAGTATAGAAACTAGTGGCAATAACAAATAGTGCTGACAATTACACTTACATAAGCATTTAATTTGAGCCAGACCAGGGACTGCTCTAAGATACACACACACACACACACACACACACACAAACCCCTTATTCAATCCTCATCATACCTATTTAAATTTATTATGCTTGAAATTTAATTTAACTTTTTAAATTTTTTCAACGGAGGTATAATTGACATGTAACATTAAATTAGCTTCAGATGTACAGCATAAAGATTCCATATTGGTATACATTGTTAAACAATCACCATAATAACATCCCTCACCTGATATAGTTTAATTTTTTTTTCTTATTTTGATAAAAACTTTGAAGATCTACTCCCTTAGCAACTTTCAAGGATGCAATACTGTATGTTTAACATAGTCCCATGTTGTGACATTACAACCCCCTGACTTATTTGTTTTATAACTGGAAATTTGTACCTTTTGACTTTCTTCACCCATTTCGCTCAACCCTTACTCCTGCCTTTGGCAACCACCAATCTGATCTCTGTATCTATGATCTTCATGTTTTTGTTTTTGCTTTTATTTTATTTTTTTTAGATTCCAGGTATAAATGAGAGTATACAATATTTGTCTTTGTCTGTTGGACTTATTTCACTTAGCATAATGCCACTTAGAATAATGTCATCCATGCTTTTGCAAATGGCAAGATCTCATTCCTCTAAAATATATATGTATATACCACATCACCTTTATCCATTTATTCATCAGTAAACACTTAGATTCATTCCATATCTTGGCAACTCTCATAATAACTTATGGAGAGATTATACTGCCTGATATTTTCCCTATTTTGCAAATGAGGGAACTGAGGAAGAGAAAGTTTAAGGTTCCTCAAGTTATACTGCTAATAACCGGTAGCCGGGTCTTGAGGGGCATGCTATGCTTCTAATACATGCAATGCTACTGCATACAGTTCAACATGTTTCTATTAATGATCCTTTGTATTCTTGCATAAAGGCTAAAAGGGGAAAACAAAACTCAAAGCAAAATATAGACGCTGACAATAAGAGATGATAATTTAATTTAGTGGAAGAGACGATTGTATAAATCATATCAGAAATGGTATAGATATAGATACAGAGAAGTACATCAGAATGAATGGCAATGTGGTTTAGCATATGGGATCCAGAGGTGATGCTTAAGTACTGGAATCTGTGTTCTGCCGCTTACCATGCACGTGATGTTCTGAGACTCAATGTCCTTATTTGTAAAAATAAGGTTAGTATTAAAAACCACACAGGGCACATTTTGAATGAGCACACTTGGAACAGTGCCTGGCACAGAGTAAGCACTCAATAAAGGGTAGCTGGTCTTATTACATGTGAAACCAGACACAATTAAATATGCATGTTGCATAATTAGGATCGCCACAGGCTGAGAGCATTAGCAAAGACTGGAAAAAGATGAGAAAGTTCAAAGAAGTGCAACAAAATCATAGAGAAGTGGGATTGTGTGGAAACAAGACTGGAGCAATACATTAAATGCATAGAGATATCGAGACATACGCTGTGAAATGTATTCGGGTTCTGTTGTATTTTTACCCTTAGAAAATAAAACTGATTAAAATCAAATATGACTTTCAAATGAATGCAGGCACAGTCCCAGAGTCAAAGGTAAGGCTGCAAAGGGAGAGATTATGTAACTTGAAGGCTGCTGCTATAGGCCTGATGTGAGGGCTGAGTCAGGGCTGTAGAAAGAGGCCTAAGAAGCATCATATTTAAGAGAACTGTGAGGTACAGCATCTGTAGGACATGGTGCCCAGAGAGTAGACAAGAAGAAAGAGGAAGGAGAGGTAAACGTTATTCCAGACTTACTGATCTGGGGACCTTGAGAGGCCAGTGTCCAGACTGGAGATTAAGACAGCACAGGTTATCACATGATGGACAAAAAAGAGGGGAATACAGAGTGGGCACCTGAGGAATTGTGACAGACTCCACGGAGAAGTTCAAAGAGTTGTTTACCCGCTAAGAGGTCGTATAGTCTTTGACATAAAGTTCCCCTGAGATAATGACTGTTCTTCTGTTCGTCATGGACTTCTGATTATTCTTAGGATAAGCCCTGAATCCTTAAACATGAAGAGGCAAGGCGGGCTCTGTCTCCTCAATGACCTCTTCCCATTCTCCTTTGACCATTTCCATCCAGGCCATAAACTGTTTTCCTTAAAAATTCTAATTCTGTGCCTCTTTCCACCTCAAGGCTTTTCTCATATACCTCCACTCCATCCTCTGAATAAGATTTCCCTTAAGTTCTTGCTTCATTAATATGTTTTCAAAGAAAGAAAATGTCCCTTGAACTTCTTCATTTGGTCAGTTCTCCCTGTTAAATGTTCTCTTAACAGCTTATAGCAGTTTTAACAGGTTAGTTGCTACTCTGTCTTTTCCTGCCATTCTTTTCTGTTTCCGCTTGATAACCATGTATGGGTGTGTGTATATATATATATATATATATATACACACACACACACACACACACACACACATGTATATGTTCGGAGAGCATAGTAAAGGCTTAAAAATAATATATATTTTCTTCAAAACAAAAGAATGAATAACTAAATGATTTAGTTGTTTAAATGTCTGTCTGGTTATATTACCTATAATTTGGTTTTGTTTTCCAGGCGTTTAGAGGAATAAGTGTAAAATAAATAGCAAGTTGATTTGGATGTAAAATAAACTTCTATAGCTCAGAGTTAACCATTTTATTACCTCCCCAGAGAGTTTCCTTGGTAAATACGTATTTCCAACGTTCAAATGGCCCTCTATCTGAAGTTGCTCCAAGATGTTAGGCTGGTTTTTCTTATCAGGATAGGCGTTCATTGCAATCGCAGGGTGTTTGGGGCAGCGCGGGGAGGGGAGCGGCGTTTTTTCCGGGGTAACAGCTGCGGAGATGAGCGGAGGCAGTTGATTAGCTGTGCGGTGATGCTGATTGTGAGTAATGGCCACATGAGTATTGAAATGTGGCTGAAATGATACGCTCGGCAGTACCAGTTTCTGTAGCATCTTATTCCTATTCATCACATTGGTCATCCTTGTGTTTATTCAGTTCATGAGAATTTTCCTTTTATGACTCTACTTAGATCTCACTAGTCGTCTCTTCCGTTAACGTACCAAGCCGTGGCTATGTTTGTTAGTACACGATCATGAAGGAGAAATAGGAAGGGAAACAGTCCTCTCAAACTGAAGCGCCAAAAGCGAGAGGTTTGAGGCGTTCTTTCTCTACGGGGTCTGGTACTGAAATGATGTTGACCTATAGAGCAAAGCATGTGGAAATTAAGGGATACTCAATCCTCGATCACTCACTGGGGGTTGGGGCTTAGTAAATTAGTTGGCCACTGCGGCAAACGGAAGCATGTATGAGGTTAAATGCCTATGTGAGCCAGAGAGCTTGGATTGTTAAATTTATTGTGGCCTGTATTGAAAACGTTGACCAACCAACGTGCTCGTTCTTGTCCCTTCAAAACAACGCATCCTGAGGGGTGGGACAAAGTATCGACCATGCCAACTTTGTAGGGAAAGAGAATTGCAGTTTTAACCTCAATACGAGGGATAATGACGGTCCACTGCCTTTGGAATTTATTGACGTAAATATGGATGTATCTGATGTCAGGGATCCACTGCTAGACCCACTGCAAAACTCAAGAGAGGAAGCTATGGGAATATATGGTCTACACTTTATATAGTTCCTCAGCCACCCCTCCTCCAGTCTTTTAAAATCTACTAAGTACTAGAGGTTCTTAGGTCAGGGTAAAGGTAAAATGAAGAGACTCGATGGGCTCTGGATTTTAGAAATTTATAGTCACTTCATTGAGTGACAGAATTTAGCACAGTTAATGAATTGATGTTTGGTTCTCAGATTCATAATTGTGTTTCTGTTTTTGTGTGTCTGTCCCCCAGTCTTTTGCTTCCTATGGTGTGTTTTCTGTTGCTGTTCTATAGAATTTTTAAATGTATAGAATTCAGTATTCATGAAAATTATCAGTATTATCAATTACCTACATTAAGGAGAATATTAATGATAATTATCTCCATGTGTGGATTATAGTAGTTCTTTTAAAATTCTATGAGGGAATAAAATTAACCTATCTTGTACCTTGTGTATGTACAGGTGTAAAATATTTTTGAAATATACAGAATTAAGCAAAGTGAAAATTCGCTTTTTATAATGTCAACATAATGAAAAAAAAAAAAAAGGTTGGGTGCTTAAAATGGGAAGTGAGTTAATTGAAAAGCCTGCAAACATCAACCTGAAACTGAAGTCTGAGAAGCTTTTTGCAGTAGAGTATTATTATATTATAATATTGTATATTATGTATATTTATTATTATAGTAAAGTATTATTGTACTCTGGGATAATTATATTATGCCACATTATCCTTGTGATATTGAAATAATATTTACTGATTATAAGGTCTCAATATGGATTGAGTGTCAAAACATTCTGAATCTCATCCTGTGGTACCACAGACATTATTATAGCAAATTTAACATATTTGACTAGAGTACATGTTAGACTAAAAGGGACCTATATGTATATGTGTTCACCAAATTTTTCTACTGCCTTATGTACCAATGATTTAGAACAACACAGAAAAATCATGAGAATATAATTCAAGCTGTAGAAAAGACTATTGCAAAGAATAAGCCAAAAAGATTAAGAAAAGAAGAGCAAACGTGCAGTTTACCAGAAGAGAATTCAGATTCTACGTCAGTGATCTAAATACATTCCATAAATCATAAGCCAAATTTGGGTATCTGTGAGTCATCTCAATCTAGGCCTCCATAGAGAACGGTTAAGGAGAGGTTGTCGTCAAGTAGTTGCCGTCAACAGAGTGATAGCGCAATATCCATTATAAGCTATTCATGTATATAATACATTATAATATGAAACCAGTTTTGAGGAAATGTTAATTTATAAGACACCAGGATGAAAAATTATTGTTTTGATTGTTTTATTTAGATGTAACCGTATACGCAAAAATATTTTAGATCTGCTCAAAAATGGAGTAATTGAACCATGCCCTAAGCCATGGGTGTATCACGGATGTACAGACATGGTGAATCGGCTATGGCCATGCTGCCACATAACAAACAATAAACACCCTGCTCTTAATCCCTCCTTCCAAAGCCCTACTTTCAGCAGTAACCCCCTCTCTTATCCACAATTCTGAATTGTTTTTAAAAAGACAATATGAAGGTTTGTAAACAGCTTATTTGGAAGTTTAACCTTATTTACAATTAGATGAAGCTATTCATAATGTTTATCTTACTTAGTGTGAAGATTCATGCACCTCTCTGCAGAAATATTAATGTCTGATTAAAGCCCTCCTTCCACCAATCCCCAAAAGAGCCTTATTATATGTATGATAGTTGAAATATGACTTTTAAATAGGTCTGTTCCAAATGTTTCTTATAAACTATTGCACACATGTATTTCTACTCCTTCAGTGATGTTCAAGCACACACACACACACACACACACACACACACACACACACAACTTCCTTCAGATCCTAGATTGCCTTTGAAGTTCCTGTGAGAGCCACTCTGTGTCTGTTTAACTGTGTTGGGGAAGAGATGACATTTGTATCATTTTCCGCTACTCTGGTTAGGATTGATCCTGGGTCCTGAGCTGAATGTGATGGGGAGGAAGGAGAAGGGACACAGTAGCCAGGTAAACACAGGTGCTGTTCACAGCTCTAGCCCTTTGCCACCTATGTGGCCTCCACTGGTTTTAGTTTTATTCATGCTCAATCCCTCATTTGTAAAATACAGTTAATAATACTTAACCTGTGAGTTATTTTAAATAAATAATAGAGACATAATGTATATAAAGGCAATGAGACACAGTAAATACTTCATAAATGGCAATTATTAAAAGATAGGATTTTTTGCCTTATTTAGTGAAGAAGCAAATTATTTAGTGTTAATATAAAAGTAAAATCTGTTTTTTGTTAAATAATGGAGTGAATATGTCATGAAAAGTTTTCTGGACTTCAGTAATCGATAGAGGGGATTTCTAGAAATATACTGTTTACTGAAAATGTGCACAATAAATCATTTTGACCTCCACAATAGAATGACTACATAATAATGTGGAGTTAGTCTTCAGAACTCTGAAATTTGGATATAAATGTCATATGGTAGGAACAATCGGATGTACACACATAAGGCAAGATTGGAAACAATTTTCTATCTAAAACGTGAATACTACAGTCTATCAAGAAGTGGCAAGACCATAATTCTCCATTAATTTTGAATAAATTAAAAGCACGCTTGCATATAAATACAATAAATGATGATGGAGAACACTTTAGTATAACTTTCTAAAATGTATTTTTCAACTTGATGCCAATAAAAAGTAACTCTGTAAAAATATGGGAGTCCTCAAAAAAAAAAAAAAAGGGCTTCCCTGTTGGCGCAGTGGTTGAGAGTCCGCCTACCGATGCAGGGGACACGGGTTCGTGCCCCGGTCCCGGAGGATCCCACATGCCGTGGGGCGGCTGGGCCCGTGAGCCATGGCCGCTGAGCCTGCGCGTCCAGAGTCTGTGCTCCGCAACGGGAGAAGCCACGGCATTGAGAGGCCCGCGTACCGCAAAAAAAAAAAAAATATATATATATATATATATATATATATATGGGAGTCCTCAATTCAGTAAATTCATATTCACTTTGAAAATTAATGTGTTCCTTTATAATATAGATCAGTAATCTCCCATTGGTAATAAGCACAACAGATCATACAATATTAGTATTAAATTACTATAATAATTGTTTATTTAAATGTAATGCTAAATCTTTGGAATCACTTTTTTAACCTAAATATTTCTTTGTAATGTCACTTTAACCAGTGGATTTAGTTATTGAAAGTAAAAAGAGAAAAAAGTAATTATGGAAAGTAAAATTGTTTAAATTTCAAATGTACCACAGATAATTAGTAGTTTAGTATAATTCCATCACATAAGTACTCTGCTTTGTAATTCTAGAGTCAGTAAGGGATTAAATTCTCTCAGTAATGGATTCACTTGAAGAAAAAAAAAAGCCTCCAGAAGTCAGTTTTCATGTCCTCCCATTTGGGGTAGTAATACTACCCATGAAATTATTATGTCAGCAAGAAAATGGCTTGCTTCATTAGTTACAAATATTGCCAGCAGAACAGGGACCTTAATGAAGCTCAAGGTTAATTATGTAGCAGTGGTGACCACTGTGGAGAGCGCTACCACAGTTTTCACTGTAATTCTAGCGGGGAGGAAAAAAAATTATCATTCCGTTCAAACTGAAAAGTTATGCCTATAAATTGTTTCACATTAAGACAGTACAATATTTATACGTATCTACTCATTTAGATATATCCATGAGCTTTCTAACTAAGCATGATTACCTAATTCCGACTTGTACTGCTCAGGTACTACTATATGATACACTGCTCAATTGTTTACATTTTAGAAAGTCAGGTGTTTTTCTAAAATTAATTTTCTGTTGAGTATTTAACTCATTGTCTCCAAAAGATATTTAATGTACAAGTAAGGGCGCTGTAGGATGATACGCCCTGGAATAAAGAGCATTGTCCTCTCTCTGACACTGCAGGTCCGGGGAGACGGCTGTGGACTGCAGAGACACGTGGCCTCAACTGGAAAGCCCACCTGCAGGACCTGAAGAGCCTCAGGTCTCGTCCTGATTTGCTCTGCCTCCACCTGCTCTCTCAGTTCTACAGACTGTGTTTTGACTCTTCTCCAGCACCTACTGAAAAAGACCAAACTCTAAAACGTATAATTTTCATAATCCACAATTAATGCCTTCACAAAAAATTCATGTTTTAAATTTGAAAATGGGTGATCATGCTTCATGGTTAAAATGTCCTGCAATTTGAGTGTACAGAAATGTATTTTAGCTCCAAATGTAAACAAAAAAGTGAAAAAAGAGTTTCTGTAACATATTCAAGTTTAAAATGTATAGCAACTGAACATATGTGGTATTTTATTCATACAAATTATTATATTCAGCTTTTCATTGGTAGAGTCAAACCAGTTATTTTGGGCGTGTATTTAGCATAGTGGAGGAACATCTAAGTGTGGCTGAGGATCCTATGAAGACCCCAAGACACAGAAGTCAAGGTTACCCAGGTTTAATGGACTGGGGAGGGAGTTCCAGGATCTGACTTCCTGGAATGATCACTGTTATTGTGATTTTTATTATTACGATTTTTAATTTTTTTTTAAATATTTATTTATTTAGTTAGTTTATGTTTTGCCTGTGCTGGGTCTGAGTTGCAGCACACGGGGTCTTTGTTGAGGTGTGTGGGATCTTCCGTTGCAGTGCGGGCTCTTCGTTGTGGCACGTGGGCTTCTCTCTAGTTGTGGCCTGTGGGCTTAGGTTCCCCATGGCATGTGGGATCTTATCCCCCGACCAGGGATCAAACCCGCGTCCCCTGCATTGGAAGGTGGATTCTTTACCACTGGACCCCCCAGGAAGTCCCATTACTATTACTATTTTTATTATGAGGTATATTCATATCTCACAGAGAGTGATAAATCTTTATTACTGTTCTCACCGCCCAGCTTATCAACCTTAACATTTTGCCTTATTTATTTTTTGATAAATAAAAATAGCATTAATAGAGTTAGAGATGCCCTGTGTGTACTGCTCCTTTGCTTCAAAGAAAAGTATTATTGTGGATTTATACATCCTCACATACTACTTAATATTACACATAGTCAGTGTATTTTACACATATATTAGTATTACACACAAGATTCCTATGTGTGTACAATATGTACTATTATTTTATTATTTTATAAAGATGGTACCATACATTTCATATTACTCACTAATCATTATATCCTTGAGATTGACACTTGTCAATACAGGTAATCTAGTTTATTTTAACTGCTGTATGCAATTCCATTTTAGGAATATGGCTCCAAATATTTACCCATTCCCTCATGGGTGGCAATTCTTTTCTAACTTTTCTGTCTTACAAATAACGTTGCCAGGAACAGACTCATCCATACTCCTTCATGATCACATGCCATGGTTTTCAGGATACATAACTAGAATTGGAATTATTGGTCATATATACCGGAAATGTGATCTCTATGATATTTCTATCTCTTCTCCCTATTAGTGCAACTTTTAAAATATTACCAGTTTTATTCCACTGTTTATTTTTATGTGCATGCTTGCTGATAAGTAGGGGAACTTAACATCTGCTCAGTAGTCATTTTGGTTCCTGCTATTTTGATTAGACTATTGATCTATGCCCAAGTTTCTTTCTAGTTGATTTTGTTTTAGGTCCTCATATTCTATTTTCTGAATACATATCTGCTTATCCATTGTGGACAGTTGCTTGGCTTTTGTCTGTTTGTGGGGTCTTTGTGAAGCATGGACAAGCGATTTAATGTTGCCAAACATAACAATCTTTCATTTTATTTTATTTACTTTTTGCGTGATGTTTAAGAAGTTATGCCCTAACCTATTCATGAAATGTTGTCTTATATTCTCTTTTAAAACTACATAGTTATTTTCTTTCCCAGTTTTTTAAACATCACTTTAGTTTCTTTTACCATCATAGCCTTTTAGATAGAAATTATCGGGTTGGCCAAAAAGTTCGTTCGGGTTTTTGCAGCCTCATGTGGAAAGACCCGAACAAACTTTTTGGCCAACTCATATGTCCAGCAGTTAGGTGAATTCATGTGAAATTAGGAAACAGAATTGAGGCAGTAGCCATCTTCTCAGCCCTGTTGGTGCTGAGAAGTATGGCTGGAGGAGAGTGAACATTTGCGACCGTCCTCAAGGGCTCTGGGTCCAACCGAATCATCAATTTTAGGTGAGATATTGTGATGGTACAGAGAGCAGAGGAGGCATCAGAAGCTTCCAGTTTTGTGGTTTGAAGGGGAACCAAAAGGGCAGCTGACATTCCCGTAAGAGTGCCCTTCCCAACTTGCTCCAGCGCCCCCTGCCAAGTTCATTTAGGGAAATGCCCTCCTTCCAGGATAGAGCCGCTTTTTGCTGTTCCCATTTGGGAGCTTGTTTTTTTAGGCCAAGCTTTCTTTTCTCATGCCATTCAATTCTTTCAAAATATTACTAATATTCTATTTCATAACAAAAGTAACGATCCTCAAATTTCTCTCTCTATGTTGAATCTTAACTTGTCAAACTTCTTTTTTTATGTACTGGCTTCTGTGATTGGCCCACCTTACCCCCCCTTGATTTGTTAATGGTTAGCTTTGGAACCCCTGAAACAGTAAGTTGGGGAACAAAGGGCCTAATCTTTGCCTTTGGGCTGGTTCTCTTTGTCTTAAAGGCAGGGAAACATTTTAGGAAGAGCTCTGAGTAGGAGCTATTACTGAAGCAGGTAACTGACTCTTCTAACTGTACCAGGCCTCATCTTAGTGCATTCACAGAATATTTAGCTTTCAGGCCACCAGAGATGGGTCTCCCTTCTCAGCAGAGCTCCCTTCAACCTCCATTTTGCAAACTGTCCCCCCATGCCTAGGTTGCTCTGTCTTGTGGGATGTTGCTCAGAGCAGCAAAGGCACATTCAATATCAGAGTTCTGCTTTTCTGTATCCATTTCTCTACAGTTTGACCCTCTCCGTAACATGATCTGTCTTCCAAATCATTAATGAGACCATTTAAGTAAATGTTGGCTACAGCACGGCTAAGGGAGAGCAGTTTTCCAGGCTGAAATATGTTTTCTTTCTGACTATTACCCAATCCACCCCTTTTCCTCTGCAGCACTCCACATCCAGAGCCTTAGGAGGGGTGTGGATGTGTGACGAAATTAAACTTCAAGCGGCCAGAATAACAGACTGTGGTGGAAACTGCTGTCTCCCCCTGCCTTTTAGAAATAGAACATTCCCGGTGTGTCCACCCTGACCACTTGTAGCTGGATCCGTGGCAGCCAAGCTAGATACTAAATTCCACGACATTTCTGGTAACTAATGGTAAGCATGTGAATACATTAGAGACGATGGGATGTGAGTTGAAAGAGTCTGGTCAATTCCTTTGAGGGAGATCAAGATATGCCACTTTGGCATAAAGTTTATTATAAGCTGAAGGCAATTAAGAATCAACAGGTAAAGGAAAGATTTCTCTTTCCTCCTCTTATCTGCCTAAAATCGGGGCATAAATTTCCCTTTGTGGAGGTAGCATTCATTTCCCCAATCTCCTGTACCAGGATGAGGAAACAACACTTATCACAAGAGATGAAGAGCTGCATAAATAAGCCTTACTGAAATAACTCTTACTTATCGTTCCTTGAAGCACAAAACTCCCATTTTTGTTGAAGAGAACATGAGCTCTTAAGTCTAACCACTTCCTTGAGTTTCACTTCTTTCCTGTGAACTCCCGTGCCTATAAAAATATTAATAACTTTGTACTCCTTTCCTCCATCTTTGTTGTTGTTGTTAGTTTAATTCAACACAGACCCAGTCTCTGAACCTAAGAGGTTAGAGGAAATGTTCCTCCCTGACACCTCAAAGATAATTTTGACCCTAAGATTTTTCTTCACTTTTCTCCACTGGCTGGGAAATGAGCACAACTATTGTTTCCACCCTGAACCCATAGCTTTAAGTCACACACTAAGAATGGCCAAACACACCTGCCATTCTGGACTCTGAGTGACACAAGTAAATAAAGCTCTTTACTCATTGTAGAAGTTAGGAGACAAAGAAGTAAACTGCCATCTTATAGAAGCCACTGTAGTTTATGGTGTCTTCTATATCAGCCTGATTTCTACTCTGATAACACAGTGGTTTATCAGGCCAGCTGGTTCAATACTGTTTTGGTCTTTCTTCCCTATTCCCAAATTTCCTCTGAAGAAATAGACCTAAGCCATAGGTTACCAGTAGTTCTTCATTTTTCCCTTTTCCTCATTTATGCGAGATCCCTCTCCCAGGGAGACTACTCGGGTCCCCACAGTATGTCCTGTACCCTCTGGATGCTGAACTCCGAGGCATTCCTACTGACCTCTGTCCAGATTCCAGCTGCTGTCACATCAGCTCTCCTCCCACTGGCATTTCTCCTCTGTTTATGGTACACTGGAATATTTTCTTATATATGAGCCCAGCTATATATTTTGTTTTCTCTTTTTATGTTTAATCTATTAGCGCTACATGTTTGGAGAAAATGAAATGCATCAAAGTATAAAGTTATTGCATTATTCTATATTAAAATTATTTAGATATCTTCTTTGAAATAATTAGAAAAGATGTGATGGTAACAAAGTTTTATATATCCTTATATTATTCATTTCTTTGTGGATAAAATGATTGAAATATCTATTTTAAACCCTGTCAAAGAAGGGTTTCCTAACTTAGCTTTGTTTTTAAAATAATCCATAAGTGTTTAAGAACCTAGGGAGACAGGTTAGTGTTTATCTACAGGGCAGTTTTGGGGTTTTTAGAAAATCAGGGTTTCTATAGGTCACACCTCTGGCTTGTGACCAAGCTCATTCTCCTTCCATTTTCTATATTGAACATGCATTACTTTCCAAAGAAAACTGGTTTTTTTTGGTTGTTTGTTTATTTGTTTATTTAAAAGAAATCTCTAGGAAGATACTTTATAAGTATTTTTAAATTTTGCTCTAAGATTATCAGAAAAAAACTGGCTGGGGATGATAAAGATAAAATAGTTATCAACTGAAGTGTCACAATTTTCCTGCATATGATTTACTCCTCTTGGAAGAAGAAATACAGATGTCATAACAAGTTTAGATTAGATATTATTTTTTAATTGACAAACCAGACCAGAGGGAAGGCTTGATTTTTTAATACTAGTGAAAACAATATGTCTTTGCAAGTCAGATGATCTGGAAGTGGCGTAATGACTAGCTGGCCTCATTCCACGGCCTCTGGCTCTTAGGAGAAAGGAAACTAGTGGGAGATGACTTACTGCCCGGGGAAGCAATCTTTTCAACAAGAATGGACCTGAAGAAGGAGCAGGAGGGGTATGTGTCAGGACTAGTAATAGAGGATGGGCACCAGACCATGTTTGGTGGCTACAGTGAATGGCATTGTACTTTCCCAGTTTTTACATTACCATGTAGCCCAATCCTATTTTTTTGTTTGATTGTTTTGTTTTGTTTTCCTAAAAGAAGAAAGGAGACCTTAAGTATTAACCAATGTCCATACAGAATCATCAGCACTTCACTCTCCATCAGTCATACTCATGACAAGGGAAAAGGAAAATTGTTCAGATAGAGTAGTAAGAACTAATAGATAATTGTGTAAAATAACCTGGATTAGTCAATTAAACTACTGTTCGCTTTTGTTCTAGATTACAGTATGAAAGTTGTTCAGTTTGGTTCAAAGATATGTTGGTAGGAAGAATGAAAAGACATTAAAAATTAGCTGGAAATTATTCCAGCTGGTATAGATGCTCAGTCCAGTTATCAGACAAATCCATCTCCAAAGGCCTTGTTGTCCTTTAATAGTACCACCTGGTATTTTTGAAGGTCTTATCTTACTGCCAAATAAATGATCCCAGACCCTTTGAGCCTAGTACTTTTTTTTTTAGTTTCTTTTTTTCTTTCTTTCCTTCACAAGCAGCTTGCTTTGAAAAAGATGATTTATAATTACAGCAACAAAAGTTATATAATGTGGTTGAAATTATGGTAGTAATTTTGTTCAGTAATTACCTTTGTGTAATTTGCTATTATAATGCAAAATCAATTTTCATAACATGTTTTGGGAAAATATTTTTGAACACACAGGTACATTGTTACTTTATGTATGGTAGAGGATTCCATCCATGTTTGTAGAGAGTCCAGCCATATGTAAAAATTCTGTTTTCTAATTTTTGCAGTAAATAAAATCTATGCTGACAGATGACTTCCTTTAAGGAAGAAAAGGCCTCCATTCTCCCAGGGCAACATCTTGGTGTTACCTTCTTCTGCAAACATTTCTTTTGGAGAGCATAAAAATGCTTAAGACATAAAAACCTTTTGTGAATACACATCATGATTATCTCGGAAGACCTGGTTTTGTATTAAATGCAGTAATATCATTGTCTTAAAAACTTAATGTACTTCCATAATTGTGTAAATTAAACTTAGGGCATAATTAAGTACTTGAAGGTCCTCATCCCTTATCTTAAAAGTTAGTTTTAATGTTACAATTTAATTATATATAAAATGCATTCCCCTAGACCTCAATGTAAGTTTGCAACTTGGAGATCGCTCAGTTACTCTTGACCCTCACTTTTTGAAGCTGACATTCTGACATATTACCTAAGTGTTTGGGCTGGTTTAGAGGCTACCTACCCTTGACACTGGATACTCTACAGCAGGGCAGTTTTCAACTTTACCAGGTAGTTCTTGGCAGGAAATTATTTTTGTAGGTAGACCTATAAAGTCAGCTTCTTTTTTAGCTCAAAAAAAGTGTTTTGTTTTGCTTTTATACTACATCTCATCTGATTTAACACTCACCTTATGAGTATCTAAATTTCTTAGGTTGAATTTTCTCTCCTCTTTCTTAACTTTTTGTAAAAAAGCAAATCTGGGTTTAGGTAAGGAGAGACTTTATTCAAAAAGACTGTTGTAATAAGAAGAGGCAATTATTGTGAGAGGGAAAAGGAGATATTGCAATAGGGAGACCCCTTCCAAATGCAAGATCTAGGGTATCTCACAGGACGAGGGGGGAGGGCTTTCTTTTACAGAAAGTAGTAGATGAGGTTGAAGAGAACGTGGTGTGGGGGGGTGGGCTGAGCAGGTGGTGTGATAAGTACATTGATAGGGGAATTTCTTCCTCTGAGTCCACTTGATTTGGGGGAGGGGTCTTCAGGCAGAGGTGGCTCCACTCTCCATTGCTGCTTAAGCTGAAGGAGAGGTCAAAGTCCAGGGGCTTTGGGAAGGTTGAGCTTCCACTGAAGTTTGGTTGAGTCAGGTTTGCCTGTAGTGAGTTATTTCCCGAAACACAGGGACAGGGCTTCTTAACTGTCTCTGCTATCCGAGAGAGAGCACAGGCTCATGTTCAACACCATCAACTTCTATAATTAAAAACATTTTTTTCCCTTCTCTGTCATCAGTCTGGGAGAAAATTCTAGATATTGTTCTTGACTATGTTGATTATTTTCCATACTGTCCAACACGTATTTTTATTCTGTTTCAAATAAGAATTTTAGGTTTGCTATTGCATGTCCTTGTAGGTACTATAATCCTCTTTTAACCTTGTCTCTTAGTTCTGCCTTCACAAGAGCCCTGTCTGGTTTCCTGTTGCGTATACTGGGACACTATAAATTTCATTCTCATTTTTCTAGGAAACATTCAGAGCTAAGCCTTTCCTCTGACTCTGCAGGATGAGGATTGGATTCCTCTTGTGTTTTAGAAAACTTCTTGTTTATTTTTAAAATTTGTATAATTTCCTTTTCACTTATTCAACCTATAATAAATATGTCTACTTAGTGTTTATTGTCATAACTGATGATTGCTGGTTCCTGCCTTTTGCTGTTTGGTTTTATTAGAATCTTCTTAAATCCAAAGCTAAGAAGCAGTTGTGTTTAAACACTTACTTCAATCTCATTATGTGACTTGCTCTCACACAGTAAGACTTAGCTTATTCTTGGTTCTCTGACACACTCAAACATTGACATACCTACAGTAAATATGAAAATCCACTTCAGTTATTGTGTTTTTTTTTTTCTTCTGTTTCCTTGATAAGTATTTGTTAGGATGTGACTCTTCACTGATTCTCAGTCTGCCAGCTTTCAGACTTATGGTTTCTGTGTGAGGCCATCTACTGGGTTCAAAATGCCACATTTATGCTGCAGAGAGATTATTGTTTTTGGCTTGGCTGGCAGAGACCATGTGTCCCAATGGTTACTGTGAGGAACAAACTGCGAGGTGGGCAAGACTCAGACAGTACTGTTATTTTATTATAATTCTTACCTTTATTCTCATAGTCATATAGGTAGTGGATTCTCAGAGTAGGTTAAATTATAATTTTAATTGATGGTGTTTTGTTGCTTCTTTTTGTTACACACTTTAACACGTTTTCAGTCTTTTTTTTTTTTGGAGGGAAGGTAGTGGTTAGGTTTAAGGGAAGGATAGAGATTGAGCTGGGACAGTCAGCTGTACACCATTTCAAATCCAAAGCCAATATTTAATGCAGTAAGTGTAGAAAAGAATATTGAAGCTATGCTGCACAATTATTCTAACTCAGCTGTGAATATAATTTATGTTAAACCAGATCACAATCATGGCAATGTGGGCCATAATGTTTGTTGCATTAAGATTTTCTTCCATAGCAAATTAAAAATTAAATAAAAATACATTTTAACAAGTTCTAGAATTATATAGTGAATTTCAGTAACAGCACGCTCAGATTGTATCTTCTCACTCAAACTGATGAAATCTGTAAAGCATTAGAGCAAAGTAATAATCTTTCAGAAAAACTAGCATACATACATTTTGTATCATCGTCTGATACAGCTAATAATGCAGTAACTTAGTCTTTGTCATTTACATTGTATCTATTTTAAGACTGTTTCAAAAGAACTTATTTTTCAAATGTTACAGTCTAACACTATATGTTGGTGTCTAATTACCTGATAGAAATAAAATGCTTTAAAGGTGCATAGCAGGTATTCTGTGGCTGAATTTTCTGGAAGCTTTTCTTGAATTATAATTTGTGTGAGTTAAGTGAAATGAAAACTTTTCTTACACAAGTAAAACAAATGGGTAAAAATAAATTAGTATGAATTTAATGACTATATTTTAAATAATTGCTTTACAGTGCTCTGTACATGTTTTTCAAATAAAGATAAGTATTAGGTTGATACTCAACCAATTCTCAATTATTATTATTTTTTTTAAACATCTTTATTGGAGTATAACTGTTTTACAATAGTGTGTTAGTTTCTCCTTTACAACAAAGTGAATCAGTTATACCTATACATATGTTCCCATATCTCTTCCATCTTGCGTCTCCCTCCCTCCCACCTTCCCTAGCCCACCCCTCTCATGGTCACAAAGCACAGAGGTGATCAATTATTTTTTTATTATAATTATAATTAATGTTCTGACTAGTTGGATAGTTACATAGAAATTGAGTATTTAATGAGGGTTAAGGTGCTAAATAGGAACACTTACAGAATGTGTTGGCCACAACACCATTGTAAGACAGATTGACTTCTTATGGTGATTTTTAGCTAATGTCTTTGCCCAAAACTTGAGCTACAAGTAATTCCTGATGATTTTCCCCCTTAACACTCTGTTTCACTTTTGTTTTTATTTCCATAGTAACCAGCTAGCCCAGGAATGTTCCAACAGTTCTGCTGGCTTCATATCTCTTGCCAAATTGTTCTGCTGCATGAGGTGCTAACATTATAATATACTGTGACTCAACTTTATACTGACCTGTGTTTCTGGTTAGTGGTGAATATTCTCCATCATGTTTCTTTAATTTCAAAAGATGGCATATTAAAATTTTAACAAACTCATTTACTATATGTTAATTATATTTTTCAAATTTAATAAACTTTTACGTATATTTAATGTGTAAGTATCTTTTAATCAAGATAAATATGTTCCATTTAATCTTTGAGCATCTAATATATTTTAGAATGTTGATAGCTATAAAGATACTTAAGGTAGGCTTTTTGTACTGTAGAAGTCATATTTAGTGGAAAAGAAGGTCATAAGAATAATAACTAAAATTTTTTAATGTAAGCTGTACAAATTACTATTAATTTATAAGACAGAGTTTAATTTACTCTGGAATGGAAACTCTGCATAAATGAACATTTGTCAGAAAGAAAAGTTGGGAGAAGATATTTAAGAAGAAGAATAGAACCACAAAAGACAAAAAAAAAAAAAGGAAGGGAAAAAGACCCAAGCATTCAGGGAAAATAAGCAGTATAATATGCCTAAAGCAGAGAATAACTGGAATGTTAGATTCTTGAAAATAATTGTAAAAGTTAATAAACAGAAACCTCAATTAAAACAGAGTCAGGAGGCCAGTATGGAGAGCTCTCAAGAACTATGATGAAGGCCAAACCCAACAGGAAGAAGAGAGACACTTCTTTCCTGGCAAGAGCTGAGCCAGTGAGAGATGGTCACAACCCAGCCAATGAAAAGCCTCTTCACTTAGAACTCTCAATTCCTCCAATGCACTCTATTGACCACAGCCCTCCCACCTTCCTCTTCCCCTCTTTAAAAGACTCCTCCTCTCCTTGCTATGGAGGGGACTTGCATGTGGCTCACCACAGTTGCTGACCCCAATTGCAATTATTTGTTGGTCCTGAATAAATCCACTTTTGCTGGAGAAATAACCAGCAATCTATTTTGTAGGTCAACGTTTTGGGCATATGGGGACCAGAGAACACCCCTGACAACAGAATGGTGAGGGAACAGGGGCAGTACCCACACTGGACTCCCTGCTTTTCTCCGGACTCTGGAGTTTGAGGATGAGTCTTTCTCCTAGATTCCAGATTTTGTCTCATTTGTATTTTGAAACTCTTGAGGTTTTATTTGGGATCCATTTTAAAGCTTTATCCTTTCTGGATCAAGGCCTTGTTCTGTATATGAGTACTCATTTGTCACTTCACCCCGACTTCTCTGAAATCAGACTGTACCAACTGGAACTGGCTAACCTTAGCCCATTCCTTTGGGAACAGGGGCTCTTTCATTGGGGCTGTGCAGTTAAGCCTTTGCCCTGATTCCTTCAAGACAAGACTTTTCTTTTAGAACCGACTGATATTAGGCCTGCAGGCTGTTTGAGCTGTAAGCATTTTGAGTTGTTTAGGTCATTTGAAAATTATTCTTTGACTGTAGAGAAAAACCTCTGAGAAATGGGATCCCAGTTACCTAACTATTTTGAGGGTGCCCGCCCCAGTACAGACCCTGACCAATTTTATGTTTGAAAACTGTAGTCCTTCCTTATAGCCATTTCTAACTAAATGAACCAACCTAACCAAAGGCAATTTAGAACATCAATGGTCATTATGGGAAACTTGAAATCCTCCAACTTACTTTTCTTAAAACTGAACTGGACAGCCATGGCTCTAAAATTTCTAAAACTAAATGGAACACTTATTTTGATTGTTGTTTTGAGGCTTCCAAATATTATCAGGAGCCTAATATTGCCTCTCTGCCAAATAAGATTTTAAGATAAACTGAGGCCAAGAAATGATTAAAGAAAGAAAAGGGGCATCTGAAGCCTCAGGTTCCTCTTCCTTGTCTCAGGCTCCTCCTCTGTTGCCATCTTCCTTCTTCCCCTTTATACCTCCCCCCATACCCTTAGTTTTCCCATACTAATTCCCTCACTGAACTTCCTTTTTTCCTCTAAAATTCTCCACCCGCTTTTCCTCTGAAACTAGTAGACCCTGTCCCTTTAAAAGTCAGCCTTCTAAGGTGACTTTTTATATGCCCTTCTGTCCCAAGATTATGGCCGGAGGGATGTTAAGGTCACCAAGAATAATTTGGAGGTTGCCAAGGACTTGTTTTTAAAGTGTTTTCAAGTCTGACCGAGAACTCTGACATTTAGAAACAAATAAGATATGAATGTTTAAAATCATGTTTTCTTTTCAGAAAAAAAAAAATAATAAAAAAGTAAATAAAAGTCAGCCTTCTGAGGATCCAGAGGCTAAACCTTTAACTTCTTATATTCCCTGGACTAAGGGTAAACTGTGAGCCATAGTAAAAGATTTTCCCAAAGTAACTAAAGATCCTCACAGATTTGCTGAGGAATTTAATATAGTCACTCAAACTTATCAACTGGTTTCTCTGACTTATATCAGCTGGTTCATATGTTTATAGGCAAAGAGCAGGCCCAGCACAAGATGAAAACCCCTCATTGGGAAATTCCTGAAAGGTCTCTAGAATTATAACCAGGAGACCAGCCCACTAACTTATATGATCAGGCTCAGGCAATTGCTAGGTGACTTCAACAAGCAATTCCTAGGGCTTTTCCAAAACCTGTTGATTGGGACAAAATTCAGTCTTATGCACAAAAATCTGATGAATCTGTTCATGAATATTATAATTGATTTCATGTTATTTGTTTTTTTAAGTCTGGTGTTCCCGCAGATGTTGATTCTGCCCGAATAGCTTTTAACTCTCTGTTTATTAATGGGCTAAACCAGGATCTTTTCACTCTAGTAAAAATGACGGGGATGGAAAGGGAAACCATGTAATCTCCAGGTTTGGTTAATCTGGCAAACCAACTCTCACAGTCCAGATGAGTCACCTCGAAAGAAGATCACCAAAGTTCTTAATCTTCAACTCCAGCAAACAAAAGCTCATAAACAAAACTAAAAACCTTTTAGTTTCTGCTATTATTGCAAAGAGCCAGGACATTGGAAAAGAGATTGTTACAAATCTAAGCTGTTCAGGGACCTGCAGCCTTCTAACCAGCTTTTCAAAGTCTTCCCAATTCTCAAAGATGGGGCTGCGAAGAACTATGGGAGCTCTTTCCAATCTTCCCTCTTATTTGGCTTAGAGAAACATTTCTCCAGATGAGGGATGAGTCTCTTGCAGTCCTAATTGACACCAGAGCCACACTCTCAGTGCTCAATCCCACTACTATAAAGCAGCCCCTGCGTTAGAGGACTAAAACAGCTCTAGGATAGTGGAGAATCTCCAGTGAACCTCAAGAGGTTTCTGTCTCTGAACCCATTGCCTTTTGTTTAGACCTTTTGAGAGATACCTACCATTTTCTCCTTAGCTTCTCAACCCCTATACATTCATTAGGCTGAAACTTCTTAGAGAAGTATCATGCTGGGATTTCTTTCTCCCAAAAAGGGAGAAATAATTCTAGAATTTGACAGCAGTCATCAAAACAATCCACCAGCTGAATTAAATGACACTACCACATCTTTCATTTGCTCCATCTCTGATGGTACTAGAGCAGATTCTGGAAGCACTAATCATTTGATTCAGCTACCACCCTCCTTATGGGCAAAATCTCCAACTAATGTTGGCAAACTTCACAGTGCATCTCCCATCAAGATTCAAATAGACCCCTCAAATCCTCTCCCCAGAATTAATCAGTACCCTGTAAATAAAGAAGCCCTTCTGGGCAGAAAGCCCCTGATACAAGATTACAAGGCTCAAGGCCTCATTTTCCCTTGTACTAATCCCTCCTGTTTTCCTGGAGAGAACACTTAAGAGCTGAGGGTAGAAGTTTTGTTGTTGAACCCAAGTTTGTGTACACAATGCTCAGTGAGGTCAACAAACTAAAACACTGGAGTTCGGTTCAGAGAAAGGTTTATTAGAAAAGGATATGCAAACCTGGAAGACGGGATACCTAGACTCCTTTCAAACCCATCTTGCAGGCTGGCTAGGGAGCAAGGATTTTAAAGACAAAAGAGGTAAAGAGGAGGAGGTCTTTGTGATTTCAGCTTCCTGATAAGACCTCAGTTGCAGACTTCCTGGCATTGTCTTGTGACTTGTGTCTTTGGTGCTTGTGACTGATCTATGTGTTTCTACAAAGCAACTAGTAAATCATGGTCTTGTGATCCCATCCCTTAACTTCTTCCTAGGATAGAGCAAAAGCAATGATCAAGGCACGTTATTCTTTACTTAGAGTCTATATGATGTGTTAAGAATTCAAGCCCTTGCTGTTTTCTTTAAGACCATTTGAGGCTGCTGTTCCTTTGTTTCTGCATTCCCTCACTTCCCTAATTAGTAACTGTTTGAATCTGCCCTTTTGAAATCAGGGAAGGACTGCAAACAAGAAAGAGGGGACATGGAAAGGCTTTTGTACATGGGAGGTCCCCACAGGGTGCTGTTCTCTTTCAGTTTGTCCAGGACCTCTGAGCAATAAACAACTTTTATTTATCGACATCCTGTTGTACCTAAACCTCATGTGCTTACTAGCATCCATTCCCACCAGAAATAAATCCTTTACTGTAATTGATTTATTCATTGCATTCTTTAGTATTCCATTGATGAACTAGCCAATACGTTTCTACCTTCATTTGGAAAAAAACAACAATTCACCTTGACACTATCACCTCAGGGTTATACTAAGAGTCCTTTTTTCTCACAAATGCTGAAGGTTGGTCTAGATGATCTCCCTCTTCAGAGGAAGAGAGCATCCACTTGCTAAAGCTTTTAGCCTTAAAGGAGCATAAGGTCATCAAAGAAAAATTGCAGTGTGCCCAAACTCAGGTTTGATGTTTAGGGTATCTGATATCAGAACAGGGGCTACACTTAGATCCAGATAGACTTCATGCTTTCCTAAGTTTCCACAAGCCCAAAACTAAGCACCAACTGAGAGGTTTTCCAATATCAAAAGTGGATTCCAAATTTCTCTCTTGTAGCCAAATTTCTGTACATTTTACTCAACAATAACAACCCGACCCAATTTAATGGGAAGAACTGGCAACAGAACCTTCAATGCCTTAAGAGAGAGCTTGATGAACCTAACTGCTCCTGGACATCCCAATGATTGGATTCCCTTTTTCCTATTTGTATATGAAAATAAATGAACTGCCCTTGGGGTACTCACCCAAAACACAAGGACCACCGTTGACCATGGGTATAATAGCCAGCAACTGGACCCTGTGGCATGAGGATACCCCCTTGCTTTAGAGCCATTATGACCACTGCCCTTTTGGTTAAGGCCACCAGGAAAATCATTGTGGGGACCACATTAAAGGGACCACTCTTTAATGATTTTTGTACCTTATGCAGTAGAAGCTCCCCTGAATTGTCATTACTCTCAACATTTCTCAGCCAGCTGCCTCACTCCTATGAAATCTTTATGTTAACAACCCCTCCCATAACTCTTTCACATTGTAATTACCTTAACCCTGCTACGCTTCTCCCCTCCATCACTGACAATACTGATTGCTTAATGCTGACAGGACACCTCTTGACTCCTTGGAAAGATGTACAGGAAATTCCCTCGGGTAACATTGACTTCTCATGGCTCACTGATGATGACAGTGGCAAATAAGGTGCTGGGTAATGCAACTCCTTTTGATGCTGATGAGGCAGCATGATCTTGGGAGATGAAGACCTTAAGAACCCCACCTTGCAATCTGGAGATTTTGTCAATTGGAAAAGACACCTCCAGAAGGACTGTCTTCAACCTCACTGGAAAGGCCCCATCAGGTATTGCTAATCAACACTTGTGACACAAAACTCCAGGGAATAGACGCTTGGATTCACGTGACATACCTATAAATGCCCTGAACAATCCCTGAACTTGGACATCATCCTGTGACCTGAAAATAAAGATTTCCTGGAATTGAAGCAGAGCATCTAATACAGCTTTCCCAAGATATCCAGATCTCGTTTGTTGGAAGTTTGCTCCCAAACTTTTGATGGCGTCATATGCTTCAGATAATCTCCAGGGTCTATGGTCTTGATAACACGTGGACGTTAAATAAAAAGTGCCTGAGAATTCTCCCTCCTACCCCTCCTTGTTCCTTGAATGTGACCTCAAGGGTTTCCAATCCATGCACTTTCCCTCCACTGTGGGACACTACACACTGAAAGGTCCTTCCTGGCATTGAGTGATGAGTGATGCTTTCAGAGAAAGATCTCTATCAAAAGGGAGAAATGTAAAAATTAATAAACAGAAACCCCAGTTAAAATCGAGTCCAGAGACAAGGATGGGGAACTCTTATACACTAAGACAATAGCAGAGGCCAGCAGGAAGGAGAAAGACTCCTCTTCTTGCCTGGCAAGAGCTCAGCCAATGAGAGACTGTCACAGCTCAGTCAGTGAAAAGCCTCTATACTTCAAACACTCAATTCCTTCAACAGACTCTTGGTAAACTCTAACCCTCTCGTCTTCCTCTTCCTCTATTTACAAGAGTTCCTCTCTCTGTTGTGGGGAGACTTGCATGTGATTCACCATGACTGCAGATCCCAAATTGCAATTCTTTGTTGAACCAAATAAATCCACTTTTGCTCAAGAAATAACTGGCCATCTTTTTGTCTAAGATCAATATCATTTAACATTTGTACTTATATGGAAACAGAATTTGTAAAGAGAATACTACACTAAAGATACGAGACTGCATGAATTAAACATGCTGAATTATTTTTTTTTTGCTTTCATTTTCAGAGTTGTTACATGTCACATGTTCAATACAGTTGTTCAAAACTCAAGAAGTCTCATTGGTGTCTGTATTCGTTTCCCCAGTAGCAGAGAAGGATGGATAACTAAGAGAGAGCCCTTCTGTTGCTAAAGCTATTACTATTTGTTGTGTGCAGATTTTCCTTGACTTATAAGCAATTTTATGTCCTTAGTCTCCTTACCTGTCACTAAACATATGGTTATTAATACATTATTTTTTAACCTTCCAACTGAAATCCTAGATTCCCTCATACCAGCAAGAGTCCTCTACACTGCTGGTCATGGGAATTTGCATGGGGACACAATTTTTAATACCTTAGCAACTTGAGTTATTGTAGCTCCAAAGGACGTTATTCCCCTGGTTTAATATTCTGCATTGGAAAAATCATACTCATGGTGAATAAAATTTGCAGAGATTTTACAGTTACTTCTGTGAAATTAAATTAAAAAGTATGTTTTCTATTACGTTTTGTGACATTGAGGCTTTAAAGATCTTATCAAGAATGAAATTAGGCCAACTTTCTCCATTTTTTTTTTCCTTAGGAAACACCCAATGAAGTAGTTCTTTCATTTAGGGGTTGGGATAAAAATATCTTAATTCTGGAGTTTAAGGGGTGATAAAACTGACCCTGCATGTTATAGACCAATCAACTTCATTGATGTTGCAGTTAAATTGCACATGAGAATTTTATTGCAGTAGTTGGAACTGATGAAAAAAATTTAAAAGGACAGATCTAATATGCTAATAGTAGTTAGGCGATTTCCCAAAGCAATTTTTCTTACTGAAAATTGATCTTGTCTTCACCCATATTTCAGTATATTTATCCAAATCTAAACAACAAGAAAAATGTAATTTGTCTATCTACCACAGGCAGTTCTCTGTTTTGTTGGGGTCCCTGCATGAGCTACATTACAGTGACCTCTGTTTGCTCTATAATCTGCTTCTGGTCTCAGGCCAAGATATTAAGAATTCACAGCTTTAGTGAACAGCAAAATATTACTTGACAGAGAAATCCAGGACATTCTGCTTCATTTAATTTATGTGTACCTAATTTTCTTAGACAAAAATATTTACATAACACACACACATACATAATACACATTTGTCTCTGGATGCACGTCTATGAGCATATACAGCTAACGCTTAAGATTGACTACAATGTGTCCAACACTGTTTTAATCACTTTGCATGTGTTCATTCCTTTAACCTTCCAAAATGTAGCCACTATGAGAATAAACCCAACCATATATAAATAGTATGTGAATGTATGAGACCATGAACACAGGTCATAGAGATCTTACTCTGGAATGCATGTAAGTCACCTAGAGATCTTATAAAGGTCCAGGACCTAGTGCTCACCTAGGGAGTCATAATCTCCAAGGGGGAGATTATGGGGCTTCGGCAATCTGTCTTTGACGATTTCCCAGGTAATACTACTGCTCACCAAAATTTATGATCCACTGTCTTATACAGGCATTGTCTTGTTTATTTTATTTTATTTTCTCAATAAAGATTCTAAAAAATGAGAAAGAGTTTTTATGTTATATCCCGCTCTTAAAAATGTCACATCCTGTGGCTCCATTTTGATCTGACAGTTTGCAGTGGTTCTCAGATTTCTTCTGCACACAATAATCACGTTGTAAAGATTTACTACTCAACGCAATAGAAAGCTGTTATTATTGATAATATACTCCCAGTACTGAGTAACACTCTCTTTGACCTTTGTAGATTTGTAATTGCATCCCCTTATAAGGATATCCATTCCCCTTTATGATGTCGTTCTGCATTGCATTGTACTTTCAATTTTAGGTCCACATTTCTTTCTTTTACTGTATAGTCACAAAGGCCAGTTCACACACTCCCCAGTCCCAGATGGGACCCTTGCCCGCATCATGTGATCATGTGGCCAGGCTCTTCCTGGTAGTACATTTTTCATGTCACTCTGAGAACTCTGCTGCTTGATCCGCTGGTCTGTAATGGCTTTGCCCTGCCTAACATCATGGTCCTCACAGAGACTGGTCCATCTGTTTTCTGAAGAGTTGCCCAGGTTTACTTGTGTACAAGTTTTGTTTTGTATTGTTTTTTTCCTGTCAGGCTAGATCTTAGAAAAAAAAATATGTTTTTGTTACGTAGAATGCCCAGTTCCCTTCTCCCAGCTGATCCACACTCCCAGCTGAGTTCTGACTCTCTGGATGAAAACATCTGATCTAAGTGATGCTCTGTCTCACACATCCTAAGGATCCCCTAACTTTCTCTTCTCAGCATGACAGAAGGGTTTTTTATTTGCTTTTTCAGATTTGAGAGAGAAAGAACCGCTTCCAGGCAGATTCACCCCTAGGAAATACAAACAGACATTTTCCCTATGATCTTGGTTTTATTTTCAAATTTATTTTTACAGACAGCCTCATCGAAACTGACTTTTAACAGTGAGTGGCACCAAAAATAGCATTTAGTACATTTTTTTTGCTAGGTATAGATTGTTAAAAGCAGAGATTGTAAAATATCAAAAATATCAAAATATCAACTGGATCACAGGTCCAATTCTTCTTTCCCCAGATGCTGTAATATCAATTGGAGCTGAATGCACATACATCTATTAGCTGTAATATGTGAATCTGGAGAAGCTATCTCAAGGTCATTAAAGGTCATAGTCATCCATAAAAGGAAGCCATATATATCATGTTACTGGAGACAAACCTAAATGGAAAGTGAGTTAGTTTATTTTATAGCATATCACAGAATGGTAGAACTGGGAGGGACATTTAAGATAATCTATTCCAACACCTTTATTTTAAAGATGAGGAAATGAAAGTCCAGAGAAATTATATTACTTGCTCAAGGTTACAGAACTAGTTAATTACCATTTTCATAAGTGTGATAAATCTATATTTTGAACTAGCATTAATTTTACCACAGATAGAATGTATGGAAAAGCATATTATAATCTACAAAGTAGACAATATAGGGGGATGTAGAAAAATGAAAATCATTGCTACAGAACATTGGAGATATTTTCAAACTTGTTATTTAATAGTGCAAGATATGTCTTTTTTTAGAGTTTTTATTTTTATCAAAGTTATCAAAGTTATGCATAAACATTGGTTGAAGATACAAGTAGTTTTATAAGGCTTATGTCTTTAAAAAAGCTGTGTCTATTCCTGATTTCCAGTTTCCCTCTCACTAGAGGGATCTGCTTTCTTTACATTTGCAGCTTCTTTTGGTGTTTCCTTCATGTCTCTAACAAATACGTTTGTTTATATTTCTTGATTTTTAGTTTTTTAATTTTATTGAAGTATAGTTGATTTACAATGTTGTGTTAATTTCTGCTGTACAGCAGAGTGATTCATATATATATATATATATATATATATATATATATATATACACATTCTTTTTTGTATTCTTTCCATTATGGTTTAACACAGGATATTGAATATAGTTCCCTGTGCTATACAGTAGTACCTTGTTGTTTATCCGTCCTATATATAATAGTTTGCATCTGCTAATCCCAAACTCCCAATCTTTCCTCCCCACCTCACCCTCACAGCTGACCACCACAAGTCTGTTCTCTATGTCTGTGAGTCTCTTTCTCTTTTGTAGATATGTTCATTAGTGTAGTAATTTAGATTCCACATGTAAGTGATATATGTGATATTTGTCTTTCTCTTTCTGACTTACTTCACTTAGTATAATAATCTCTAGGTCCATCCATGTTGCTGTAAATGGCATTATTCCATTCTTTTTTATGGCTGAGTAATATTGCATTATAAATATATACCACATCTTCTTTATCCATTCATCTGTTGATGGACATTTAGGTTGCTTCCATGTCTTGGCTATTGTAAATAGTGCTGCTATGAACATAGGGGTGCATGTATCTTTTTGAATTATAGTTTTGTCTGGGTATATGCCCAGGAGTGGGATTGCTGGATCATATGGCAACTCTATTTTAGTTTTTTTGAGGAAACTCCATACTGTTTTCCATACTGGCTGCACCAATTTACATTCCCACTAACAGCGTAGGAGGGTTCCCTTTTCTCCACACCCGCTCCAGCATTTGTTACTTGTAGATTTTTTTAATGATGGCCATTCTGACTGGTGTGAGGTGGCACCGCATTTTAGTTTTGATTTGCATTTTTCTGATAATTAGTCTGAACTTCCTGGACTTGAGTGACCATTTCCTTTCCCATGTTAGGGAAGTTTTCAACTGTAATCTCTTCACATATTTTCTCGGGTCCTTTCTCTCTCTCTTCTCCTTCTAGGACCCCTATAATGTGAATGTTTGTGTGTTTAATGTTGTCCCAGAGGTCTCTTAGGCTGTCTTCTTTTCTTTTCATTCTTTTTTCTTTATTCTGTTCTGTGGCTGTGAATTCCACCATTCTGTTTTCCATTTCACTTATCCGTTCTTCTGCCTCAGTTATTCTGCTATTGATTCCTTCTAGTGTATTTTTCATTTCCGTTATTGTATTGTTCATCTCAGTTTGTTCTTTAATTCTTCTAGGTCTTTGTTACACACTTCTTTCATCTTCTCAATCTTTGCCTCCATTCTTTTTCCAAGGTCCTGGATCATCTTCAGTATCATTATTTCTTGAAGGTTGCCTATCCCCACTTCATTTAATTGTTTTTCTGGTGTTTTGGTCTTGTTCCTTCATCTGCCTGTTCATTTTGTCTATCTTTCTGTGAATGTGGTTTTCGTTCCACAGGCTGCAGTATTGTTGTTCCTCTTGCTTCTGTTGGATAGTCTTTTTAATAATTGGTTTTGAGGGGCTTCCCTGGTGGCGCAGTGGTTGCGAGTCCACCTGCCGATGCAGGGGACACGGGTTCGTGCCCTGGTCCGGGAGGATCCCACATGCTGTGGAGCGGCTGGGTCCGTGAGCCATGGTCACTGAGCCTGCGTGTCCGGAGCCTGTGCTCCGCAGCGGGAGAGGCCACAGCAGTGAGAGGCCTGCGTACCGCAAAAAAAAAAAAAAAAAAAAAAAAAAAAAAAATTGGTTTTGAGAAAATTGTATATCCACAAGCAAAAAAAAAAAAAAAAAGATACTGGATTCATATCTTACAGCATACATAAAAATAAACTCAAAATTGATTAGACACTTAAGCATAAGATGTGAAACCCTAAAAATCCTAGAAAAAAACATAGGGTATAAGCATTCTGATATTGGACTTGGCAATGATTTTTTGGATTTGACACCAATAGGTAAGGTAACAAAAGCAAAAATAAACAAATGGGACAAAATCAAACTAAAAAGCTTATATATAGCAAAGGTAATCATCAACAAAATGAAAAGGTAACCTATGAAGTTGGAGAAATTATAGGCACACCATACATCTGAAAAGGGGTTAATAGCTATAATATATAAAAAGAACTCACAACACAATAGCAAAAAACAAAATAACCTGTCTGTCTCTCCAGTCTTGGTACCAGTGACTTACCCTGTGTCCTCACCTCTCTTACAGATCGAAGAAGATTTGTTAATTTTTTTCAGTCTTTTCAACTTTTTTGCCTGTTGTTAGAATAGTCGTAACTTCCAAGCTCCTTACATGTGGAACTGGAAACCTACTGTTGAGTTTTCTATTTCGTTGAACTCCACCTGTATTCAAGTATTTTGCTACTTCTCTTAGAAATCTTTCCTAATTTGAATTCTCACTTCTTCCCTGAATTCACATTAATAATGTTTCTGACTTTGTGGCATTGATAAATCAGGTAGTGCAGGAAGAAAACAGGCATAGAAGTAGATAGTGGCAGTTAATAAACAGTACCATTTTGGGGATTTTGAAGCTGAGAAGCTCATTGAAAATCTACATGGTATTTGTTGTTCTGCAGGTAATTTGGAATTTGTGTCTATGGTTCAGGCAAGAAAGCAAGATTAGATAGCTTTGTATAAATTCATTACTATAAAGGCAATATTTTAATTTGTGTTAATGAAGACAATCATAACAGAAGAAGTACAGACAGAATATTAAAAAAAAAAAATCACCAAAACCAAAATAGTAGGATTAAATTCATCAAAAAGATAAAAGAAGAAAAGGTTGTAAATATCATTAGGACATGCACAATAGTAACACATGCTAAAACTGAAACTTTTTCTGGATTATGCTTTCAAAAGTTAAGGATAAAATGCTAAGAAAATTTTCAATAGAAGGTGGAACAAAAGTAGTAGGTGTTATGGGTGGGTAAGAAAGTGGTGACAGAAGTTGTAATGACTTAAATAGTTGAGAAGGAAAAGAGACATGAGAAATCGTAGTGTGAATTTTAATAGGAAACAGAGAAGAATATGTACCTACCATGTATATATTGCCTTCAACTTATTTTTTTATTTCTTTCTATACTATCTCCCTATTCTCATTAATAAAGTCTTTAATTTTCATGTGTTTTCATATTACTTTCTGTGCATAACACAAAATTTGCCGTATTTAGCTGTTGATATTCTTCTGGTTGTTAGAATCATTTGGGATTAGAAATAACTGACAAATGTAGCAAAGTTAATACAAAACTATAGCCCCTCCAGGTCCTGTTGAATATATTACTCTTTCTAATAGTTAAAATTAAATCAATATGGTCACATGTTCCTTTTCTTTCAGAATTAACAGAATTATTCTATACTTCCATCCAATAAGTTTATTGAGCACCTTCTAAGCATTTTTGGATTTTTTTTTCTCATAAGGGAAGAATAGATAATTCAAACCAATTCTTCCAATCACAGTAACTAAAAATCTTGGGAAAATAATACTACTTGATTTTATTGGAGAGCTAACAAGGTATTGAGAGCTGATTGGATGTGCTCGGGAAGAGGATTAAGAAAAGGGAAATAAGCCCAGCTTTTAGTGCTGCTTTATGTCCAACTGCAAGGGTAAGAGGTTGAATAGAAATAACGACAGCCTCTGGAGGCCAGGAGGAAAGAGACTGGAATCTAGAACCTGACCAAGTGTGAAGACCATGAAGAGTTTCTCAAATCTTCACTTTGGGCTGAAATCTCAAAGTGAAAAACCTCTGATTTAGTGTCCAAAATGGGGAAGGCAGGCCCTTGTAGCTTGTAGTGATTGTAGCTTAGTTTAAATAATCTGTTTCTGAACTTTGATCAAGGTAATTCTGGATTATAGGCTATTTAGGAGCCCGATAGGAGCAAAGAAAAATTTCTTTGGAGGGAATAAAAGTCATTGTAGGTTTCAAGTCAATTTAACAAACAATTTTGCAAACACAATGTCTATTTGACAAGACAGAGTGTCAGAAGTAAATGAGAAGATATGACAACAACAACAAAACAAATAAAACAAGAAAGCAGAAAAAAACATATAACAGAAACAAGAGCTTTGGTGGATCCAAATATGCAATTATTAAACAGGGACTAAAATGTATTTGCTTAAAAAACTAAATATAAGGTTGAGGACTTTGGAAGATAGTAAAACAAACTATAAAACTATACACAAAAATAATAAAGCTAGATATAAAGTAAATAAAATTAAGAACTAATGGATACACTTTACAGCAGAATTAACACAGCTGAAACAGTAGTTAGTGAATTGGAAAATAGGTCAGAAAACATTGTCCAAATATAGCTTAGTGGTACAAAAAAAGTGAGGAAAAAGGGTAAGAGACAAGAAATAGTGTAAGAATTGTGCATTTCACTGGAGTCCTAGAAAGAGGAGAGATAGTAAGGGATATTAGCCAATTTTGAAAAGAGAAGAGCTGGTATCTTTCTAAAATTTAAGAATGATACAAAATCAAACACCTGGAACCTGGATAGAAAATGTGAATAAATACATACTTATATAATACTATATAAACTGTGGAAAAGTAAAAAGCAAGAATAAGTCTAAGTAAACATTGAAAACAGAAAAAAGAGATTACCTTCAAATGTAAAGAAAACTAATAGCTGCGTTTTCACAGGTAGAAATTAGAAATAAATAGAATAAAATTTATAATACCTGGAGAAAATTGTCTATCTAAAATTATATTCCAAGTTAAGATATTCTTTCAGAATGAAGCTGAAATATTGACATTTTCAGATTAACAAAAGTTGAGAGAACTTATCACCACCTGAACCACAGTTAGATAAATACATATAAATTTATTCATGGTAGAGTAAAATGATCCAGGATGGAAGGCCAGAGATTAAGAAATAAAGAAAATGACAAAAATGAAAATGTAGAAAAATTTACATGAAAATTAAACAAAAAATGATTTTCTGATGGGGCCTACACACAGACACACAGACACACACACACACACATACATATAAAGAGAGAATATATATAAAGAGAGAACTCTCTCTCTTTTTCTTCCCCAAACCCACTACTGATTCAGAGAATGTATTTACAAAGAACCTGCATGTAGAATATATAAAGAACATTTAGACTTAGTAAAAAGACAATATAATTAAAAAGTGGGTAAAAGATTTAAATAGACATTTCTTCAAAGACATACAAATGACTAATATGCACATGAAAATATGCTCAAAATTATTAGTCATGAAGGAATGCCAATTAAAAATTACAGTAAGATATATATCCAGTAGAAAAGTCAATGTAAGATAAATCATACTAAGAATGACAAGTATATGAAGCAACTAAGACTGTCATAAACTGCTGGTTGGAATTTAAAAGTGACAAATATTTTGCAGTGTTTTTAGTGTTCCCAAATACAATAAGTTATATTGTGGTAAAAAATACAGAAAAATAAAGAAAAAAAAATTATTATCTAACCCTAGCTTTCTACTCCTAAGTATTTAACTAAGAGAAATGAAAATACATGTTCACACAAAGATCTATGCAGACGTTCTCATAGCAGCTATACTTGTGTAACAGCCAAAACCTAGAAAAAAAAAAAGTTTGTTCATTACACATCATTAAAATCTTGAGTTATTAATACATACAATAACATGGATTGATCTCAAAATAATTATGCTGTGCAAAATAAGCCATACAAAATAGTACATACTTTATGATTCCATTTAATCTAGAAAATGTTAACTACTCTATAGAAACAGAACCTAGATCAGTGATTATATAAGAGGATGAATATGAAGGGGACAGATGAAAACTATTGGAATAATTAATATTTTTCACCTTGCTTATCATGATAGTTTCATGAATATAAACATATGTTAAAATTCACTAAATTTTAAACTTTAAATATGTTCATTTTGTTGTATGTCAATTATACATATGTTTAGATAATGCTGTTAGAAAGAAAAAAAAAATAGTGAATGGACTAAAGAGTGCTTTTAAAGACCCAATAACCAGACTGGATAAGAAAACTTAACCAACCCATATACTATTTAAAGAAATATATCCAAAACACATCCACTGAAATTCATTATCAATTTATGTTAATTCCAGAAAGGGAAAGTTAATAAAAATTTAAAAGGTAACACTTGTACTTAACTACATTAATAGAATAGTCTATGGCCATTTCAGTGGATGTGATACAAGATTTAATAAAATCCCATACAGTCCATGTTAATAACAATTAGTAAATGAGCAATAGAAGAGAACTGCCTCTATCTACAGTAAACCTATATCAAATGCCATGCTCAATGGTGTAATATCGAACACCAGACAAAAATGCCCTCCATGCCCACTTCCATGCCTCACTGTAGTAGACAGCATAGCCAACACAGTGAGGGGGGCAAAAAGTATGACAAATTAGTAAAGAAGAATTAAAAACTAATTTTTGCAGATGAAATGTTGTGTTGTAGATGAATTTTTTGTATGGAGATATCCAAAATTACCTACAAATAAATTTTTAGAAACCAAAGGGAAATAATCCAAAGGTATTGGATACAAGATCAGTATATAAAAATTAATTATATTTCAATATACAAGTGTTATGGGCTGAATTGTGTGTCCCCCACCAAATTCATATTTTGAAGCCCTTATCTCCAATGCTATTTGAAGGTGAGAGTGGAGCCCTATGATGAGATTAATTCCCTTTAAGAAGAACAAAGGTGTCTCTCTGCTATGTGAGGATACAGAGGGAAAGTGTCAGTCTCTAAGCCAGGAAGAGCATTCTCATCAGAAACCAAATTGGCAGACGACTTGATCTTAGACTACACAACTTCTAGAAGCATGAGAAATATATTTCTGTTGTTTAAGCCATCCAGTTTGTTTGATTTTGTTACAACAGCCTGAGCACACTGGCAACAAACAACAACAAATTAGAAAACAAAATTTTAAAAGATTAATTTAAATAGAAACAAATCAATCAAATACCCAGATTAAAACCTAAATAGATGTATAAGACTTAGAATAGAAAATTATGAAAAAATATTGATAAAAACTAAATAAAGTTAAAACAGATTGAGGGATATTCAAAGTATGTGGATTAGATTATTCTTCCAATAAAGATATTCATTATTTCTCAAAAAATGCTGAATTACATTTATCCAAATAAAAGTCAAAATGAAAGGTTCTGATGCTGTCAAGCTCATACATTGAAACTTACGTGGAACTGCAAAGGGCCCCAAATAGCCAAAACATTTATGAAGAACTTGCACTACCAAATATCATAGCTTGTTATGTAATATATACAGTACTTGAGAAAGTATTGCATTGATTGTCATTGTCTTAGCCCAAGGATAGACAAAAAAACAATTAGAATAGGATGAAGAGTCCAAAATAAGACTCACACATGTATGGACATCAGATTTACCCAATAACAGTTGGAAATTTTAATATAAAACTTTCAATAATACATTGAGCAACCAGGTAGAAAATCAAGATGGATATACAGGACTTGAACAAAGCTATTAACCAACTCTAACTGGTTAGAGAACAATCCACCTAACAGTTACAGAATGCACATTCTTTCAAAAACACATAAGATATTATCCAATAAATCAAGGTGGTGGGGTAGGAGGACGGGGAGTTCATCTCTCCCCACAAATGCATTGAGACTACGTCTACAAATGGAACAATTCTCACAGAGCACTGGCTGAACACTAGCAGAGGACCTTGGACATCTAAAAGGACAAGAAAGGTCCCTCAGTAACTGGGTAGGATGAAATAAAGAAGAAGGGAAAAGAAAGAGGAGAGGAAGTGGGACTGGAACTGAGTCCCTGGTGTGGGGGGAGCTAAAGGAGAGGAGATGCTCCCGCACCTGGGAAGTGACCTCACCAGTGGGGAGATCACCTGGGACAGAATGGGAGCTTCAGGGCTATAGGAGGAGAGAGCAACAACCGGTCTGTGGCAGGCAGGACAGAGTGAGACCAACACAGATTGCCTGTGACACAGCTCTGCATGTCCCAACCTGAGACATGAGTCTGCAGGTGCGGATGGGGGCTGGGTGCTGGAATGTGGGGTTTGGAGAGCAAACCCAGGAAGGGGTCTGCTATTGGCTGTGAGGAGACAGCCTGAAGGGATGGGAGTGAGGAAATCCGCAGCTGGGAATGCTTGTGGAAGAAACCCGGACTGCCATAGAAGCAAATAGCCATTGTTGAGTGATGCATAATGGGTGGGGGTCACCTTTGCAGCCTCTCACCCCCTGTGCTGGCCCCAGCCCCTAGAGGCACCAGGAAGGGGCTCCACCAGGGTCAGCTCTTTTCTGCCCATGGCTGCTGGCTACCCCGCGTGCCCCGTCCCTACTGGGGCTCCTGCGACCCTGGCTGTCACAGCCTCCATGCCCCCTCCTTGCTGGAGTAGACCCGTGTGCTCCGGGGCAGCTTCAGAAGCAGACCCCAGTGGATGGTCCACACACAGAGGTGGGGTTGAAACCACTGCTGAGCCCCAGGAGCTGTGCAACTAAGGAAGAAGAGCTGAAATCTCTCCTCGCAGTTACACAAACTGCAACTTTACGCTCCCATGACCAGCTTTGTAAACTCAGTGCCTACAGAACATCTGAACGGACAATGAATGTTCCCTCAGTCAAGACAGGTCTAGCTTTAGCAGCTGTAGACTTTATGGTCACATACACATGGGGGTTGGGCCAGGCCAGAGTCTGAGCTGCCCCCATAGCACCCACAGTGGGTCCAGATCCATAATTACTGCAATTCTTGGAACCTGACTTCAGTGGCTCTACGTTGGTGGCCTGGGGAAAACAATACCTGAGAGACTCCAGGGTCAATTGCTGGCATACCCACAGTTAAGGTGGGGCTGAGAGCAGTGCCAATAACATAATTCTGAATCCTGAAAGTAGAAAATCCCTAGGAATCCACACACACACACACACACACACACACACACACACACAGCTATTAGAGCTTATAAATGAGTTTGGCAAAGTCTCAGAAAACAATAATACCATACAAATATCAATTGTATTGTATATACTAGCAATGAACAAACAGAAAATAATATTAAGAAAACAAATTCATTTAAAATAACATCAAAAAGGACAAAATATATAAAGGAATAATTTTTTTAAAATAAGTGCAAGACTTGTACTATAAAAAAGACAAACATTGCTCAGAGAAATCAAAGATCTGAATAATTGGAGAGATATGACATATGTGTATGTTGAAATTAACCAAAGATCAATATAATCGTAATTTTTAAAAAGAAATCCCAATGTCCTATTGGAAACTGTATTCAATATCCTGTGATAAACCATAGTGGAAAAGAATATAAAATATCTGTATCTATATCTATATATCTATGTCTATATATATCTGAATCACATTCCTGTACCAACCATACTTCAATAAAAAATAATCTCAATGGCCCTTTTTTTTTGGTAGAAATTGACAATCATCCTAAAATATATTTGAAATGCAAAGGTCCTAGAACAGCCAAAACAATTTTGAAAATGAAGAATAAAGTTGGGGACTTAAACTATCCAATTCAAAATTTACCCTAAAGCACTGTAATTAAGACAGTGTGTTATTGATGCAAGGATAGGCATAGACAGATTAATAGGACAATTGAGAGTCCAGAAAGTATTATTATTATAAATAAATTATTATTATTATTATGGTCAATTGAATTTTAACAAAAGTGTGAATAAAATCCTACAGGGAAGGGATAGTCTTTGCAAAAATGATACTGGGACAATTGGAAACATGGGGGAAAAAAAAGTATCTTAGATCATTATCTCACACTATGCACAAAGATCAGCTTAAATGGAACACAGACCTAAATGTAAAAGCTAAAATTTAAAAAATAACCTGTGGAAAAAACATAGGAGAAAATTTTGGTGTTCTTGAGTCAGGCAAAGTTTTCTTCACTATGACAACAGAAGTACAGAATAAAAAAACAAATCATTAAATCTGACTTCATTAAAAAGAATTTTTGTGCTCCAAACATAACGTTAATAGAATAAATTAAAAGAAAAATTGTGAGAAAATATTTGCATATTATATACATAATTAATGACCATGTCGTGAGCATGTAAAAAACTCTTATAACTCAATTATAAGACAAATAACTCTATTATCATATGAGCAAATATTTGAATAGACATTTCACTAAAGAACATATATAAATGGCTAAAAAAAATGAAAAAATATGCTCAACATCATTAGTTATTACAGAAAAGCAAATTAAAACCACAATAAGATACCACTACACATACACACACACACACACACACACACACACTATACTGGATGAAATTAAAATGATAGATAATAATGAGTATTGGTGAGGATGTGGAGAAAATGGAAAACTGGTATATTGCTGGTGGAATGTAAAACTGTATAGACACTTTAGCAAGGAGTTCAGTTTCTTATAAACTTAAACATAAATTTATCATATTACTTAGCCATCTTACTCTGGGAATTTTCCAAAGAGAAAAGAAAACATATGTCCACACAAAAATGTATATGTAAATCAAATGTTTATAGCAGCATTATTTATAATATCCCCAAAACTGGAGATAATTCAAATGCCCATCAACTGGTGAGCTGATAAACAAATGTGAGATATCCATACAATGGAATGCTCTTTAGCACGGGAAAGGAAGGAAGTAGTCATACATGCTACAACATAGGTAAACCTCAAATCATTTTAAGAGAAGGAAATCAGATGCCAGAGACTGTATATTTTATTATTCCATTTATATAAAGTATCTCAAAAGGGTGAATTCATAGAAGTAGAACATTTACCAATCCAGACTTGGGTGAGTATGGGCATTAACTGAAAATGAGCAAAAAGAAACTTTAGGGGATGATGGAAATGTTCCCAAAGTGGATTTTAGTGATGGTTGCACAACTCTATGAAATGTACTACAATGTCATTGAATGATACCTGTATAATGGGTGAATTTTATGGTACATGATTTATGCCTCCATAAAGTGGTTTTAAAAATGTAAAAGAGTTAAAAAGTTTAAATGTCAAGGGTATAGACTAGGAGAAAAAATAATCGCCACATAAATAACCAAAGAAAATCTTCTATTCAATATATTATATTCTATATACTAAAAGCTAAAAATCAGTATAAAGGAAGTACCATATAAAAGTGTAAAAGGAACTCGAACACGTACTTTACAAAAGATGGTATCTAATTGTCCAATAGTATACAAACATATCCTCCTTCTCATTACTGATCACAGAAATTAAAATTAAAGCCACATTAAGATGCCATTACATTTACACCATAGTGGCCAAAATTTTAAAATCTAAACAAATATTACTTTTGATGATATCAAACACTTAGAACGTTCATACACCTTTGGTAGGAATGTGAACAGATATTTGCATTTTGGAGACTTACAGGTCATCTAATGAGACACACACTTCCGTGATGTATTCCAGGAGACGTACACAAGGATTTGCTGATTAGCCAAAAACTGTATGCAAATCAGATTTGCAGCAACGTTATAATAGATAAATCAGTCAAGGTGTACATATTCAACAGACTACCCTCTAGGAATAAACACAAATAATTTCTAGGCATATGCAGTAGCAAGGTCAAATCACAGAAAATATATATACCTTCGTTGAGTCAACGAAGGTATATATAAAATACATGTCTTATGATTCTACTTCAAAAGTTCAAGAAACTACACTCTAGGGTTCAAGAATACAAGTTTATGTAGTAAAATTACGTGGTGGATGATTAATAAAATGTAGAATATTTAAGGGATGAGAGGGATACTGATCATCGAAGGTATGAGAGGTCTTCTGACAAGTGGCAGTGTTTTAATTTTGTCCTGGCTGTTCACATTGGTGTTAACTTTTTTTGAGAAATCATTAAGGCACCTTGATTATTCGCGACCTTATTATTGTATGTATATATGGTATTTCACAATGTTAAAAAAAAGAATACGAGCTTCCCTGGCGGCGCAATGGTTACGAATCCGCCTGCCAATGCAGGGAACACGGGTTCGAGCTCTGATCCAGGAAGATCCCACATGCAACTAAGCCCGCGTGCCACAACTACTGAAACCCGCGTGCCTAGAGCCCATGCTCCTCAGCAGGAGAAGCCACCGCAATGAGAAGCCCGTGCACCGCAATGAAGAGTAGCCCCCGCTCACCAGAACTAGAGAAAGCCTGCGTGCAGCAATGAAGACCCTGCGTGCAGCAATGAAGACCCAACACAGCCAAAAATAAATAAATTTATTTTAAAGAAAACGAATAAAACAGGGAAGTTTGGGTAATATAATACTTATGCTGAAGTCGATTTTTTGGCAGAAAACAAATAATTTATTTCAGAAAAGCAAATAATTATTTCTGGCCAGAGTGGCATCTGAATACTTTCTAGAAAATTGTAATCACCATCACACTCATAACTTATTAATCTCTCTCAAAAGTTTCCTTGGTTCCAATATTCCTTTAGGAAAAATAGATTATGCAAAAAGAACAATAAACCTACTTAGGTAATCATCCCCATGACACATTAATTTTTGCTCCAAATCTTTTACATGCTGTGATATTCGTATTGGTGGAAGGATGAAGGATTAGTTACGAGAAAACAAAACTACACTACTGCTTATATTTATTATATTTCAGTGTGAGTTTTATGTCAAGATATTATCAATCAATATATGCTAGCAAGGCTAACACTTTGAAATTTACCTTATTGTTTTACCATTTCGTCCCCAAGTTTTTTCTCATTTTGGTACAAGGCTGGTATCTCCAGTGAGTATAAAGTAGTGCCTGACTACTCATGCTAACGGAGCCCTCTTCTTGTCTGTCAGATAATTTACCAATATTTAGAATTATTCATGCATGTATGTGTTTATTTTATAATTTCCTTCCCTGCAAGACTCCAAGATTCAATAAAGACTTTGTGCATAGGTCACACCTGTGTGCCAGGCACAGTGACAGCCCCTAAGAATATATGTTGTTAGTAATTTAATGTCAGTAGGCCTTCTCGGTCCATGCCTGAATAAAAATCGTCAAAATCAAATAGATACTTGTTGAAAGTTTGTCTACTCAGCATGGAAATTGACAACAAAGAACTACATCCCAACAGTCTTACATTGCTTGAGACTCTAACAAAACATTTTTCTCTGAGTTTGTGTCAAGTATGACCTTTAACAAGAAAGTCGCTAAACCACTGGTGTGTAGTGGATAGGACTGCAAGCCTCTGGGAATTTATTCAGCCATTTTAACGGCTTTTATCTCAGTACCATAACCAGTTAGCTATGTTTTATTAGTTCACATAAAATGCCAAGTTTCTGAAGAAGGAATACACACAAAACAAAAAGAAGGAGGCTTTGTCATCAGTCCATCCACATTTCGTGTGTGTAATGTTGGCTGTGAATAAGAAATCATAAATTATGTAACAGCAGAATAATTAACTATTTTGACTGCTCAAACACTCCTGCACCACCAAAACATACAGATGTTAGAATAAAATAAATAGAATTTTTTTTTTCAAAAATAAATAGGCTTTAATATCACAAACAAAAAGAAACCTCTATGTAGGGTTCTGGAAAAAAAAAATGTCCTGCTTAGTAATTTTCTTGGGAATTTAATTAATGTATCTGGCAACCCAGTAAAATTGGCAATTTTGAGATCCAGTTAAAAATTTCCCGGGAATTCCCTGGTGATCCAATAGTTAAGACTCCATGCTTCCTCTGCAAGGGGCGTGGGTTCAATCCCTTGTCAGGGAAATAATATCTCACACGCCCCATGGCATGGCCAAAAAAAAAACTCCTATAACAATTCAACAACAAATAAACAACCCAATTAAAAAACGGCCAAAAGACTCTAATAGACATGCCAACAAGCACATGAAAAGATGTTCAACATTACTAATTGTTAGGACAATATAAATCAAACCACAATGAGGTACCTTTTCACACCCATTAAGATGACTCTAATCAAACAAACAGAACATAGCAAATGGTGGTGAGGATATGGAGAAATTAGAATCGTTGCATATTGTTGGTAGGAAAGTAAAACAGTGCAGCCTCTGTGATAAACGGTATGATGTTCCTCAAAAAATTAAGCAAAACTCCCATGTCATCCAGTAACTCCATTTCTGGGTATATAGTCTGAAAAATTGAAAGCAGAGCCTTGGACAGGTATTTGTATACTAGTGATGATAGCATGATTATTCAAAAATAGTTAAAAGTAGAAACAGCACAAATGTCTATCAATAGATAAATGGATAAATAAAATATGGTCTATATGAACAACAGAATATTATTCAGCCTAATAAGTGAAATAAGCCAGATGCAAAAGGACAAATATATAATTGCACTTATAATAGGTACCTAGAACTGTCAAATTCATGGAGACAGGTAAAGTAATATGGTCACCAGGGGCTAAGAGGAAGTTATTGCTTAATGGTACAGAGTTTTAATTTCAGAAGATGAAAGAGGTCTGGAGATGGACAGCGGTGATGGTTACACAACAATGTGAATGTATTTGATGCCAATGAACTATACACATAAAAATGGATAAAAAGATAAATGTTATGTCATGTGTGTTTTTCCACATTAAAAATATTGTCATGAATAAGTACATCTCTTGACAAGTAGTGCAAGCAGTGTATGCCTTTTGTGGGCTTCCAAATTGTGTGTCAGTGGGGCTTTCTACATTTCTTATTTCTGAATACCACATATTCATCTTCGTCTACTTCCTGTTCCTGGATTCATGTTACTTATTCTCCAAGAGACCCACCAAAGACCCTGGCTAGGCTGCAACCCTGTTCCTGACACAAAGAAACTGTGAGATGATAAATGTCTTTTGCTTTAAGCCACTAAATTTGGGGTAATTTCTTATACACAGATAGATAATTAATATCCAAGGAGCCAATGCATATTTGAAAAGCAGCTCAACATCATTATTTATTGTTACTATCTTATACAGGCATTGTCTTGTTTATTTTATTTTATTTTATTTTATTTTCTCAATAAAGATTCTAAAAAATGAGAAAGAGTTTTTATGTTATATTCCACTCTTAAAAATGTCACATTCTGTGGCTCCATTTTGATCTGACAATTTGCAGTGGTTCTCAGATTTCTTCTGCACACAGAGAGTGTGAGGGAGGGAGACGCAAGAGGGAAGAGATATGGGGATATATGTATATGTATAGCTAATTCACTTTGTTATAAAGAAGAAACTAACACACCATTGTAAAACAATTATACTCCAATAAAGATGTTAAAAAAAAAAGTTGTGGCTCATATACAATGGAATATTACTCAGCCATAAAAAGAAGTAAAATTGAGTTATTTGTAGTGAAGTGGATGGACCTACAGTCTGTCATCCAGAGTGAAGTAACTCAGAAAGAGAAAAACAAATACCATATGCTAACACATATATATATGAATATAAAAATTTTTTAAAAATATGGTTCTGAAGAACCTAGGGGCAGGACAGGAATAAAGACATAGACGTAGGGAATGGGCTTGAGGACCCTGGGAGGGGGAAGGGTAAGCTGGACTAAGTGAGAGAGTGGCATGAACATATATACACTATCAAATGTAAAATAGATAGCTAGTGGGAGCAGCTGCATAGCACAGGGAGATCAGCTCCGTGATTTGTGACCACCTAGTGGGGTGGGATAGAGAGGGTGGGAGGGAAACACACGAGGGAGGAGATATGGAGATATATGTATATGTATAGCTGATTCACTTTGTTATACAGCAGAAACTAACGCATCATTGTAAAGCAATTATACTCCAATAAATATGTTAAAAAAATAGGCAAAATCGGGCTTCCCTGGTGGCACAGTGGTTGGGGGTCCACCTGCCGATGTGGGGGACATGGGATCGTGCCCTGGTCCCAGAGGATCCCACGTGCTGTGGAACAGCTGGGCCCATGGGCCATGGCCGCTGGACCTGCGTGTCCAAGGCCTGTGCTCTGCGACAGCGGAGGCCGCAGCGGTGAGGCCCGCGTACCTAAAAAAAAAAAGTCAAAATCAAGTCTGCCAGAAATAGATGAAAGAATATTTAAATTCAGTATCCCCATGTCAAATTGAATTATTATGTAGTCATTACTTCAGTTATTGGATGATAAAGTAGAAATTAAATGGAGACAGAGGAGTTCTTCTTAAATTATTGAGTCATGAATTCTTGCATAGAATGAAAGAGATCTAGCTTCAGAAAAGAAATTATGTTAACATAATTTTGCACATGGTATTTATGGTATTCAGAAACCACCTAAAGTTACAGTTAAGGAAATTCTCCTGAATTGGCTATAAGTAATGTGTACTTAAAATTCTGAAAAAAATAAGACTATATATTAAGGTTAACTTTTGTATCAACTTTTCTCACAAAACTTATCACAGATTTCAATTTATATTAATATTTAGGTTTATATTTTGGTAAGCTTTAGATTTTGGTAAGATGTTTTATCTGTTTAACTCATAATAGTATAAAAAATCTAATGTATCTATACTCTCTTATTTTGTTTTTTTAAAATCTACTTTGAATTTTCTACAAAAAGACTTACAAGCAAGGACCAACACGGCAAAAGCATCCACAGCATCTAGGTGACAGTTTTTTAATGGCATTTCCACTAAAATTCAGTAGGGTTCTGTAGGAAAATGTCCAAGTCCATGTCTGGTGCAGGAAATGTGCACAACAAGCCTACATGATCTGAAGACAGAAGGCAAGGCATCTTTCAGTGACACCAAAAGGAAACAATAGCTAACTGGATGAGGCTCCCAGTGACCAAAACCAAAATGCCAGACCAATGAAAATAACTGTGATGCACGACACTTCCTAGATTTGTTTAAAAATTTAATTTATAATGATCCAAAAATAGCATGTGTGCATGCATATTGCATGTTAATGGACTAACATTCATGTCCACTTACTTACACCTTAATTTTTCCCATTTGAAGGACTTTTGCTAATCAATTCATTACCTACATAAAAGAAAACAAGTATATATCATTTATCTTGGTTTTCCTTTTCAAACTTTATATCAGAGTAACCAAAACACTTGAGGAGGAGATGTGGGTAACCAAATAATTGATGAAGAAATGTGTCTTCTATAAATTATTTTAGTTTATAAATGAAGAATTAATGAAGCAATTAGAATATCCCCATTTGCAACTTCTATTGAACTAATGGATTTAGTCAATGGTCATCAATGAATGATTACATATACATAAGGGAGACAACCAATCATTGACTGTCTCCTTTGGAATGGGAGAGAATACCAACTATAAAATTTTCTTGTGAAAACACTGAACTTGAATCTGATTAAGGTGCTAGATCCAATCATGAATGTAAACGACTACAGGGGAGAGAGGAACATAAGAATTGGCACCACAGTGGTGCAGTTGGTAAAATCCAGGCTGTAATAAAAGCTATAGGATGAAAATACTCGGGTTCTTTAAAAAGTAATTTGAAAAAAAGACATCATCATTCGTATTACAAAAAGATCGAGTATGTATCAACCAATCTCAGTGTGTAGACCTTATTTTGATAGGTTCTTGATTCAAACAAACAAACTATAAAAACAAATATGAAATAAACAAAAAAGTTAAACACAATGTAATGATATTAAGCACTTATTGATTTTTAGATGGGATTCAGATATTTTAGGTAGGTTAAATATTGTCATATTTTGAGATATATTTTGGAATATTTACGGGTGAAACTTGTAGGAATACAGTTGAAACAATATTTTTCATTATTTGATAATTGGTGAAGCTGGGTAAATTATATTATTTTTCTACTTTTATAAATGTTTCATTCTTTTCTTAATAAAAATATTTTTAGAAATCTACCCAGAGCATAATGACACTTTTGAAATAACTTCAGTGAAGGATCTGAGAAAAGTTTTATTTTATTTAAATAATTTGTTATAGTTTAGGCACTGAGAAATATTTTTGGTGAGTCGCATTTATCAAGTCTTTCTAAATTATTTAAATTAGCCTTCATAAAAACATAACTCTATTTTCCCATTATCATTTAGCAGCTTAATTAAATTATATAATTTTCATTAAAAGTACAAGTGGCATAACAGTTTTAGGAATAAATACAGCTAACTTTAAGGAAGTAGACAACCCAATTGTTAGAAAAGTATGTGTGAAATTTACAGAATATCCTATTAGTCATCCCCTTGATGGGCAGTAGTCAGTAGGATTTCCAGAGGAAGTAAAGATTGTTAATCTGGTAGATTGATTAAGCTACTATTTCTTCTTGCTATATACACAAAACCGCCGGGCATCCTTCTGCAAATAAGACTTTGTATGAAAATACAGAGCTCTTTGAGGCATCAAGAGCCCAGTTAGGTCATTTTCAATTTTCCCATTTATTTTCATCAATAAAAAAGAACAATAAATGGCCAACATGTATATTTGGGGAGCACATCCATTGGGTTTACCCTTGTTTCTTGCCTTCCCTCTGGGACATAACTGACAGCTACATTCTCAGCTAATCAATTGTGATCCAATTCATTAATCTTCTTGGCCCAGCAGTTCATTTCATATGATTTCATATGGAATAAATTAAAGTTAAGGGTTTTTTCCTTATAAACAACAAAAACAACAACTGCAAAACCATTTGAGGGAGGTCAGAGCAGGAACTTTACAATGAGCCTGCCAAGGCGATAAAGATCTACAAACTCTTGGAACATACATGACAGAAGAGAAGCTTTAAATCTATTCAACCTGCAAGGCAGCAGAACCAGCACACTAAAACCAAACTTTACTCCACTATTCATACTGATTTCTTTCTGATGTCGCCCGCTGAGCAAATAACCAGCTGACAAAATGAAACTGCTGATGTTTGATCAGGTCACCATTTTCTGTCCTGGGCGCCAAGAGAGAGGAGTTTGAAGTCTGTCAGAAGGTAAAAGCAAATCTAAGAACCCACATCTTCTCCCAGGTACAGAGTATCCGAAGTCTATTTCACATTGTCCTGGGACGAATTTTAGGAGGACCTGCTTCTAGAGTCCATGACATAAAGGTGAGTCTCTGCAGAAACTGTTGGACTCTCCACTTTTGGATTTTCTACAAAAATAATATACATTATTGTTTAAGTCATCATGAATACATTACTCTGTTTCTCGCAGTCAAATGCATTTCTACCAACTGTACAATTTGAATCTCTATAAATAAAATAACATTGAATAAAATTATGGAATAAAATTATGGAAAATTAATATTCTGCAAATACAAACAGCTATTAAAATAATAAGTTGAATATAAAACTAGTTGATGTTTTATAAATTGCAGAAAAATATGTTGTAGAATACAAATTTCAAAATTCTATTTTTATAATTATTTTATAATATGTGATTATTAGAGCGTAGTATACCATATCTTATCAAGTTGTAAAAATTTGAAATGAATAAAAATGTCATGCTGTCATGGAGACAAAGCTGATTAGCTCTGGGTAGATAGATTTGTGAAGTGAGGGGGCATTCATTATTTTTACTCTATTTACATGTGTATTGTTGATTACTTAAAGATGCATTATTAAAGTGACGTTTAAAAATAAAAGGGAAAGGAAGAGCTTTAAATCATTCTACTTCGTTAATTACCAAATACATGTAAATTAAAATAAGAATTTAACATTTTCATCTCTATTACTTAGGAAAAAATATTGAAAGCATATTACTATCATATGTAAATTTTTGTTGAAAAATCAAATATTCAACCTTAGCTATTTTCTTTCAGAAAGAAACTTGTCAATAGATATTTTAACTGTACTTTGTCCAAGCAATTTCTTTCATTTCTCAAGAAAATGAAAAACTTAAAATGTCTAGATTTACAATTTTACTAACTGTGAAATATAAGTACAAAATTGATGAAAATGAAAACAAATCATGTATTCATTTGTGAAGAAGTAGTTATATAAATTAAGTTTTATAAAGCTGATGAACATTTTTTCTTATTAAAGTGTTGGCTATTCAAGGTCGTTTAACTCTTTTTTTTTTTCTGTTTTACAGAAGAAACATCTGGAGCTTAGAGAGGTTGACTTGCCTGCCAAAGCCACAGAGGTGGTCAGGAGCAGGTTGGATTTTAAATCGAATTTACTGAATCCAGAATATTTCAAAAATATATTTATGATAAACCAGAGAAATAAATAATATGCATAACTAGATACTAGAAGAGCTAATTTAATTTTTGCACATTCAATTCTCTCTATCTAAATACTTATATAATTAAAATGGTTTTAAACTAGTGAATTATACATCAAAAAAGAATGAAAGGATATGATAGTTTTTAGATAATTAAATAAGAGAATTTTAGTCTGAGTCTATTCCTATCATACCCTTGCATGGAAAGTGAATCTTGAAATTAATATTTGTTCTTTTTTAAAATAAAATTATCTATATTTATGGTACAAAACATGATATTTTAATATACTGAAACATATATGTCTCAAATATATATGAAAAATGATTACTATGGTCAAGCTAATTCACATATCACCTACTCACATAAATACCATTTTTCGTGTGTGTGGTGAGAGCATCTGATAGCTATTCTCTCAGTAAATTTCCAGTAACATGAACTACAGTCATTGTGCTATACGTTCTATCTCTAGATTTATTCATCATTCATAACTGTGACTTTGTATTCTTTGGCCAACATCTTTCCATTTTCCCCACCTCCTCCTTCCTAGTAATCACCATTCTAATCCCCTTCTATGCATTCAAATTCTTTAGACTCCACTTGTGAGATAAGCAGTATATTTCTTTCTGTGACTGGCTTATTTCACTTATCTTAATGGCCTCCAGGTTGATCTCCTTTGTTAAGGCTGAATTGTATTCTGTTATATGTATATGCATTTATCCATTCATCATTTAGGTTGTTTTCATATCTTGGCTATCGTGAATAATGCTGCAATGAACATGGGAGCACGGATATCTCTTCAAGCTACTGCTTTTATTTCCGTTGTGTATATACCCAGAAAAAGTGTTGCTAGATCATATGATAGTTCTATTTTTAATTTTACAGGAACTTCCATACAGTTCTCCATAATGCCTACACCAATTTGCATTCCCACCAACAGTGTACATGGGTTCCCTTTCCTCCATCTCCTTGCCAACACTTGTTATCTTTTATATTTTTGATAACAGCCATCCTAGGAGGTGTGAGGTGACATCTTATTGTGGTTTTGATTTACATTAGGGCCCTTAAGACATCTCATCTCCACATGTGCAACTCCACCTGACTGCACGGGAACCGATGATCATGCCATTGACACATGCAACAAGAGTACTGGAGTCTTTGCTTAAAGTAAACATTTGACAATGTCTTCTTAACGTTAGATATTTATCTGGTATTTATAGTATGCATGATAGAGTATAGAGACAGTATTTCCTTGGATATTATAAATAACCATATTTGGAATCTTTTGATTTTCAAATAACATTTCCATATGAGATACAATCATTTACATCTTGCACTGTACACAACCAAGAGAGACACATGATAAGGATTTCCCCCTCCCTGATTTTGTAGAGCCTTTACCTTGAAAAATTTGGCCTTTATTTTTTTTTAACATCTTTATTGGAGTATAATTGCTTTACAATGGTATGTTAGTTTCTGCTTTACAACAAAGTGAATCAGTTATACATACACAGAGCGGTGCTCTTTTAGCCCCAGGTCACGGATGGCTACTGGTCTGAAGCCTGTTAGGAACAAGGCCGCACAGCAGGAGGTGAGCGGCGGGCAAGCTAGAGAAGCTTCACCTTCCTCTCCCCATCGCTGGCATTACCACCTGAACCAATGCTCACATTACTGCCTGAACAAACACCCATTGCGTGCATTACCGCCTGAACAATTCCCCCCTCCCCCGTCCATGGAAAAATCGTCTTCCACCAAACCGGTCCCTGGTGCCAAAAAATTTGGGAACCGCTCCACTAAGGGATTGAGATATAATTTCACTTAATTATAGAAACCATCCTTAATCTTGGGTTTAAATATAATTATCCCATGAGCTCCCCTTTGCTTCTTGACTCTTGCTATTTTATTCTTCACTTGATTGTTTTTAATTATGTTACATATTTACTGTTTCTCAAATCACCTTGGTTCGTTTGGGAAGTCTGTATCGCAGTTTTAAAATTCTATTTTCTAAGCAGTATTAAGATAGCTAACGTGGTAAATTACACATACTAAGTTTAAAACAATACCTTGTTTTATTATTTTGGAAGGCAGAATATGTCCTATGGCCAAATATCACTTTAAATATTATACAGATTTCATACAAAATATAAGTATCAATACTTGAATAGTTAAAAAAAATAACCTGGAGTTCTGAATATTCACAATAGTTAGAATTTGAATTTATAGTCATACTCGTTAAAAAAACATAAATAAACATAGCTTTCGCTTCTTCCCTCACTTCTTGTATTGATTTATCTGTGATGGGCATAAGTGTATATGTGCACACACAGCACACACACAGGCACACACACTGCTTCATCTGCATGTAGAAAATGATGTGTTTCATTTATTCAAACAAGCCTTGCAACCCGAATGGAGTACTGTAAAGGGTAAGGGGATGATAAGGGATGTAAATACCCAGGTTCATGCTACTTTCAGCATTGTAGTTCCCTGAGGCAGTGTGGTCTGCAGGAAACACAGACATGCACACATGCATGGAATCCCACGCAGCCAGGCACAACATCTTCAAGCCTGACTCCGCCGACTATGTTAACTTCCAAAATCCTATTTTTCTCATTTGGAAAATAGAAGGGATAACATGGGATTTTTGTGAGGTCTCAAGTTTGCAACATACGTGGAAAAGTCTATAGGAGGCCTTCCACACTGTGGGAGCTGAGTAAATGTTATTTCTCTGTTGTATTTTTTAATCTCTTTTTTGGTGTGACTTTAATTGTGTACATATGTGTGCATGTATTGTTTAATTGTGTATTTGTATTGTATGAGGCTTCTTTTTTCTTGAAAATCACTGCTTCTCTATAGTTCAGTAATGGGAAGACACACTATATGTAGTTGAATGGTTTAGGCTCCACCTAGAGAGGGGGAAGCCCTTTTAAAGTGACATCAAGCCCTTGTGGTAACAAAGAAGCACATGAGGGTTTTGCCTACAGAGGGTGAAGAATGAGGGCTGTTGGCTGGCTTTATCTGGACCTGGTCTGAGAGGTGCTCTGCCACAAAGAAGTGTCAGGTAAGACTTCCACCCAGAGCAACCTGGCCAAGATGCTGTGGGAAGGTCCAGGAGCTGCATAGGAGTGATGTGCCGGTCGACGGCACGCCACCTGCTCCCCAAACCCTCGCCCACTGCGTTTCAATTACCCGTGAGAGGAGCAATGCCCCGGGCATGAACCTTCACCTGCCCTTCCTTGGCTGTTCTCAAAACTCCCCAGGACACTAGACCACAGGAGTCCTCCATGTTCAGAGACCATGAAGAGAGGGCACCCAATCATAGCATGGGGGTGAACTAGGCATGGAAATATCTTCTTAAGCTGGGATAGTGAGAAGACAATACAAGAATTGCACCGATCAGTCCAATAAATATCAACCATATGCAAGGTTAATATTAATAATTATTTATTTGTAATCTATGCGTTGTAAGGAGTGACCACAGTATCATTCATTTTCTCCCAATATAAATATACATTTGACTTAAGCTTTCAAGATAATTATTTCATTTACATTTTATTATGAAAATTTTAAATGTAAATAATATTATTATATATATATGATATATATATATATGTGATAGAAAGCTCTTCTATTTCCTTTTTGTTCCTATAGACTGGTCATCATATCCACGTGAATCCTTTCATTGCCGAAGATGGAAATATATATACGTGCGTGTGTGTTTATGAGTGTAATCTCTGTTGCTGTGGTTTTGCTTCTCTGCTTACATGATAACTTACAATAAAGTTCTGCTATCTCAGAAGGAATATTGGGTTTTGATGGCTCTTGGGGACTTAACAAATTTCATATTATTTATCCTATAACTTCTTCTGAAGATACTATTTCCTTTAATTTTGTTTATAAACTCACATGTACCTACCTCGATTTTAAGACATCAGTCACAGAGAAGTTTTAGAACATAATTCAATTTAAATAGTTCTCTTTGTAAATTCTAAACTTGTCTAAAACTCACGGCTTTGAACTGTTTTATAACTGTCCACTGCTTACAGCCTAATATGGGATATTTCCAGGGGAGGGTAAACCGCCATTACCTTCTCATCTGTTTCAATTTTCTGTTCTTGTCAGTTACCTCTTCTTGGCTAGCGTGGAAATTCATACATCATCAGTGTGGGTTCATTTGTATTCTTGTTTCCAAACATCAAATAAAGTCATCCATAAATTAATTTTATGAGCAATTAAGTTCTTCCAAGTCAGTACTTTCTAAATTGATTTCTCTTTTACAATCAAGACACAGTTTAGCTCCATTTGACAGCATTAGTCACTGCACTCAGAGAGTTTGCCATTTTCTTTTTGGTTTCCCCTTTCTTTTATCATATTTTTTATAAAAATAAAATTGGTGAGAGAGAGAAGCCTTTGGAAGCTCTGGTGAAGGAGAGGGCTGATGCCAGGGCTCGAGGAAATGAGTTGTTCAGGCAAAGGGACCATGGCCATGGCAGTAGGGACACTGCTTTGTCCCCTCAGGGCCCAGCTCACTTAAGGACTGGCGGTGAGGACCCTCACATCAGCTGGTGGCACAGCCAGATACTGAACATATGGTCAGCATGTTTTAAGAATGTGAGTAAATATGACTCCAGGGTAAAGATTTGGCCTCTCTATTTGTCTCCTTATGGTCATTTGGAAGAAATCCTCACAGAAGATAAACAGCTTTAATTCTAAGAGCTTCCAAACACTGCTAGAAGAAAAGAAGTGTGAGCGGATGGGTTCCATCAAACTGTGTGCCTGTTTTAGTAAATGTAACTATGACTGACCCAAGCAGAAGCAGAAAGACAAGCATTACTTCAAAAGGTTGCTGTGGGGCTTCCCTGGTGGCGCAGCGGTTGAGGGTCCGCCTGCCGATGCAGGGGACGCGGGTTCGCGCCCCGGTCCGGGAAGATCCCACGTGCCGCGGAGCGGCTGGGCCCGTGAGCCACGGCCGCTGAGCCTGCGCGTCCGGAGCCTGTGCTCCGCAACGGGAGAGGCCACAGCAGTGGGAGGCCCGCGTACTGCAAAAAAAAAAATTAAAAATAAAAAGGTTGCTGTGGAGATGATGAGGGGCCAGCAGAGGGCCTGCTGCACGGTGAGCCTCCAATGCTGGGGAGGAATCATGTTCATGACCGTGATTATATGACCGCCTGTATCAAGGGTTTATCCACAGTAGCCTTGTCTCTGGTTTTACTTCCATTCTTGTTTCATTGTATCCCTGCTTCTTACTTCCCTCCTTTCTAGGAAATTCGTGTGGTCAAGATTACTAAAACCTTCTCCCGATCCCCAGGGGGGGAAGATGGGAACATCCAAGCAGTAGGTCAGCTGTTGGAATTCTATGTCCCAACATAGAGTTCCCCGTGGTCATCAACTAAACTCAGGCCAGTATATGGAGCCAACACTAGAGTATGTCAAAAGCTTAGATCAATTTACGGAAGAAGGCAAAGACGAATTCACTGTCCAAACAGAGCTTCAGTGGCATATAATGATGCTGAGAAACGAACAAATCAGATACATGAAAAGAAAAAAAGAAAGAAAGAAAAACAGCCCTTAAGGATGAGTGCTCAGGTGTCACTGACGAGAGAGCATTAACAGTGGGGGAGAGAGCTTGTGAAAGTCGGCAGACAAGGATGGTGGCAATGAGAGAGGGGACGCAGGCACTGCCTCCAGCTGGCCCTTATGTGCATGCTGGGCCATGATATTTGGCATGGGGCACAAAGCACCCCTTTTTCTCCTGCCCTTTTTCCTAGATTGGGCAAGGATAGAAACTCTCCAGTTTCTAGCCTTCTAGACTACATTGTCCAACTGAGTAGGCACTAGCCACATGTGGCCCATGAACATTTGAAATGTCAGGAGTCTAAATAAAGATGTGCTATGCGTATAGCACACACACGATAGTTGGAAGACTTAGTGTTACCGAGTCCAATCTCCTCCTACTCACTACACGACAGGCCAATAAATTGGGAGACAAGTTGTTGGGAGAAGGGATAATGACTTTATTCTGAAAAGCAGTGGACGGAGAGGATGGTGGGCTAGTGTCCTAAGGAATCATCTTACCCCAGTCAGAAACCAGGCTTCTTTTACACTAAAAGGGGAGAGGCTGTGGCTGCTTGTTACAAACTTCTTGGTGTCCAATCCTTTGTTCTTGCAGCTGTCCACATAGGTCAGGTCATGATACTCCTGTAAACCTCCAGCAAGACCAATGTTTTTCTCTGTTCTGCAACTTTTTATCTCTATAGGAAGGGAAAAGTGTTATACTTTTAAAGGTCAGAGCCTTGAGAATGGGCTATCCTGTATATTTCAGGCTATGGGCAACATTCTTAATTCGAAACAGAAATAATAGACTACAAAGGTTAAGGTAAAATAAACACATCTAATAAGGGGTCAGATTTGCTCTTAGCTATCACATTAGCACTCAGAAAAAGAATGTGAACTATCTCATTAACGATTTTTAATATTATTTACATGTTGAAATGATAATATTGTGGATGTTTTGTGCTGAATAAAACATATTATTGAAATTAGTTTCACCTGTTTCTCTTCACTTTTCAAATGTGCCTACTCTCGACAAACTTTTATTTCTGACTAGCATTATATTTCTGTTGTATAGAACTGCTCTGGAGACCTTGCTATACTCTAGAACGTTCTTAGACAACCACTCTCCTCACCCAGACTCTCTAATGTTCACGGAGTATTAGGGTTGACTGTGGTGACATAGGGGGAGCAGTATTTGTCTTAACACATTCCTGCTCAGGTGCTCTGGGTCTGGTGTTCAGGTAATCCCTTGGGGTGTGTGGTCTTCAGGGTGTGATACAGGTTAGACTGGAAAACCCATGTATAGAAAAAAAGACATTTCACTGAGGTGAAATGGGCCATAAATTTTCCATTCTAAAGTTTTATTCATTAGCCCAGGTGCAGATTTTTCACAAATTTAGATTTAATCCTCAAAGCAGTGCTATCAGTTTGATACTATCATTTTCATTTTACATACGACAAGACTTGCCCTACCAGGAGCTCAGTACCTTGTCTTGCTCAAAGTTCCAATTTAGGAAGCGGAGCTGGGATTTGAATAGAGTTCCGTCCTGACCTCGGTGCCGCAGGTCTCTGCAAGTGCTTACTTCACTGGCTCGGGAGTACAAAAGAACAGTATCCACAAAGTGAATAAGCTGCTATTTCTCCTTAAAAGGATTGCAGAAGGACTCTATAGGTCTCCAAATCCATATGTGTCTTTATCTGTATTTCAAACTATCTCGTGATACTAACTTTGTTCAGTATGTACTATTAAATGAAAGGATCAAGAATGTCTGGACAGCTTTTGGTCTTAAAGAAAAAAAATTATCCAAGTAAATTTCAATACCTAACCTTGTTTTGAATAAACATTCAGTGAACAGTCTAGGTAAATTGTGATGGCAGTAGTCCTTCAGCAAACATTAAGTGATTTCTGTATTAAGTAGTAAAGAAACAAAGAAGATTAAGAAACAGTTTTTGTTCTCTCAAAATGAACAGATTGTGGAAGAAGGAGAGGTGACTGTAATGGATTTTGGTAAATATCATGGTATGTATGAATTTGAAAAGTCACAAAAAGCAGAAGTATTGACATCTACTGAGGAGGATAGAAAATGCATCATGGAAGAGCGGTCGCTTTGGGACTTGAAAGAAGAAAGAGTACCTGTAACAAGACACAGAGATGTGAAACTGAAAGGTACAGTCAGAAACAATAGATGTTGATAATACCTTTTATCCTACCAACGAATCTGGAGGGAAGTATTAGAGGAGTCTCGAGAGAGTATGGAAGGGAGAGGGTGATGACACAGTGGACCAATGGATTGAGAGCAACTTAGGGTCTCTGAACAACTGGGTTGTAGGCTTTTCTTTGATCACACTCAGCTGCTAAATTATAACAGCAAAAAAGGCAGTGGGTGGTCCATACTGTGATGTAAATTTATACTCTGAAAGCAAGATAAAGATGAGGAGGCCAGGTGTTTAAGATTTTTAGCAAAAGGGTGGTTTTCTTGACATTGCAAGGAGTTAAAACTTGAAAAGAAGTTAAGAATAAACTAAAAAAATAGAGAATGGATATGGTCAAGGACCTGAGAAACTATATGTCCTCATTGCACGAGTGGGTAAAATGCAGGACAGAGCGAGAAGAATGGGTGGATGGGTTCACAAATTGCTTATTGAAATTAATATTTTATTGATTTAGTGGTTTTTAATTTTCATCCTTAAACATCCATAAGGTAACATTGTTGCGTAGTATAAACTTAAAATTCAAAATGTTACAAGGGTTGTATTTTTCCATAAACTTATGAGGGGTAAAATAACTTAAAAATACAACTAATAATTATCTGGCATTGTGATACATCTGTGCAAGAGTATAAAATGGCAATATAATTATTAATTGATGACAATAGAATATCAAAGGTCAAATATATTCTTAAGGATGTTGTCCAGATTTCATATATATTCTAAGAAATGTCCTAAATGTTTCAGTTCCGTTCACCTTATTTCTCAAACTGCTCATGTATAATAAAATAATCTATGCCTTTAAAAAAACAAAAAAGAAAATAAAGTCAGTACAGAAGTGTTTGTGCTAATACAAGGAAAATTCCACTTTGAGGGGGGCAGTTAAGGAAGCAGTGGTCCCTCTTTCCCAGCCTCCAGAGAAGGACCTAGAGTTTTCTGAGGCAGATTCCTGAAAATGATTTATCTCATACCAGCAGCAGGAGCAAACCCCAGGTCCAGATCCAATTTCAAGAACAAAGCACTTGGAATAACTTTCTCAGCCCCAGAATTCCAGTGATGTCCTAGTCCTCCTCCCAGTGCAAGGCTGTAATCGCGCACCCACTTAGTAAGAGCCGGAGGAGTGGGGCATGGCTGCTGAGCTGCTTTGCGATTTGAACCACTGCCCACTCATGCTTCCTCTCAGCTCCCCTCACTTGCCCAGCTCAGCAGCACCCCCCGTATTGAGAACTGAGACTTACACGGCCATCTTGGTGCCCATGCCCCATCTCCACTTCCAGTTCTAAATGGTCTGCAAGAAAATATATACAATTATATACATTCTACCTTTGGGCCAAGAGGAAAGTGCTGGTTAAGAATTATGACCATGCAAGTCAGTCAGAGAAAGACAAATATAATCTGATATGACTGATTTGTGGGATCTAAACAAATGATACAAATGAACTTATTTACAAAACAGAAACAGACTCAGAGACACAGAAAACAAACTTGTGGTTACCAAAGGGGAAAGGGGGTGGGGGAGAGATCCTGGTGGACAGAGGAATAAGTTAGGAGTTTGGGATGAACAGATACACACTACTGTATATAAAGTAGATTAAAAGCAAGGACCTACTGTATAGCACCGGGAACTATATTCAGTAACTTGTAATAACCTATAAAGGAAAATTATATATATATATATATAAATCACATTGCTGTATACCTGAAACTAACACAACATTGTAAATCTACTATACTTCAATTAAAAAAAAAAAAGTTATGCCCGTGCAGTTCTGTTCACTAGGGAAGACACCACGGGTTGAAGTGTTAAAAGTAAGGAATCCAGGAGAGCTGTGCGCCCAGACACAGCAGGAGCTTTGGTCTCATTCACAAATCCTTCCATCCTTGATATTTTCCAATCCAGTTAGCCAGCTATTAACAATAGGGGGCATGGATTTAGAAGAGGAAGGAGGAGAAAATCCGATAACAAACAGCAGCAAAATACTTCACTGGCATGATGGAGATCAGGGCTCGGACTGGGACGGGGCTGCACACGGGTCCAAATGGAAACCAGGAAAACACTGGGGTGAGGGAACAATCTTTGAAGCGCAGTCTCCAGGGAAAAGTTGAGCACTGACTGTCGTATTATAGTCAGTACCTGTAATTCAACAGATTTTAATCTATTTTTTACTTATTAAATATTTAAAATGACTGATCCTACATAACATTCTCTTTGTTTCACCGATTTATTCCTATAACTGATAACATGATATTCCGAAATCAAAATATGTGCATATTTATCCATATGCATGAATATATTATGAATATGAAGACAAATGTGTGAGCCTCTGGCATGTGTTAGATAACAAAAATCAAAGAACATTATTAAGTCATGTATTGACACGTTTTGTTTGTTGACATAGTAATAAACCACGTTTTAAACAGTGAGTACAATTAATTTTTGAGATCCATGATGAAGTAGGGAAGAAAATCTTTTTCAAGAAGCATCTAAATTTTAAATATAATGGACTTTGCAGAGCAAAACCAGATATTATCACTGTCACTAAAGTAAAATTTCATTTTATAAAAGAGTTGACTTTACAGAACAGGATAAAGTCACAGTTGTTACAGTAAGCATTTTGACAAATCAATCAATATTTCAACTAAAATCAGTTTAAAGTTATATTAATAGCCACATTTTATAAAGCACTCACGGTAATGTCGGCTACAGCGTTAGGTGTTTTGAATACATTATGTCACTTATCATACCAGTTATATAAAAGAATATTAGCCCCATTACAGAGATGAAGAAACAAGTTCTGGGATCTTATATGACGCAGCCCATGTCACTCGAGACTGGTAGAACTGGAAACCTGTCAAGGTATCCTGATTCCAGAGCCCTTGCTGTGAACCTCCAAGCTCTTCCCTGCCCACCCCTCCTGTCAAGGCTTTAGAATGTATGCACATTATTGAATTAAGTAATAGACGTATTTTTTTAAATTTTTTAAAATTTTTATTGGAGTATAACTGATTTACAATGTTGTGTTAGTTTCAGGTGTACAGCAAAGTGAATCAGTTATAAATATACATATATCCACTCTTTTTTAGATTCTTTTCCCATATAGGCCATTACAGAGTATTGAGTAGAGTTCCCTGTGCTATACAATAGATCTTTATTAGTTGTCTATTTTATGTATAGTAGTGTGTATATGTCAATCCCAATCTTCCAATCTATCCCTCCCCTCCTCACTCCCTGGCAACCATAAGTTTGTTTTCTACATCTGTAACTCTATTTCTATTTTGTAGATAAGTTCATTTGTACCCTTTTTTTAGATACTACATAATAGCAATATCATATGATACTTGTCTTTCTCTGTCTGACTTAACTTCACTCAGTATGGCAATCTCTAGGGCCATCCATGTTTCTGCAAATGGCATTATTTTGTTCTTTTTTATGGCTGAGTAATATTCTACTGTATATATGTATCACATCTTCTTTATCCATTCTTTTGTTGATGGACATTTAGGTTGCTTCCATGTCTTGACTATTGCAAATAGTGCTGCAATGAATATTGGGGTGCATCTATTTTTTTAAAATATGGATTTCTCAGGATATATGCTCAGGTGTGGGATTGCTGGATCACATGGTAGCTCCGTTTTTAGTTTTCTAAGGGACCTCCATACTGTTCTCCATAGTGGCTGCACCAAGTTACATTCCCACAAACAGTGGAGGAAGGTTCCCTTTCCTCCACACCCTGCCCAGCATTCATTGTTTGTAGATTTTTTGATGATGGCCATTCTAACTGGTGTGCGGTGATACCGCATTGTAGTTTTGATTTGCATTGCTCTGATAATCAGTGATGTTGAGCATCTTTTCATGTTCCTCTTGGTCATCTGTATGCCTTCTTTGAAGAAATGTCTATTTAGATCTTCCACCCACTTTTTAAATTGGGTTTGTTTTTTTTTTGATATCGAGCTGCACGATCTGTCTGTGTATTTTGGAGATTAATCCCTTGTGTATTGCTTCATTTGCAAATATTTTCCTCCATGATGAGGGCTGTCTTTTCATTTTGTTTATGGTTTCCTTTGCTGTGCAAAAGATTTTAAGTTTAATTAACTCGCATTTGTTTATTTTTGTTTTTATTTTCATAACTCTAGGAGGTGGATCGAAAAAGATCTTGCTGCGATTTATGTCAAAGAGTGTTCTGCCTGTTTTCCTCTAAGAGTTTTAGAGTAATGGATGTATTTTTTGCATTGATATTTCTTGGCGGAATTTTTAGTCCAACCTTTGTAACAAATATAAGAATCATAAGTTGTTACAAACACTTACAAATATATCCACACTCCTTCTCACGAGCATGCACGTGGAAGACCACGCGCAGTTCTCTCCTTTCCTCATCCAGCTCAAGTGATGATACACACATAGCTCACCAGAGGTGTGAGTTGGCCTGGTGAGAAATGAGAGGGCATTTTTATTATAAATACAGTGGAATTTCCCAGCATAATCTCTTTTCAAGTGTTTTTTTATGCTTTCTAGTGGTTTGCGCAGGAGCCCCTCTTTCATAACAGATTTCATAACAGATCTAAGTTTGCTGGCCAGTTCTGAAGTTTTGAACTGTGGTCCATGTTGCTATCCAAGTATCCATGCAAATAAGGAATTGCTCTCTTCGGGTGATCAGAATTTGGAGCACACTTTTTTTTCTTTTTCTCCCTACCTTCCTTTCCTTCTTTCTTTCTTCCTTTCCTTCTTTCTTTCTTTCTTTCTTCCTTCCTTTCTTTCTTTCTTTCTTCCTTTCTTCCCTTTTTCCTCCTTCCTTTTTTTTCTTTTTACTTTTTTTTTTTCTTGGCCTTTTGCAGAGGATATCATACCTGAATAGTGGGTTCTGTTGCAAGCTTACTCTTAGGTTTTCATCTTGTATCGGTGTATATTTACACTCCCTTTTCACACAAGTCTTTTCAAATTTTGTTCTCTTTGATGGGCAAGTAATAATGCTAATAACAACATATGAAAAGTCAATTTTTATTTCATTATTTCAGTGGTCATTCCAAGTATAACATAAATTATCACATATTAAAATCAGCATTGCCCTTTCTTCCTTCCGTAAGTCACTTTCAAATCTCCTTTCTCACTTCCTGGGATTTGAGGCCAGCCAGGGAGCTCTCTTTGCAATTAAACCTCCCCCAGGGGCTCCAGACTCAATTTCTGGAGTTCAATTTCTCTCAGTTCTTGTAGCACTTGTGACTGGTAATGCTCATGGGATCTTAGTTCTGTATGTGTGTCTTCTTCCCCAGTAAACCTATAAGTTTCTCATACCAATAAATCTTAGTGTGGCAAGCCAGGAATCTGGCTTTGCTGAAGCTCATCCCCTCCTGTGGAATAATGTCATATACTGCTTTTCCTTGGCGGTATCTTTGAAGAAGATGCATTCTGTATGATTGTGGCACTGCACAATTATTTGGATCCCATCTTTAATGTCACTAACATTAACTAGCTAAGCAGTGATGTCATCTTAAAGTTATAAGACGTTCTCTCTGTTGGTAAAAATTTAGCAATTCCTCAGATTATAGTATATAAGGAATATATTAGGCAATGTTTTTAATTAAATCAACAGTTACTAAAAGATTAATAAGCAAAATAGATAGTTCTAAAGAAAATATAATCTTCTTAATGTAATAAGGCTTTTCAGATTTCACTGTTTACTTAGATAATTCAGAAAATTTTCTTCTGAACTTGCATTAATGTCCAGGCTTCTAAAATGCCATTTTTGTTCCCATGGCATTTAAAAAAATGTTTTACTTGCTTTATTTAAAACATAACATATTATGAACTATCAGAACTTCTTAAATATTGTATTAGTCTTCTAGGGCTACCATAACAAGGTACCATAGATAAGGAGGCTTAAAGGACAGAAATTTAGTTTCTCCTAATTTTAGAAGCTAGGTGCTGGCCGGATTGATTCCGTCTGAGGCATCTGTCACTGGCTGGAACATGGTCATCTTCCCGTGTCTTCACATGGTGGACCCCGTGTGTGGCTGTGTCCTAATCTATTCTCATAAGGACACCAGTCATGTTTGGATTAGGGTTCACATTTGCAAACTCATTTTAACTTAATTTCCTCTTTAAAGACCCTATGTTCAAGTACAATCACGTTCTGAGGTAGTGGGGGTTAGGACTTCAACATATGCATTTTGGGGTGATACAAATCAGTTCATACCACTCTGTGCTCTGTGCCACCCCTCAAAAAAATGCATGTCCTCCCATGTAAAATACATGCGCTCCATCGGAACCTTTCTAGGACTCTTAGCTCATCCCAGCATCAGCTCCAAGTCCAAGGTCTCATCCAAACATCAGCTAGATCAGGTGTGAGTGAAGGAGGAGTTGTGATTCATCCTGAGTCAAAATTTGCCTCAAGCTGTGAACCTGGGAAACCAGAAAACAAGTTATCTAATTCTTAAAAAAAGTGTTGGCACACCTAGAGCAGAGGCACTCATATTCCAAAAGGGAGTAATTGGGTAGAAAAGAGAGGTCACAAGTCCTACGCAAGTCTGAAATTTAGCAGGACAAATTCTATTATATTTTAAGGCTCTAGAATAATCCTATTTGGCACCAAGCTCTGTTCTCCAAGCCCCCTGGGGTGGTCCTGTCCCCTCACCCCGACCCCGGGCCCAACAGGGCTGCACCCCCGTCCCCTTTGGAACTGAGCAGGTGACAGTCTCCTTCCCTGGATGCCGGCAGGCAGTAGCAGCCCTGCTGGCCTCTGAACCACCATTGGGATTATTTTTCCCTTTTCAGGAAAAGTTACACATGTTTACATCTGGATAGCTCTACTGGCCATCCTGTAGAATCCTGTAAATTCAATCAACAAGGAACAATGAGCCCAAACTCTTCAAACGTAGAGGTTGGATTAGGACAATTCATTGAAGAGGTGAAGTGGGGCCGGTTGGTCATGTGATTAAAATGTCTGTGCCGCTAAATGGCACTTTTGGAAGTTAGGCTCCTGCCCTCCCACGGACAGTGGGGATAGGGGCCCTGTCCCACTTGATAATTACATCTCAAAGGGGTCGCCAAACAAACAAGGATTCACCTTGTTTCGTTGCAAAGATTTTTCTCGAGTCAATCTCCTGCAAACGCATTGGAAGACGGAAGGAAAAATTTACTTTCCCTGGGGAGTTGTTAAATCACTGCCATACTGGATTATAAAGAAAGATTATTGACAACTGGAATACTTGGATGATAATCCGATTTAAAAGTATCAACTTGGGATTGGGTTGTTTTTTCCTTGATGGTGGGGGCATGTACATATCTACATCTTGAGAGGTTGCATCTTTCTTGTTTAAGGATGAAATACAAAGGCATCAACCCAGAAAATATTTATGCTATTTAGGAAATATTGTAATCCTTTTGTCTTTCAGTGAAGTCGGTCAAAATGCTTAATGCTCCCTGAGAAAATTTGCAATCGGCTGTTTCAATCTTATATGTCATCTTAACCCATTTAAGGATTAGGCTACAGGAAATTTTATGTCAGAACAAGAGAACAGGGCAAAGAATTTGTACTAAATAAAGACAGAGAATATTTGATTTCTGGGCAGTAAGTATCAAAAAATGCCAAGTAGATGTGAAATTACGGCTAAAAATCTAAATTCCCAAGCTTTCTTCTGTAGGAGATCAGATTATTTCACCACAAAATATGTCTCTTCGGCCTAAGGATTATTTTGAGCTGGAAGCAAAAGAGAATCAACAGACACAGAAGACTTTCTCGGAGCTTTTCAAAATCTGACTAGAAGTAGAAACTTAAATGAGAACTTGTATAAATTCCCTCTTCCACGGGAATTATATGACTAAGAGGACAGACCTGCACAAAAAAACCCTTACTAGATTAAGCCTTGTCATTTGTTCCTCCCCCCATAAATTCTTCTCACAGTTTGCCACCTCTGAAAGTCTAAACCCCTTTTCCTTTGTCATGTCACTTTCCACATTTTAGCCCTGTGCCAAGATGCTATGGAAGCCTGCGCTCTAACCACCCCTTTGAATTATTCATCGCGGAGTTTCTCCCACGTATATTGTGCTGCACGTGTTAACAAACTGCGTTTGTTTTTTCTTGTTAATCTCTCTTTTCTTAGTGTGACTTTCAAGTCCTCTGAGCCTTGTTATCATAACCCGCTGTTGCTACACCTCAGAGTCCTAGAAAACTCGTGTGGAGCAACCTCGATAATTCTACCTTTAAGTTTGGAAAATATTTTGTATTTTCATTGCACAAGAAAACCTGTAGAAATGTTAGACTATACAAAAAACAGAGACGGGGGAAAGAGTAACTTACGATCCTATCTACCAAAGCGCTATCATCTCATTATCCTATTATTCCAAGTATGATCCAAGATATACAATTTTATATGATGATTTTAAATGACTCTCTTTTCTATCAAAGTTACATGTTACTGCAGAAAATTCAAAAAATAGAGAACTTAAGAGGCAATTAGGTTAAAAACACACTGAAAACTCACTTCTTAGAGAGAAACACCATTAATATTAGCATGTGTTTAGCCTTTTTTAAAGAATAATAATATCCCTAAAATATATGTACGTTAATTTTTAAGTAAATGTAGAAATTTTTAGAAAAAAAATAAAATGAAAGAAGTGGAATAGTCTAGAAATAACTTATATCGTTGACTAATTTGAGCGCAAACTTTGTTGACTCTTTTCAGTTTGTCTAATTGTTCACACCTGTCAAGTGAGACCTTTCTGTTCCTTCCCAGCTAAATTGTACCTTAGCCTCAGGCCTCAAAAGAGAACACACATCGTTTCCACCTGCCTGCAGGGAGGCACCAAGGAAAATGAGGTCACTGTTTCATTGGCAGTATTGATCAAAAGGAGAATTTCTTATGTTGGGGGTGGAAATGCTGGTGTTAATTAGTAGAAATGAAATATGTTCAGCCAGTGGATTTAGATGGATGGGCAGTGGACTGCATGAGGACAAAATGTGAAACTCCAATCACTCCAATATTGACAGTTCTGACCGGAGTGTGGGGTGTCTCAGAAAAGTCAGCCTCAGGAAAACATAGCAAAGGTTCCAAATGAGGCAAACTTTTATGTCCCGCACTGGTTCCTTCAGAAAGAGACCCACTTTGTGAAAATGGTAACATAAAATGTTCTCCTTTACAAACCTTAAAACAAATTTCTGTTAGCAGATCTGGATCAAGACCACCTCAGAAGTGTTCCAAAAATTGTATCCTCAGGAATAAGAGCTTGCATTCTTTGTGGGAAACTCATGCAAATGGGTCCAATTATGCCATGGCATTCCTTTTACACAGCAAGAAACGTTTCAAAAAGTGAAAGAGGTAGGAATATTTTAAACTTCTCTATTTGCATAAACAAGGTAACAACCAAGTGAACCCTTCCAGAATCTGGTTAGTTTGTTCCAAGAGGACATGACAGCTTCAAGGAGGCAGAGAAGTGGAGGTGAAATTTGAGGTGTCAACCGCTGACCCCTCATATAGAGATTTGTTTAAAGTGTCTTTTTCTGAAGGGTTAATTTCATTGGTCGAGTTTCTTGACAGTGTGGGTACAACTTGGGACCCCAGAGTTGATGTGAAGATTACTTTAAATTGAAAACATTTTAGATTTGAAAGATGCAGAAAGAAGTCTTCCTGGAGATCCCCTTATATGACTAAAAATAGCAACTTCTGGGGAGTAAGGCTTCAGGGCAGATCTACTCTTAAGAAGAAGACTGAGATTAGACCTGACATAAATCCCCTCTCTGGGGGAGCTTTAGGGCCAGGAAACAGCTAGAAATTCCACCCCCACCTATGTAAACAAACATCACAAACTTTCTTAACTCCCGTTTGTTCTTCTGAAAACCCATTCATCTTCCCTAAGGAAACCTATTTGTTCTTCCCACAGAAGACTTTCCTGTACCCTCTTTTCCCAAGGAAGTCAGGTATAGAAAACTCCAGCTTGAACCATTTAGTAATCTACCTACTTCTTTTGTTGGTCTTGCCATATATCTGAGAATAAACTTTTTTTCTCTCCTAGTCATCAGTTTAATTTGTAGGCCTCCAACCGCCAGTCTCAGAGAGCAGAGGGAAAGTTTTTAGTTAGTTAATCTTATGTGTCAGCTTGACTGGGCTAAGGAACACCAAGATAGCTGATTACACTTTATTCCTGGGTGCGTCTGTGAGGGTGTTTCTGGAAGATATTAGCATTTGCATTGGTGAACTGAGTAAAAAAGGTCACCCTCACCAGTGTGGGTGAGTAGCAAACCCTCCAATCCAGGAGGGCCTGAATAAAACAAACATGTGGGGCAAAGGTAAACTGCCTCTGCTTGAACTAAAACGTCTGTCTTTTCCTTCCCTCCAACTTTGGTGTTCCTGGTTCTCAGGCTTTGGGACTTGCGCTGTTGGTGTCCTGATTCTTCAGACTGGACTGAATTACACCACTGGCTTTCTGGTTCTCCAGTTTGCAGAGAGCAGATCGTGGGACTTCTAGGGTGCCGTGATCATGTGAGCAAATTCTCACAAAAAGTCTCATATCTGTCTAGGTATCTCTCTCTATATAGCATATTCGTTCTATTTCTCTGGAGAACTCTGGCTAACACACGGGTTGAGGACTTTCTGTATCGCATGTGCATGTCTTCTACAGTGAAACAGATACTTGAGACCATATAACAAGAGCGATAAAAGTAAATAAAAATATCCATGACAAGAGTTTTGGTCCGAACTGTTGGGAGAAGCATATGCCTCAAGAAATATATTTTCCTGCACTGATAAGAGTTGAAATAAAAGTGGAACTACAGAGCAAAATTTTTCAAGATCGCGTTTTACTACAATTTAGAGACTCTGCCTAACTGTGTAATATGCTACGAAATTCCTGAATTATTGTCCGAATTGGATGGAAACCTATGTTTAAGTCTTGTGAATTTCACTCTTCTATTTTTGAATCCTTAAACTTGATTCATTTCTTAGTAAATTAAAAGTTTCAAGTAAATTTTCAATAATAGTACAGAGATTCTCTATCAGTTATGATTAGATTCAACTATAAGTAACAGAGACCTAAAAAATAGTGGCAAAAGCAAGATAGACCTCTGGGGCAGGGCAATATAAGGTGGAGATTATAGCTCTAGGAATTGTCAGGGTCTAAGGTTTTCTCTCGCCATCTGCTCCTGTCTCTAGGGTGTGGTCCTTATATATAAACTCCAAAAATCCATCAGTAACAACCTCAGGATACCCATAGTTCTTGATACCCAGAAAAAGAGCCTATTCACAAGACTACTGCACCAGCTCATGACGTCAGTGACATAACGGTCTTGTACTGCAAAACTGACAGCCTTTCTTCCCAATGTGCTTCTCGTCACTATTAGCATCACAAACTTAAGAGGTCTATCAGGGACATTTTATTAAAGACCTTACCCCATTCTTCCCCCATTGTTCCCTATTTATGAAAATTACACCCATTGTTCAATCATGAAACCTGATATTCCTTAATCTTTATCATAACTTACACATAATCTATCACCAATTCCTGTTGATTTTTTTTTGTCCTCACTTTAAATCAAAGTGGCCATTATTTCATCTCCTTACTGGCCTTCCTCTCTCCACCTCAGTTTACAAACATCATGTAGAGAGATAACCTTATATAGAGAGATATCACTCTCCTGATTAATATCCTTCTAGACTCAGTTTTCCATGTGGAAGAATTGCCTAAATATGTTGTCCTGTCTGTGGCCAGTGTAGTATTTTCAAAGAGCAAGGTTTTGGTTTTGTTGAATCTCTTTATTCTTTCTGTTAATTAATTAATTTCTATTCTTAGAGCTAATATTTCCATCCTTATATATTTTTTGCATGTACTTTATTGTCTGTTTCTATTCTTTTAGTAATTCCTCACTTCTAATATGAGTTTAAACATAAAATTACCTTCTAAATAATGTTAGTTGAGTTACACAAGTTTTGTTAAAAATTACTTTCATTTTTAATTATGTCCTCAAAATTTATAGTCATCATAGGTATTTCATTTTTATCCAGAAATTTTTTAATTTTATTTTTTGTAATTTCTCAGGTATTTTTAAAAATTTTCTTGTCATTGGTGCATTAATTTATAATTTGAAGGCAAAATGTTCAAAGACTTTTGTAAGGTATTGATTTTTGTTTACTGCAAATTATTCCCTACCTGAGTACGTATCAATTTTATAACTAGTTTAATATACTTTTCACATTTACATCTTCAGTCCAGCTGGAACTTCTGCTTTGTGCCATGTGATGGAAACACATTATAAAAATTTTTATATTGATAACCACTTGCCTCTGCATTATTCATACCTTCCAGTCATGGAACACCCCATGTTTTCCTTACAAACTTTTAACAACACCTCATAACATACACACTTGTTCTGAATATTCATAATCCTCTTTGCATGGTCTCTATCCAATTTCTTTATTCTATTTTCTTGCTCTACATGAATATTGTATTGTATTAAATAATGTTGTTTTAAAATATTTGTTAATATAGGATGCAGATGTCCCTTTAACTGGTTTTTCAAAACATCCTATAGTCCTTTGTTTATATACATATACACATATATGTATGTACATATGTGTAGGGATAAATATGTGTACATATATAACTGTATATGTATGTATATTAATATTCTACATTTTAAATTCTGTCTTTGCATTTTAAAACAGTTATTTTAATCAAGGTGAAATTCACAAGACATAAAATTAACCATTTTAAGGTGAACAATTCAGTGGTATTTAGTGTATTTCTAGTGTTGTGCAACCACCAACTCTATCTAGATGCAAAATATTTTCACCCCCCCCAAATTAAACCCTGTATCCATTAAGCAGTTGTTCCTCATTTTTCTTTCCCACTGACTCCTGGCAAGCACCACTCATCATTCTGTCTCCATAGATTTAGCTGTTATGAATACTTAATATAGGTGCAACCATGCAATAAGTGATATTTTGTTTTCAGATTTGTGCATTTAGCATAATGCTTTTAAGATTCATCCATGCTATGCTATATATCAGTACTTCATTCCTTTTTATGGCTGAATAATGTTCCATTGTATGCATATATCACATTTATTTTATCCATTCATCTGTTGATAGATATTTGACCTAATTCAACATTTTCACTGTTGCGAATAGTGCTGTTTTGAACATATATGTACATGTATTTTTTTGACTACCATTTTTTACTTATTTTGGGTGTATATCTAGGCAAGGAATTGCTGGATCATTTGATAATTCTGTGTTTAACTTTTTGGAGGACAAACTGTTTTTGACAGGAGCTGAAGTACTCTACACTCAATGTACTTAGGTGCAATTTCTTCAAATCCTCATCACCACTTTTGATTTTCCGGTTTTTTTTTTTTTTTTTTTGATTATAACATTTCTTAATAAGTTTGAAATGGGACAGCATTGTGGTTTTGACCTGAATTTCCCTAATGCTAATGATGTTGAGTATCTTTTCATGTGCTTGTTGGCCATCTGTGTTTCCTCTTTGGAAAAAATATCTAATTAAGTACTTTGCTTATTTAAAAAAAAATTGTTTGTCTCTTTGTTGTTTAGCTGTAGATGTTCTTTGTGTATTCTGTACATTAAACCCTTATCGGTTACTCTGCATGATTGTCATCTTTGTAAATTTTATATTTGAGATTGTTGTGTGGCCTAACATATGGTTTTCCTGGAGAATGTTCCACGTTCACTTGCGAAGTATGTTTATTCTGTGTTGGATGGAATGTTCCATGTATGTCTGTTAGGTGGAGGTGGTCTACAGTATTGTTCAAATCCTCTATTTCCTTATTAATCTTCTGTATAAGTGATCTTTCCATTATTGAAATTGGATGTTGACGTCTCAAACTATTATTGTAGAACGTTTTCTCCTTTCAATTCTGTCAATTCTTCCTCATACATTTTGGGGCTATATTGTTTGGTGTGTACATGTTCATAATTGTTGTATCAGTTGACCCTTTTAAAAATATATAGTGTCCTTCTCTGTGTCTTGTGAAAGGTTTTGACTCAAACTTTATTTTCCTGATATTAGTATAGCCACCCTTGCTCTCTTTTGCTTAGTATTTGCATGGAATATCTTTTTCCCTCCTTTCATTTTAAACCTGTGTGTGTCTTTGGATATAAAGTGAGTCTCTTGCAGACAGAATATCGTTGGATCATTTTTTTACCCATTCTGCCAATTTGTGTCTTTTAATTAGGTAATTTAACCTAGTTATATTGAAAGTAATCACTGTTAAGGAAGAACTTAATTTTCTCATATTACTATTTGTTTGTGGATGTCTATTTTTATTCCTTATTTCTTCTATTACTACATTCGTTTATGTTAACTGATTTTTGTAGTATACCATTTGATTTTTTTCCTATGTTATTTTGCATATTTGTATTTTTAGATACTGTCTTAATGGTTACCATGGGGATCAAAATTACCATCTTACATTTATAACAATCTAATTTAAATTGATACCAACTTAGCTTCAATAGCAAACAAGATCTCTTTTATGTTGTTGTTGTTATTGTTAAAATTACATCTTTATATATTTTGTGCCCATCAACATAGATTTTCAATTATTTTAATAATTTGTCTTTTAAATAATGAAGGGAATAACAAAATGAATTACAAATAAAAAATTAAAATAATACTGGCTTTTAATTTATCTATGTAGTTACCGTTCCAGATATTTTATTTCTTCATATGGCTTTGAGTTACTTCTAGTGTCATTTTATTTCAGCAAAAGCACTCTCTTTAGTCTTTACGTACTGCCAACAAACTCCATTGATCTTTGCTTACTTGGAATATCTTAATTTCTCCTCTATTTTTGAAGGATAATTTTGCTGGATATAGAATTCTTGGTGGACAACCTTTCTTTTTCTACAGGCTTTTAAATATGTTATCCCAGTGCCATCTGATCGTCATTGTATTTAAAGAGATATAGACTGTTAACCGTATTGAGATTCCCTTTTATGTGACAAGTAATTTCTCTCCTGCTGCTCTCTAGATTCTCTCTCTCTCTGTCTCTCTTTGTCATTCAACCTTTTGATTATGATGAGCCTTAGTGTGGATATCTTTGAATTTATCCAACTTGGAGTTTATTGAGTTTCTTTCATATGTAGATTCACATATTTCATCAAATCTGGAAAGTTTTCAGCCATAATTCTTCAACTTTTTGTTTTTTGTTTTGTTTTGTTTTACCTTTTCTCTCTCTTTCCCTTCTGGGATTCCAATAACATGTGTGTTGGTATGCTTGTTGGTATCCCACAGATCCTTTAGATGGTTTACTTTTTTTCATTTTTTTCTGTTCCTCAGATTGAATAATCTCAATGGTCCAGTTTTCAAGTTCACTGATTGTTTCTTTTTCCACTCAAATGTGGCATTGAATTCCTCCAGAGAACTTGTTACATTTCAGTTATTGTGCTTTCAGCTCTGTGATTCTGCGATTGGTTGCTTTTAATCATTTATATCTCTTTATTGATATTCTCATTTTATTCAGACATGATTTTACTTGTTTATTTTAATTATTTGCCCATAGTTTCCTTTAGCTCTTTAGCATATTAAGATAGTTGATTTAAAGATTTGTGTCTAGCAAGTCCAATATCCAGTCTTCCTCAGGGACAGTTTCTGTCAATTCATCTTTTGTCCTTTGAGTGGAAAATACTGTATGGTTTCTTTGTGTGACATAATTTTTTGTTGCTGCTGAAAAGTGGATATTTGAATATTATAATGTCATAATTCTAGAAGACATAGTTCCTCTTCCCCAGGATTTGTTATTGGTGGTTGTTGAAGTCTTTGGTTGTCTTATTTGTTTTGAGACATTTCTAAACTCTTTTTGCAAAAAAAAATATTCCTTCTATGTTTTCATGTGTGTTCACTGAAGTATCTGCTTCATTATCTCAGTGATCAGCCAGTCACCTAAGAGAAATTTCCTTAAGTACCTGGAGCCAAATAGAAAAAAAGAAAATATTACTCTCCTGTTCTTTGCAGCTTGTCCTGTTACCTGCTTAGCTGGAGCACAGCTTCAATATTAAGTGTGCTGCCCACAGATTTTCTTTTGTCTTCACCTCATGCTTGCACAGAGTCCACAGATCTGCCAGAGGTGCAAGTCTAAGTTCCTCTCAGATAATTTTTGAGCAGGTGTCCAGTCCTGGGTAAATGCATTACACTTTCTCTTCCAAGTCTTTATTCCATAAGAGATTTCCTCCTCTGCCTTCTCCTGCATAAACTGGGACTGCACACCCCTTGCTCCATCTGCCGTCTCTTGGCCCAGGTGGGGACAGGAAGTGGGTCTTTGAATCCTTTGCAGATACCACTGCTGCTCAAATAGCTGTACCAGCCCAAGGTAGGGAGGAAGAGGCAGTACAACGAACCTCAACCTCTATGCCAGTTCCTCAGGGTAACACCAGACAAGTCAAAATGCACAACTACAGTAATTTAAGAAAAGAAAATTCCATCGGTACTAATGATCTGGCATCAGCAAGCTGCTGCAGGATCTCAGAGTGCCATCTGGGGATTGCTGCCCTGCACTGGAATATAGTAGATGGTATGCAGGTGAATGAAATTGCCACAACACTCTCTTACCAAAATTCAGCCACCCTCTTCTCTACAAAGGAGTTCTATGGTTGCTATACATTTTGGATTAGATTTCACAGTTCTAAAATGTTGATTCTATAAGCGTTTACCAGCTTATGCTTGTTTTGTAAAGGGGCCAACTATATGAATGTTTCATCTGCAATTTTCTCCTATTTTTACTTTTTTGTTACTTTTTTAGATGTTCATTTCTGGTATATAATGGATGTCATTTTGTGTTTTTAATATTTTTAAGTTATTCTTTTAATATGTCCTAGTGCTTGGTATATTAGTTCTTCTTTTATCTTTTTTGAACATTTCCTCATGGTGTTTTTTTCTTCTTATTTTGTATTTATTTACTGTGAGATCTTATTCAGTGAAGTGGTTTTATATGTGTGTTTAAAGTTTCCTACATGGCTGGACTTAGGGAGTTTCTCCAGCTTGCCACTGCCAGACTTTACGTTTTATGTAAATCCCTTAGCTTATAAACTTTACCTTCAGGTAAGCAATATAAATTCAGACTTCACACCAATTTAATGATTAAGACTAGAGTTTAGATTTTCCATGTTAAACTTTATTACTTTTTAACTTATAGACTTGAGAGCATCATGAATCTTCATTGTCTTTTTGAGCCATTAAGCAGACTTTTTTCTGGATTCCCTTAATGGTTCTGTTATACAGGTGTCTCAGTTCTAACTTCAAGCCACATATTTTCTTTCATGGGTATTTAAAGCCATTACCCTGTATGACACAGTCCTATCCTTCCTTTGTAGCTCTAAACTGCCTCTTTGTTTCTGATACTAGGAATGTCCTTTTCTTTTTTGCAGCTCCAAAGTGCACTTTTAAAAAATCTTGCAGTTGCACAGCATTTCAAAGATTTGTACAGCAAAAATTCTGCATAACCTTGCCCCATTTTTCCTGAACCTGAAATTTTCTCATTGACTCTCCAATCCACTTGAATCTGCCTCCATCCATATCACTTCACTGGAGTTATCACTGTCATTTCTGACCTTCAAATTGTCAAGTTCAATGTCTTTTATACTTTCATTTCACTTATCACTCACCAGCAATTGGTAGAATGAATAATTTTCTTCTTCTTGAATGCATTTTAATTTGTCTTCTTTGCCAGTATCTCCTATTTTTCTTTTACTTCTGATTGTCCTATTAGTACTTTTTCCAGCTTCTCCTTTAATAATATTTGGTTATTAAAAGTTTTCTACAGTTTATTACTGGATTCTCCTTATTTCTCATGCTGCAGTATATTCTCAGGTGTTCTTAAGCAATCCTATAACTTCACTCACCATATATATGCACATTATTCTTATTTTTCTTCTTTTTTCACTAGTACAAATGTCCATATGACATTGACACTAAATGCTTTAGGGAACTTAAAACCAAATATTCCCAAATCCAAACACTTATTTTCCTGTTCTAAAACTATTATTTTCCATCTTTCATTTTAGTAAATACCAAATTTAGCTACACAGCTACTCTTGTTAGGGTCCTGAAAAAAAAATTTATACTTCTCTCTCCTTCATTCTTTCACTCCACCTTAATCCTTTGCAAAACTGGCTTTTTCTGTATTTAATATATATCTGATTTCATGTACTTTTTTCTATCCTCATTGTCACTATTCATCAGCAATGCTCCATCCTTTCCCACTGAAGTAGTACAATATCTTCTTAATTGGTATTTGTGATTTCACGCTTCCATAAGTCATACATGTCTCCTAAGATGAACCAGAAATGTCTTCCTAAATTGAAAACAGGATCCTACCACTCATCTGATAAAATTCAACAGTGGCTTCCCATTGTATACGATTAAAGAAGAAACATAAAATGAAAAAAGATAGAACAAATAGAAAACAAATAAAATGATAAGCTTAAATCTTAGTATATCAATAATAACATTAAATATAAAAGATCTAAAAAATCGAATAAAGACAAAGAATAGCAGAAGTGATTTTAATAATTAACCCATTATGTGCTGTCTACAAGAATCTTACTTCTACTACAACACATAGTACTGAAACTACCAGATATGATTATAAAAAATGCCTAATTAGGGCTTCCCTTGTGGTGCAGTGGTTGAGAATCTGCTTGCCAATGCAGAGGACATAGGTTCGAGCCCTGGTCTGGGAAGATCCCACATGCCGCGGAGCAACTGGGGCCGTGAGCCACAACTACTGAGTCTGCGCATCTGGAGCCTGTGCTCCGCAACAAGAGAGGCCACGATAGTGAGAGGCCCATGCACCACAATGAAGAGTGGCCCCCGCTTGCCACAACTAGAGAAAGCCCTCGCACAGAAACGAAGACCCAACACAGCCATGAATATAAATAAACAAATAAATGAGTTTCCTCCTGTGGTTTAAAAAACAAAATGCATAATTGACTACTTCCTGCAACACTGAAAACTTAATTAAAAATGTATCATAGTTTTGAATATAAAAAATTAAAACTATAAAGCTTCTACAAGACAAATTACAGAATATCTTCACAATGTTGGTGAATGCAAAGATTTCTTAGAGAAAACACAAAAAGCATTAACATCAAAAGTTTTTTAAATGATAAATTTGACTTCATCAATATTGAAAACTTCTGATCATCTAAAATAACCATTGAAAAACTAAAAATGCAAGCTACATACTCAGAGTATATACTACACACAGGTATATTTAAATCACACATAGAGATATTTGATCAAAGAACTTGTGTCCACAATATACAAATAATTTTTACAACTCAGTAATAAGAAGTCAAAGAATCTATTAAAAATGGGCAAACAACTTGACAGCCACATCACAAAGGAGGACATGAATGGCCAGTAAACACATGAAAATATTCTCAACATTATGACTCATTAGAAAAATGCAAACTAATATCACATAAATATACTACTACAAACCCACTAAGATGGGTAAAATTAAGATTTATGGGAATTCCAAATATTGATGGGGATGTGGGACCAATCAAACTCTCACGCATTGTTGAAAGGCCCATAAAATGCACTAACCAATTTGTAGAAAATTTTGTTAAGTTTCTCGTATTGATAAATACATGTTAATCACATGGCTCAGTAATTATTTTTCTGTGTATCCTACACCTAAATACCTAGGAGAAATAAGATTATATGTTCACACAAAGATTTATAAACAAACGTTCATAAAAGTTTTATTCATAGAAGCCAAAATATCCAAACACTGGAAACACCCTAAATATTAACCAAGAAGACAATGGAGAAACAAATTGTGATGTGTTCATACAATGGAATACAGCTCAACAATAAACATAAATTATTGATATACACAATAACATAGGCCAATCTTCCAAAGAACATTGTGTTGTTTTTAAAAAGCTAGACACAAAAATTTCAGTTATATGAATCCCAACAAATGGCAAAAATAATCTATGGTATTAGGAATAAGAACAAAGAGAAAGATTAACTGGAAGAGGGCATGAGTGAACTTTCTGGGTGGTGGAAATATTCTATATCTTGACTGTAGTATGGTGGTTAGATGAGTGTATACAGTTATGAAAACTCATCAAATTGTGCACTTAAGATTTATGAATGCATAGATTTCTCCATATATAAATTCCAGTATATATATATGTATATATATATGTGTATATATATATATATATATACACATATATATATACACACATATAATGAAGTTTGATGTTAAGCAGTCCATAGCGGATATGGTAATCCCAGGGATAGGGATCCCAGAGCCCATTCTCTCCTTAGCATCCTTAACATGGACTTCCACTGTCAACATCACCTAGTAGTCACTTGACAGCTCCTGGAATGTCAATCCTCACAGTTCTTTTGCAGTTAGGAACATAGACTAAAGGGGAGGGTGAAAACGGTGACTTCCATTATATAAGTACAGCTTTAAGACTTTCTTGGATATCTCATCAAAAAACTATCACTTACATGTAATTGGCTACTCTCTTCTTCAAGAGAGGCAAGCAAATATAACATTAAAAAATCTGAGCACAATGTCACTCCCATCAACATAGCAATCCTATTAAGTAAGAAGAGGTAAATGAGTCAAATACTAGTCTTTGCTGGAGCCCTCACTACCCCCACTGAGATTTTCAAATTTTCATGCAAAGCCTTTTCATATATATATATATATAAAAGAAAATTTCCCCATCTCAAAAGATGAAAACCTCAAAGCCTCATCGAGTTTTTACTTTTATCTTTGAGAAGCAGTCCAGAATTTCTGGGTGATATAAACACTTCTTCACTGTGGATAGTTGTTGATCTTTTTTTTTTTTAATCTCCTCCAAACACATCTAATATAAGGTGGATGAGAATAAACAATATAAACACTATAATAGCTTCATTTGGAAAATGGAAGAGTGAAAATCTCTCTTAAGTCACTAGCTCGTAGCAAATGCCATCCTTGGATAAGAAATAGCAGACAGTTCTTTGTTTCATAATTTTTTTATTGTGATTCGCATTTGCAGAGAACCAACCAATTGATGAAGAATATTGTAGGCCAGACAGATTGAGACCTGGGCAAGGTGAATTGCTAAGCTTCCAGTTGCATTTTCTCTGTCCTCCTCTCTAGTGACACTTTTTTTGTTGTTCTCTTTTTCTTTTCCTTCTTTTTTTTTTCAGATCTTAGCACTCTCTTTCTTCACTAAGGCCCATGAAGCCTGCTGCTTTCTGTGTGCAGGTATGGTGATTGTTATCATGATTTCTTCCCCCTTCATGCTACTTCACCTCTGCCACTTGGTGGTCATAAATAATAAGAAATAGGCATTGAACTTTTTTTCCCTTTCTGTTTCAAAGCATTCTCTGCTTTGCCTTTGGTAGGCCCCTATATTTATTTAATTTAACAAATTGTTGGATAGACCTTTTAAAGCATGACACTCACCTTAGGACAGTGGGGGTATTTTTCCTGAAGTTCAAGATAGTGTGTATCAGCTCAAGTTTCTCCTGGACTCAAGTCCAAATTAGTCAGTATTTAATGGGGTTTTCTTCACCATTCTTGACATGGAGCTTTGTTTCCTAATTTCACTTAAGTTAATTATTAATCTTTACAACTTTTGCTCTTTTGGGTTACATTCAAAAGAGAGGAAAGAAACTTCTTTATTGTATCAGCTTTAAATAGAAGATATAAAAGTGTTCTTAGCACTATTTAAACTTTTGGATGGACAGGCTTTTTACCTTCGTAACAGCAGACACACACTGATCGGAGGCATGTCCATGCATTTCTGACAGGTTAAAAATGCCCTAATTGAGCCATGTTTGTGGTAATGGCAGCATGTCAAGTAAGCCACAGGGAAACTATTCAGAAATACATTCAGTTAAATATTTTAAAGCACCTTACTTACTCAAGAAAAATTGAGTAAAACAAATCCCAGTGGGAGTCTCTTGGCTTACCTGTTAAGTCTATTAATAAATATAGATTCCAGGACAGAATTGCCTTGTGGCTACAATAAGAATGATTGTGGAAGCACAGATTTGCATTGACACCTGGTTGACCTAATTCTCTTAGTTTATAAAAGAGGGTAACTGAAGGGAATTTTCAAGAGCTGAATATCTCTCCAGAATACATCTCATAACCACTTCTGTGACCTTCATTGTGTTAATGATTTTCAGTTGATTAAAATGTTTTATTGGAGAAAATGTTATTACACTGACATTTATTGTTTTTCTTTCTGCTAAATGATTCATTTTAGTTAATTCAGTAGATTCATTTTCCTCAAAAAAATAGAAAAATTTCTATTTTCCCAGAAAAAAAGATTTAACGGATTTTTTTCTTTCTTCAAAGGTATATATGGAGCTTATGAATTTCACATTGTATTTCTAGGCTAAACAAAATTTTAATCCATACTATAAAAAGTTCTGATAGAAAGAACTTTAAACTTTGACAACAGTGAGAAGTATGCAAGCAGGAGAGGCACCACCAGAGCCACCTTGCCCTGGCCCTGAGGAAGAGGCCAGGGGCCACATAACACTGGATCCAGGGATGGAGTGAATTTCTTTCTCATTTTATAGAAGCACGAAAGGTATGGATTAAAGATTTTCTTGACAGGGTCAAGAATAACAGCATTACAATTCCAGGGAGCTCTAAATATTGTAGTGGTAAAAATGTTATCTGATCAAGGGATTGAGACAGGCTATACCATAATATGTATTTGTGAAAAGACCCTCAGGTAAGGTCCAAGGAAACACTCCAGAGCAGACCCCAAATCACTTTGTTCCATATTTTAGCGTCTGTACACACAACATCTCATACCTGGCTCAACATTCTGTATAACTCAGAATGCTTTCAGGTGCAGGAGTTAGAAATCCAAATTGAACTACCTGAAGTTTCCAAATAGGATGGGCCAGATAAGGGAATAAAGGCGGTAGTTGTAAGAGTTAGTATAACTTCCAGGAACCTCAAAAGCAGGAACCAGAGGCTCAAAGGTACAATCAGCTAACATCAAAACTACGAGGATGAAACTGCAAGACAGCTAACTTACAAAGTGAAGGGAAGTATGAATCTCCAGAAGACATGGAGCTGATGGTCAGATACAAAACAGGTGTTCACATCCCCAAGGCTGTCATCAAATTCTCACCAAAAATATAATAACATTGGGCTTCCCTGGTGGCGCAGTGGTTGAGAGTCCGCCTGCCGATGCAGGGGACACGGGTTCGTGCCCCGGTCCGGGAAGATCCCACATGCCGCGGAGCGGCTGGGCCCGTGAGCCGTGGCCGCTGAGCCTGCGCGGCCGGAGCCTGTGCTCCACAACGGGAGAGGCCACAACAGTGAGAGGCCCGTGTACCAAAAAAAAAAATGAAAAAATAACAACATCAATTATGTTAAATTTTAAGTAATAAGACATTCCTAAATATGTTGCTTACTTAGGAAATTATAATGAACTTGATAATTAGCATATATTATAGGAGCATATGCTGACATTGATGGTAATTGAACTGAATAATTGGTTCCTTGACTGCAAATTTCTTTCAGAAGAGATTAGAGACACTGCTTTTAGGAGTTAAAAATGGGTAAGATGTCAGAATAAAATGATTTTTGCTATGTTTATGAATTATTCAACAATGGAACAAGTATGTTTAGCATTTCCACTGTAAGATTAGTTTGATTACCTGACAAATCCACAGCTGATACACACAGTAGATCATCAATAGTTCATGTTAATTACTAAGCTGATTGGGAATGACTTTGGGTGGTAATACATTTTCTATGGCCAGAAAACAGATTCTCTGCTGGGAGAGGAATCAGTCAAGGTTAAATGTTGTCAGGAATTTGAGAAGGTATGGAAAGAGGAAGTAACACTGGAAAAAAAATCAGGATGAAAATAAATGATTTAAGGTGGCTGCTTAGCCACCTTATTGCTTTCTTTTTTTTTTTCTGGAGACAATGGAAAATAAGGATTAAGAAATGCTTGGATTTAGTCATAACCCGACTACCTGTACCTTTGTAACGAGAGGCAAAATACTTAATCTGTCTTTACTTCATGAGGATCTCCTTCAAGGGCCTGGGAATTTCCATAGTCAGCATCTTTGCTGTAGACATCATTGTTGCAAGCACTTTCATCACAAACTTTTTTACTGCACAACATTGGCCTTAAGGCAATTTTGCTGTAAAGTGTAAAATAACAAAAAATAAAAGAGGGACATTAAAAAGGACATAAACGTAAAACATGAGAAATGAGTAACAAAATTAAAAAGACTTTATTGCAAAATATGAAATATTTTAATATATTTAAAATGTGTGTAGATTCATGGCAATACTGTGCAAACAACTGGTTTTATTTTGTGGGTTGTACCCAAGCACTTCCAAGTCTGTCCAAGTTTTCTGTTCATAACTTGTTTCTCATAACTTTATCTCCTCTTTCAGCATAACAATTTCTTTTTTACTAAAACTTCTTCCTTCATTAACAGAGGTATCGGTTCCCGAATACAAATGCATATTTGTAAACTAAGCATTGTATTGGGTTGTGAAGCCTCTACACTGTTCTTGGAATATTGTCAGTTGTCTGTTCATTGACATTCCAAATTTCTATGGGAAATGTGGCTTCATTTCTGTGCCTTCAAATCGCCAAAGAATTTGCAAACTGTTATGTTATTATTTTCCAGTATAGTATGCAGTCTGGCTTTACACTTTCTTATTTCACACTTTCAGTAAGTTGTATTATAGTATTTGCTACCAAGTTGACACACGTAGTTATCATCCGCTATTTTAAGACGGCCACATCTACTGGTCACTGTATAACCATTATGAGGGCTAAGATTTATGTAATATAAAAATGGGAATAGGGGGTCAATGGAGAAAGGAAACCAGACTGTCAACAAATTGGAACCAAACTTTCAAACCAAACAGCAAACTAGTTATTTTACCTGTTACGGCAAAATTGCATTATGGCCAATGAGTTACGTGGCGAAAATAATTGTTGCAAAGTGTGCAGCAAAGATGCTCTTGGTGAAAATACTGAACATGCTCCCTTAATGCCCCAAATTTTCACCCTCAAGGATAAGGAGAAAAGCAAACTGTACCTCGAGGGAGACACACCTCTCTACGTTTTGGGTATTAAGCAACAAGAAGCAGACTAGTTGTTACTCACTGTAAAATAGTGAAGCCCCGGCTCAGTGGTCCTCTGAAGGAGTGCTGCCCACCATGTGTGCAGGATTGAGAGGGACCTTCCTGTTACATCTGGGGAGGGGGTGACAAGTATGAGCATCGTGCTGACTCTCCAGCTACTGTTTTTACCTTAAGCGATAAAGTCTTTGTTTCTGATTCAGGAAACTGTGTCAGTGTGAAACTACATATGGCAGGTTATTCTGTTAGCCTACAGGTAGGGTAAAATTTCACTTTCTCACCCTTCACAATTATTGACAGCCACACCTTCTTGTGGTGGTAAAATCATAATCATTATTATTATCTTAATTGAGGAGAGAACACCTGTGAACTGAAGGAGGATGAACAATTTACAAGAGGGACCTAAAAATATATGGCGGGACAAAAAGAGAAAATTTGGGATGAGATTATGTGTTTATACAAGAGAGAGAAAAAATACGGTTAGCATTTGGAAAGAAGGGGTCTTCATGTAGGAAAATCTAAATGTATGGGTAGCTGGGCTGCTGCACGGTTCAAGTGGGGCAAACTGTCGCACTGCATGTACAAAGATGCAGTCTCCAGATACAGGCACTGAAAGATCACAGTCCCCATGTGACGAGCCCATGGCTTGTTATTGCCTTTGCCTAATGCAGATCCCTTGAGTGAAGTGATTACCAGAATGATGAGCATTCCTTGATCTTCAATACTGCGCCAAGTACAGGGGGAAAAGGAGTTAAAACGTGCAATCAATAGACATGCTGACGAAGAACAATTTATTTTGGAGATAGTAACTTAGCAACTTTAAAATGGTTTCTAGAAAAGAAAGTAAGCATGCTCTATAAATTCATTTAATATTCTTACTATAAGCTATTTATAAATTGATAAACTTAATCTATGGTCATGAAAGGAATGAACATGTTTAGATTAGTTTGAGGGATGTATCACAGAAAAAGATGCATGAATACCATTTTGGTATGTCATAAAAATAGAAGACAGACACAATTTTCAAAATAGGAGGAGTAGCATAAAAACTTTATTACGCTTCCAAATATGAGTAGATTGGAATAGTCTACGGCAGGTCAATGATCTCACTCAGATAAGCAAGAAAAGCTGAATGAATTATGGAAATCATACGTGTAAAAGCGAACCTCAGAAGGAACACAGACTAACAGGAATAAAATTCTACCGAAGGAAAGAATCTATTATTTGTGAGCTGTGTATTTGCCGCTATCCTCAGAGGCACTTACCAACTGAGTGAAGGGCTAGACTCCAAGAAGTCAGCCTTTTCTCCGGACCAGGGATGCCACTTGAAGATATAAGAGATGAGAAAATAAGTTTGGTAGATATTAATTTAATTATACTAATAATTGTAGTAAGCAGAAAAATGCCAAAATGTCTAGATACAAAATTGGAGATTACTAAATAAACCATAGTTCAAATAAGAAACTGTGGTGCAAGTATAAAATATATTTTGAATTGAATGATAATGAGATGAAAACATATCAATACTTTTGAGAAACAGCAAAAGTAGTTATCAGTGTGTGAATTTATGTAAGCATACATTTGAAAAGTATTACAACACTGTAAATCAATGATCTACATTTCTAGTTTAAGAAATGGAAAGAACAAATCAAACCTAAAAATTAAGTAGTCAAAATGAAATAATAAATATAAGAACAGAAATTCATTGCATTAAAATAAAACAGAGAAAAATCAATAAGTGAAAAGTTGGCTCTTTGAAAAGATTAATAAAATTGATAAACTCATAGCAAAATGCTTAAGAAAAAAATGTAGAAAAAATATACTTACCACTATCATGAATATAGAAGATGTAATCATGAGACAGGCCTGGGACCTGGGACCCTCTGCTGCAGTGCTTGCACCTGGACATACCTCTCCTCAAGCAACAAAATACAAAAAAACTATATGGGACTAACAATAACTGTGTGCATGTGCAGCTGGGGCAAATTCTGGACCCAAAAGATGCAAAAAGACAAAAAATAAACAACTGCCATTTCTGAAGAGCCGGGAGCAAAAACAGGGTGTCGGGAGAAAAACAGGGTACTGCGCATGCCCCCTACACACGACACCACCTAAGGGGTGGGCAAAACACCTAAGCCACCCCTCCGGCCCGACCCCTGGACACACCCCTACCCTTACCCCATATAAGGAACAAGCTTTCCCCCGTCAGGGAACAAGCAAGCAAGGGAACCTGTTGTTTGTTCTGGCTCCCCACTGCTGCAGCAGGAGCCTTAATAAAGCCTTGCCTGAATTTCTTCTCTGGCCTCTGGCCAATTTCTACTTATTGGGGAAGGCCAAGAACACTGGTCAGTATCAATCATACTATATTAAAAAGGAAATAAGAGCATATGATGAATATTTTTATAATAATTAATTTGACAAAATGTATGATACAGGCAGTTTTTAGAAAATAAATGCAACCTATCAAACATGAAATTAAAATAAGTAAAGATACCGTACAGTCAAATATCAATTACAGTAAAACTGTAGCCCAGTTTACCTGTCTTGTTAATTTTTCCAATAATATATAGAACAAATATCTTCAATCTGACCCTACGATTTACAAAACCTAGAGAGAGAACATTTCCTAAATCCTATATGAGATCACTATAATCTTGATGCCAAAACCTGAGAGAACATCTTAAGGAAAGGTACATTATGGCCAGAATTTCTTTCATAAAATTTAGCAAACTGAATTTAGTAGTACATAAAAAAAAGATAAAAATAATGAGTAAGTTTTTCCAGGAAAAAAAAAAAAAAAGAGGTATGTTAACAGTCAAAACCAATTCATGTAACTCCCTGAATTGACAGAAAACATTTCTAGAAAAAATTTTAGAAATCATATGTAGAAAAAAGTTAATAGAAAACCTTTTTATAAAATGGTATATATTCCTTGTTTTTCTTTTTAATACATCTTAGTGAAACATGAATTGAAAGAAAACTGCTAATGAGTATATTAAAAACTCTAAGTTAAGTATCTTGGTGATATATTAATGGTGAAATATTGAAAGTTTATCACCAAGATCAGAAATGACACAAGGGAAATTATTGTCACCATATCAATACATCATTTTACTGATGGCCTTATTCAGTATGATTAAGTAAGGAAAAGAAATGAAAAGCATAAAGATAGGAATGGAAAAAATCAAACTGTCCTTATTTTCCAATAATATGTGTATATGTAGAAATTCCAAAAGAATCTATAAAATATTAAAATTATAATAGTGAATTTATTGAAATCCCTGTAAACAATGTCAATGTGCAAGAAAGGACAGTATTTCAATATTCCAGAATAAACAAATGCAAACAAAACCCCAAACAAACCATGAGATAGACTACAGATACTGTGACAGGGAAATACTATAATCACAGTTTGCAAGACAGTATCATAGATGCCAGTTCTTCCCAAATGATCATAGTGTTTGAGTAATCCGAGTCAGGATTCTTATAGAAATGTGTGTGCATGTGTGTGTGTGTGCGTGTGTGTGTGTGTGTGTGGCATTATAGTTATTCTAATATACATGAAAACACAAAGGGTGAAAAGAGTCAATGCAATCTTGAAAACCTATTTTCACGTAAAAACCTGCATGCAGATGGTTATCTGAGATTTATTCATAGTTTGTCTAAATCTGCAGCAATCAAAATGTCTCTCAGTGCATGAATAGATAAACTATGATACATCCCACTGTAGAATATTATTCAGTGGTGGAAAGGATTGAACAATCAAGCTGTGGGAACATTAGATGCATATTGATAAATGAAAGAAGCTGGTGAGAAAAGAATACTTTTGTGTGATTCCAGATATGCGACACTCAGGTAAATGAAAACTCTAGAGACTGTTAAAAAAAGAGTGATTGCCAGGAGTTTGCAGGGGGATGAATATGTGAAGCCCAGGGGATTTTTAGGGCAATGAAACTACTCTGTATGATACTGTACTGGTGGATGCAAGACATTATTCATTTATCAAAATCCATGGGACTGTACAGCACAAAGTGCTAACCCTAATGTAGGCAAATTTTAAAAGTTGGGGGATCCCTGGGGAGGATGCAGACTGTAATGAGAGAATCTAACTGTATGCAAAATGTATGAAACGACCACACTGACAAAGATGGTGGAAAAATACTGATCTAAATATCTTTGGAAATTAGTGTAAGATGACAGGCAAAAGGAATTGCACATACACACCACACTCTAGTTGATGAAGTTGTTTCCCACAGAGATACGTGTTAACAACTCCGACATTGCTGTAGATGTCTGCAGGAATGCAACAATTAAGTAGATGCATGGCAGGTTTCTCACTATTGGAGTGAGAATTTGTAGTAAGAGGAGGAAGCTACAGTGATCCATGTGATAATGAATTAGAGTGGAGACATCAGGATAAACTCATATTTAGGTTCATAAAGATAGAAATGGTTGCATATAGAAATATTTTACATATATATGTGATATGCATGGGTTAGTATACACATATATATTTTTTGCTCTGTCAGTTAGGAGGGTCTAAAATAAACGACATTCTAGAGGCATCTAGAAAAATGTCTTGCACTGAGATATTGGTTTCTAATACCATTCTCCAACAAAAGGAACCATGGCTCTTTGGAAAAAGGGCTGATTTTAGGATGGGGCCAATAAATACACAAGGTGAGCCAGGGGCATATTAATATAATAAATACCTATGACTCCACACTGATGGGGAAAAAGAGACAATGCTCCCATGAAGAGCAATAATTCCAAATAATACATGTCCTCAGGAAGGGGGTGACTTCCTTCCAAAGTATACAGTGGGGAAGAGTCACTTTACTGTAAAGGAACACCAGACACAGACCTGCTCAGCCAGGTGATCAAAGCCAAGGTCAGTACTCCTCAATCATGTTGATAGAGCTACACTTGCAGCAGTGTGATGAAAAAGGAGCTTTACCTCTCTGATCTTCCAACCACCAACCCATAACTCCAGTATTATTGTGAGAAAAACAGACAGTTTCTAATAGTGGGCACCCACAAAAAAAACCCAGAAAACCTGAGCAGTCCTCCTCAAAATTGTCAAGCTTGTAAAGCACAAGGAAAGACTGAGAAACTACCACAGCCAGGAGGAGCCTCAAGACATGACAAATAAGCGTGATACTCTGGATGTATCCGTGAACACTCAAAGGACATTAGGTGAAAGCAAGGCCATCTAAATAAACTATGGACTTCAGTTAATAATGATTTATCAATATTGATCCTTTAATCATAATGAACCTATCTTATGCAAGACATTTACAATAAAGGAAACTGGGTGCAGTGTAAACTCTTCCAAAAAATAAAAGTCTATGAAGAAAAGGAACCAAATCCCTTGAAGCCTTAATTCTTTTCATCTATTTCACATTATCTTCATATAACCTTGCTTTGCTTCCAGTAAGCTGTGAGAAAATTCCATTAGCAGGTTGATTGCCTTGACAGAAGCCCTAAGTACATGATTTTTCCCCTTGATGATAATCTGATATGCACCATGGGGTGCGATCATGGGGCACTGGTGGTTTCCTAGGCAGTTTATTGACTTATGCTTTCAGAGAGGCAGCAGAATGAGAATTGTTGTTACTGCGGAGAGGTGATTTTAAGAGAAAGTTTAAATTTTGTTTAATTTTACTTATAATATTGAACAAATAAAGTTTAAAACTTTTGTTTTAAAGAGATATATTATGGATGAATATTAATCAGATCAATAATTCTTAGTATCTCTGTGAAGGACATTAATTGTATGGTTTGTGTCTTTTGTGTAGAACTATAATAAGTGTCACAGAGGACTAATGTAGTCAAGGTTCTCTGTTTATTATGTATGTATATATGCATTCATGTGTGTATCTCCTGTCTGCCTACCTAGCTACCTATCTAGCCCTACCCACACATCTATTTCTTTTTCTATCTACCTATGACAATAATCGAATGCCACCTAGTGCAAGATTTAAGACATCAACAAAATAATTAATTGAAAACAAATAAACCCACTTCATTGGGTTGTTACTTGAAACACATACAAATATATTAAACAAAGTAAGTAAAATAGAGGTTTTATATTTTTATGGCACTGTATGGGTGAAATTAAGTTTCTATCACATCTCATTTGCCTGATCGGGCTACAGGAAATTGTTCTATCCTTGTGCTGTGTGAAGACTATCATACTGCATTCTGCATTTCATAATGCGGAATACTACATTGGCCTTAGTTATTGCTTTATTATTGTACGTTACTTAGGTCAAGCTGTATTTGGTTCTTCTAAATAATGATTTTTGAAAAAATAGTTTGTGATAAAACAAACGCAGTTTCAATTATTTCCACCTGATATTTGTATCAGAGTTTACACATATTTCTGTCTTTTGCTAAATTGTGCCCAAGTAAAATATCAAGTTTACATTTGTTCTAGAATATTTAAGTGTCCATTGTTCACCAGACATAGACCCATACTGGAATTTATCATTCTTTCTTCATTATGGCCAATTTGATAAAAGAAATTAAAATTATTTGTGTCATGTATTTCTCACATAAATAATTTATATATTTATTGGCCACGTATTTTTCTTCTTCTGTGAATTGCTTTTTATCTCATTGTGAATTATGATACTTTTATTAAATTCTGTTTTATGTATAGGATATTAGTACTTAGCCTTTATACACTTTGGAAGTATTTTTTGAGTTCCCATTTAAAAATATTTTTTTCATAATTCTGATTTTCTTTTCTTTTTTGCTATAAATGTTTCTTTAGCTCCCTTCCTCTCATCTTTTTTGTTGTTGTTGTTCTTTAAAAAATTTTTTTTGCTTCCTTCTATTAGAGGTGTAATATTTTCAATTGTCAAACTTATCAGTATTTTAATTAAAGAATTACTCTTGGAGTCAGGTTTAGGAAGTCCTCAGTCCTGTTAAATTATATAAATTTCCATCTGTATTTTATTCAAGTTTTCACATTTTTACACATTCACTTCTGTTTGAACACATCATGCTGTAGCACTTGCTGTAGTTTAAGGGATGACAGTGTTATTAGTGATCTGGGAAACACTGCACTTTTCTTTAGGAATATACTTTCCCTAAACTTTGGAATATGAAAAGGCTTGGAATCTAGTCTGAAGGAACGGTTTCAAGACGTAAGAGACATAAACGATCTAAATGGTTATTTTTAAATGAAAGGAGAGGGATGATCATTTCTGCAGAGAGAAGTAAATTATTTTGAAGTTTAAGGTTACTTCTGGTGATCCAATAGCTAGGGATTTATGCCCAAAAATGATAAGGGAGAAAGTTGATGGAGACGCTAATCTGAGTACAAGACGGGTGTCAGCAATACGACAGTAGAACAGGCTGTGTCTCAGGTGAGCGGATTGACCATAGGGGTTCCATTTGCTGGAGAATGGTGGTGGCAGGTAATATGCAATTTAAAGTTTACTTTTCGATGTTGTAAATCCCTTCTAATGCCCTGAATTCTTCTGCCAAGCCTATTATACAATGTCATTAATGCCAGCCTTTTATTAATTCTACCTTGGATAACAAAAGAATATACACATGTAAGGTAATGAAGCTGAAGGGGCTGTGATGATTACCTGGGAGAGTGCAGAAGCCTGAAGCCACAGTCTGGACAAAGGTCAGGTATGATAATACAGGCACTCAAGTGTTCTTTGGAAATCTCCTGAGACACACTGAAAGGAGCTGAGTTACTCAGCAGTCCAGCAGGATGTCGCTCAAACAGCTAAAAAAAAAATGGGAAACTCAGGTGAGGGTAAACTTTGACATTACTTCTAGCAAGAGACTACAAAAACAACAGCATTTCACTCTCTTCATGACGTTTATGTTACAGTGTCTATGTTACAAGGTGAATTCTTAAATGATTTAAGCACATTAAGAATACAGTAGAGTTTTGGTTGAAAATGTAGCCTCTCTAAAGATTAATTGGGAGAGAATTTATTCATTCTCAATATTAATTCTTTCCATAAAAGAATAAGACAAGCTCTCATTTTATTCCCTATTTATTTATGTCTCCCAATGGCATTTAGTAACATTTTCACATAGTTCTTGCACAGTAAACAGTTGTTCCTAATTTTTTGAAATATTTTAATATGATTATGAATGATATTCTTAATTTTTTAATCTGCTTTTCCACATAAGCTACGAAGGGTATAATTTTTAATCTTCATTTTTTCATTTTCCAAATTAATTTTCTTTTTTTTTCTAGTTCCAATGTGTTTCAGAAGATTTGTTTAAATCTTTAGTTACAAAATCATTCCTGTAGCAAATAGTGATAATGGTGCTTACTCAGTTTTGATGAGTACATTTAATTACATTTTTCATACTCTATTGCAGTGGCTGAAATCCAAGAAAAAATGTTCTGTAGTATTGATAACAATGAATAACCTTGTCTTTTTAAAGAGTTTAATGGTGAAGTCTGTAGTGCTTCAGCATTTTTTATGTTTGCTATTGACAATATACCATACTAAGGAAGTAAAACTCTATTATTTTTTACATTGATTTTTTTATAATGAGAAGTTAAATTTTCCATGACTTTTTATTCATAGTAAACTAAGAGTTTTAATAATTATCCCAGTTTTAAATTGATTAATAGTGTATTAATTGATTAATACTGTATGATTACTCTCACAGTCTTTTAATAAATGTTATCATCATTTATTATTGACTTAGATATAGGGAATCCTTCATTATACTGTATGTATTTCATGATTAAGAACCATCATGTTCTTTTTGTGATTTTTTTCTTTCATCTGTGGCCATCTGGACTATGCTAGCTTCATAAAATGAATTGAGAAAAATTTTTATTTGTTGTGTCCACAAAATCAAAAAAATCAACTAAAATTTATTATAGTGGAAATTATCTGGTCATAAAAAGCTTTAGCTCACATCACCATCTGACCAGTACTTTTCTGAGACAGTTTTATAACCTTTTATTTTTTATTTTTTATTTTTATTTTTTTTGCTCTGTTCAATTGTTTCAGCATCCTGAGATAAATTTAGGAGCCATTAGAGGCCATTAGTTTTTATGGAAACTTACCACAGAATATAAAAACCTAAAAACATAGCAATATACAAGCTAAAATTTTGTAAGTCTCAACTACTGATTATTCCCATAAATTCTTTTTTTTTTTTTTTTTTTTTTTCCTTTTGACCACACAGTGCAGCTTGTGGGATCTTAGTTCCCTGACCAAGGATTGTACCCAGGCCCTTGGCAGTAAGAGCATGGAGTCCTAACCACTGGACCACCAGGGAAGTCCCTCCCAGATATTCTATGTTTTCCTTCATTCAATTGTTTGAAGTTTATCCATTTTATTTATTTATTTTAATAACCAGTCTGATTTTTAATTGACACCAGATTTTCATTTTTCTAATTTTTTAAAAAAATTACTGTTATTTCTCTCAAAGTTTATCGTATTTTAGATTTTCAAACCTTCTTAACTAACCCTGTAGACTCATTTCTTTTATTTTTTAACTGTGAAAGCCATTTGTGTTATGTTTCCCTTTTATATATCTTAGGCTGAATATCATTTCTCAAAATGCACTCTAATTTGTCCACTGAATATGAAGAGTTACATTTGTTTATGATTGTATTAAAAAAACTGCATTACTGTTATGCCAATAATTGTGTCTTGCAGACTCCAGTGTTTTTGTGTTCCTAAAGTTCCCCTATATACCACAATTTATATATAGAACATTCTGTTCTTTTCCTCCTTGAAACTATTGTGTTACCTGAAGCTACGTCTTCTGAGTGGATGTAGAAAATGAGGTAGACTTTCTTTGAAAGCTACTCTGTGGGAGATAAATGTAATGCTTTCTGCTCTGTTACGAGGTCTAATTCTCTGATAGAAGGTTGGAAGATGAGCACGGGTAGAAGGTACAAGCTGTTTCCACATCCAGTAGTTTCTTTATTTCAGATGTTTAGAGCTTTTCCCAAGTTCCTCTATCTGTAGCCAAATTGGGGTTGAAATTGACATGAGTGTAGTTCTGACATAAATGTTGGTTGATGCCTTTTTGTACACTAATGAGAAAGAAGGGGGAAGAGAATAAGGATACATATGTTGAGACATTCATCTTTGATAAAAGTGGGTTCTTTACTAAGCCGGATATAAGTTTTCTAATACTAAAAATATTCCTCAGTGTCCTTACACTATGATGTAATGGCTACCGACATATCACACTTTTAAGCTTAATCTTCCTAATTACATTTTCCTCTCACTTTTTTTGAGACTAGATAGTCAACAAAACCAACTCACTTCGAAACATTTGAATTAAAGAAAGTTTACTGGATGCGGAAACACCTTGTACCATCTTCCAACCTCATATCAGAGAATTGGACTAGTCAACGAAACAACATAGCAAACCCCGATTTGGAGATTTTTTTGATTTCCATGGTGCATCTATTCCTACTGTGACTAATTTCAAGCTACCAACATGATATGCAGTAGCACACTGTAGTACATTATTTCCACCATACAGGTTCAATAGACATACACAACCCCAACAGCCCAGATAATAGTGAAACATAATATAACTAGGAAGAAAATAGTTTGAATATGCATTACTTTGTCTTAAAATAATTTATTTATGTTTTTAAATTTAATTTTCGATAAGACTATGTTTAAAACCGGCGCATAACCTTCCTGAAAATGTAACTGTTGCTCATGTGAGTGTATATGATTTAGCCATAACTCATCATTGATTCTACACTTGTCCTGACATCGCAGTTCAAATAATCACTGCCCATCCCATCCAGTGGTATATTCACTAAGTGCTCCACAATGTGGTCAGTGTGATTACTTTGGTAAAGTAATTCACAATAAAAATAAAATAAATCCAATTCTTTCATTTTATTTATAAAAGAAAGTTACTCACGCAAGTGTTGAATAGCAGGCAATTGGGGAATAATTTTGAGTAGTGATTTCCTTTTATCTAGGATAAATGTATGCCGATAAATTCTCCTTTAATTAAAAAAAAGCTCACAGCCAGTTTGCCTATATACAGAGAAAATAAAGTATAAGCATTATTGAGAAACAAATAACCAACACTATCATCACATAGGCAAGTCTCCTCCCAGCAAACACAAAATAATGAGCATGAAAAGCACTGGTACCCAATGCTGAATAAACAAGTGAGGGTTGACAAAGGGAAGATATACAGGTATCATCCCTGTCGGCCAGGAGTACATACGGGGATTATGGAGACTTTCAAATAACATTCCAGTATTACGTAAGTCTTCCTTTTCACCTCTTTGCTGTTTTTGGTTAGGTGTGATGTTATGATTATGCAAAACTGAACAATGATTTGTCAACTAAATGCAAATCGAATCTCAATAAACTAGCATGATTGCAATTTTACTTCAGAGGAATCATACAGATGAGATTCCTCCTATGGCTCATTAACTGAGTGACCTAAATTTCAATGTGAGCTAATTTATTGATGTGGGGATTGATTTGTCACCATACTGATACATGAGTTAAGTACTTCTTATAATGTATGTGTGTTGTCAACATATTCCTTGACATATATTTGAATATAACCGATGCAACAGCATCGTCTTTCCGAGGCAACCAGTTTCATTTTGAGAAAACTAAATTCAGGAGGGGAAGAAATCTTCGGAGATTTGGTGCCACTCATCCTAGATGGTGAGTAAACGTGAACAATTAGTTTTAACTAACTGACCCAGAAAGGTCTCTACCAAATTAAAATTGTACTGAGGCATGTACATTTAAAAATTTTCCTCTCTAAAGAGACATTGTTGCTAGTGGGTTTTTTCCTATTAATTGGACTTGTTTCCTAATTGTCTCTTTAAAACAGAATCATTCTCCATCACTAAATTTATCAGTTAACCTTAATTGTCAATGAGAGTATTACTTTTGCCTTAGGGCCATTTCCTTGATTAAAGATGTGTATTTTAGATCTATAATACAAATTGCATGGACTCCGTAAACCTTATTTTCATGATAGCAAATTAAATGTTATTAGGAAGAATGTCTTTCCTACTGTATTCCTACTTTAATATATCTTTTAATACCATATTTCTTACAAGAAATATCTGTCAAATATTTAAATTAGATTATTAATTTATTCTTATAGCTCTGGGGCAGAGTTTCAATTTATAAGCAAATGTCACAACTTCTAAAGGTCTGAATTCATCTAGTTTGTTGAAGTGTGACTTTGTATTGAAGATAGTATGCATATAATCCCCTGGAATAAGAATGACATTCTCTAGTTATCTTTAGTATAATAAATGAACAGGAACATTTGAATACTCATAAATGTATAAGACCTATTTTATAACTCCATAAATGTTTTATACAAGAGACCTTTACTATGTATTATCATTCACTTTCAAGTTGATATCATTAAATATCAAGATTAATCCAAATAAATATTCCTTTGAACTTGTTGTCAAGCACTAATAAAATTAAAATTATAAAATATGCATGAACTAATATGCAAAGGAAAAAACTACTTCCACACCATCCCTGTTCGGGAAAAAAATTAAATACAAGTTGATTCATTCTTATTTTGAAATTGCACCAGAAATAATAATTGTGCACCCTGAACTAACCTTATTTTTTATAACAACTATTTATAGAAACATATTCTTCAAATAGTACTTAATATTCTTTTTAGGTCTTCTAAAAGATACAGAATCATTTAATGCAGATCCTTTCCTAAACTTAATATGATCACACTCTGTTATTAAATCATCTTAATGGCTCTGTTTTTTAGGCTAAGATCCTTTCATTTTTCCTGTAGGTAAAACTGCCTCAACCACTGGGCTTTGGAATCACCCAAGGAAGATCCTTGGTCTTATTTACCATCACTCTGTCTCTCATAACTCACAGCATCCTCTCCGCTAATAGTAAACAATAAATGTTTGTATGAACGATTTCCAAATCAAAATTAGTACATTGCTTAGCCCCTATCATTTACTGAGCAAGGTATTAAAGATAAACATGATTCCTTGCAACTCAGGGCATTTCAGATATGAAGAGAGCATGTTTATAAACAATGAAATAACAGGAAAATACACAAGTCCCTGTGGAGCTCCAGGAGGGAAAACTTCAATCTGAGTGAGCTGAAAATGACTTTAAGATGAAGTAAGGTAGAGTTTGCAATAAAATCATAGAAGGGAATTCTAGGCAGAGGATTTATAATATTCAGTGACCTGGAGATATGACATAGGCAGTAATTTCCTGAGAACCACAAGTGGTGTAGTATTCCTGGAGACCTAAATTAAGGGAGTTTATTTATGTGTAGATATGAGTGTGTCATGGAAATACTTAGCTGGTCAATTGTTCTCATAGCAAGCACTTAATAATCCATCTATGTCCCCACTGCTAGGAAATGCCACCTTTATTTTGCATCTTAATTTATATCTATTTGTTTCTCTATTTTGGGCTTTGTGTTAAACTCAATTAAGTTATCTGTCTATTCTTACACTATTGTATGCTTATAAATTCCTGTGGCTTTATAATTAATTTGTTGAGTGAAAAGGTGTGAGAGGTTTGAATTTGAAGAGAATGGGAAGATAGGGAATAACTTTTGCAGAGACTGAAAGGACTTTTTAGATAAGCTTACATAACATGATTGCCGGTGAGGACTGAGACTCCAGCTAAGACCAAATGCCATAAATCTAAAAATACGTTTGTCTTAAGTCATGCGGTGTTCTCTCTTAGCCCTAAGAATTGTAAGTGTATAAGCTTAAAAGGAAGATAGTCATATGTACCCGATGTGAAAGTTTTGAATGTTAACAAGAAAGCAGCTGGATCATTGGCTCAAAGCTTCATTGGAGTGAAAATAAAGTCACAATTGGGATATTGTACCAGGTGAACAAAAGAAACATCTGAATTTACAATAGAGAATATCTAGGTGTGTGAGCGTAGAAAAGAGAAATGATGATTTTTAAGAGAACTAGATATTCCAGAATTAGTTTTCAGGGTCAAGGCAATTCCTAATGAGGAAAAGGTCAAACTTTCAGTCATGAAGGTCAGAGGTAAAGTCGATGGTATTTTTCGGTCATTTGAATTAAATAGGCCTAAGACATGAGGTTAGAATGTTACAAGTCCTTTCTTAAAAGATGTTAAAGAATTCTACCATGGTGAGAAATTTTGCTCTGAAACATAAGAATTTTTTTTCCAGGAAATGTGGTGATAGATGGTACATCCAGGGTCAGAGAAATAGGGGAGGCAGGAATGGAGGGTCATGGGGATGAGAGGAAGTTTAGTGGTTGCAGTTATTTCTGGAATGACCTAAGCTATTTAGAAAAAATAACCACTCTACTCCAGCCAACACCACAGAAAAGCTGGGGCCAGAACCCCTCAAATGCCAACAAAAGCCACATGGGGATCTTAGAATTCCACCCTTATCGGCTCTAACAAGGAACCCCCAGCCCGTGCTGGGTGGTGTCAGAGAAAGCTGAATGGGGACCGAGGAGCTTCATCTCCACTTGGCAGTGATTAGGCTTCTTCCACTTCCTGCCTGAGGGGGCCGGTGGAGAATCATGGCTTTCACTGTCACTAGGCAGCAAAGAGCAACCCCACTCCCCAGTGGTACCAGAAGAAGGCATGCAGGAAGCAGGAAGAAAGCACACCCACCTCTCAGTGGGTGACAAGGCCCTCCCCATTAGGTGTCAAAGGAAGCCAACTGGGAAACCCAGACTTCTACCCACAGCTTCCAGTATCGAGGTGGTTCTCTGTCTCCACCTTGCCATCCCCTGCTAGAGCAGGGTCAGAGCAAGCCAGCTAAAACAAAAGGCTTCAATAAGATTTACAGGTTTACAATGTAACAGTAAAATATGCAGTCTCAACAGAAAATTACTTACCATACCAAGAACAGGATGACCTGAAATGGAATGAAAATGACAGTCAATAGACGTCTATACCAAAAATGACAGAGCTATTATAATTATCTCATGAAGATTTTGAAGCAACTATCATAAACTCTAAAATAAAAATTATAAATATACTTTAAACCAATGGAAAAAAATAGAAAGATGCACTAACTATATAGAAAGTTTCAGCAGAGAAATAAAAGACATAAAGAATAAGATAAAAATATTAGTGAAAATCAAATAACTGTAATTGAACTTCAATGGATGGACTAAAGAGCAGAGTGAAAAGAACAGAAGAAAGAATCAGTGTCACAGCAATTTAAATTAACCAATCTAAACAACAGAGAAGAAATAGAAGGGTAGGATTATTTCAAAAATTAACATTCGTGTCATTGGAATCCTAGATATATACAAAGATATGACATACCCTGGGTCATAAAACAAGCCTCAACAAATGTAAAGGAACTGAAGTAATACAGAGCATATTCTCTAATCACAGTTAATGTAAATTAGAAATCAATAACAGAAAGATAAAAGGAAAACTTCCAAATACTTGGAAACTAAACAACAAACTTCTAAATAATCCATGGGTCAAGTCTCAGGGTATATTAAAATATACACCATACTGAATGAAAATGAAAATACAACATATAAAAATTTATGACATAGTTAAAGCAGGTTGAGAGGAAAATTTCTAGCACTAAATGCATTAGAATAGAAGGAAAGTCTCATCGATAATTTAAGATCCTGCCTAAAAATCCAAGAAAAAGAGGAACAAAATAAACCCAAAACAAGGAGAAAAATGGAAAGAATAGAGTTAAAAGTAAAAATCAGTGAATATGAATACAGAAAAACGATGAAGAAAATTCAACGAACAGAGCTGTTTCTTTGAAAAGATCGATGAAATTGACAAATCTCTAGATAGACTGACAAAAAAGAAATCAAGAAGACACAAACTACAGAATTACAACATCTGAAACAAAAGAGTATTACTATTAGCCCTGCAAATATAAAGAGGATAATAAGGGAATACTATAGACAACTTGACACACATAACTTTTACAACTTCAATTAATTCCTCAAAAGCTACAAACTATCACAAGCCACCCAATATGAAAAAGATAATTTGGATAAACTTACAAATATTAAGAAAGTTGAATTTATAATTTACAAAAAAGAAATCTCTAAGATCAGTTCGTGTAACTGGAGTATTTTCATAGACAGTTAATTCTACACAATTCTACACAATGTCTTCTACAAAGTAAAAGAGGAGAGAACACATGCAGACTAATTTTATGAAGCTAGTATTACCCAATACCAAAATGAAACCAAGACAGTTCAAAACAAGGAAACAAACAAAAGTTACAGACCAATATATTTCATGAAAATAGATAGAAAAATCCTTAACAAAATATTAGTGAATAGATATCAGGAACATATAAAAATCTTTCTGTATTCAAAATGATACAGTGGAGTTTACTCCAACGATGAAAAATGAGTTCACATTTGAAAATCAAGTAAAGCGAATGCACCATCTTAACAAACTATAGGAGAAAAATCAAATAATCATATTGATTGAGGTAAATACATTTTACAAAATTCAACATCCATTCATTAAACAATAACAACAACAAAACAAAAACGAAAACACAACCTCCTTGAAGAATAGGAATAGAATGAAACCTATTCAACTTGATAAACAGTATCTACAAAAAGCTACATTAACTTTACACTTCATCATGAAAAGTTAAATTCATTTCCCTTAAGATTGGGAAGGAAGCAAGAATGTCTCCTTTGCCACTCATATTCTGTACAGTGGTAAACATTTCAGCCAGTGCAATAAAGAAAGAAAAGGAAATAAAAGTCACACAGAAAAAAAGGAAGAAATAAAATTGTCCATATTTACATACGGCATGATTGTCTACAGAGGAAACCCAAAGAATCTACCAAAAAAATCTCCTAAAACTAAGAAATGTGTAAAAGTCCATAATGTACATAGTGAACATATAAAAATCAATCTCTTTTTGATAAAATGAACACAATGACACAAAAATGTAAAATGTGATACCATCTAAAATTAGTAAATAAAATACCTCAGTGTAAATCTAAGAAAACATGTACAGATGTTAGAATTGAAAACTACAATATTTATTTATTGAAACTCAACATAATAAGGATGTCTATTCACCCTAAGTGGATATTTAGGTTTAAAGAAATTCCTATCAAAATCTCAGAAAGATGTTATGTACATACAGACAAGATTTTTCTAAAACTTATATAAAAATACAAAGGAACAGTAGCTAAAATAATTTTTGAAAAATTGTAAATGTAGAAGATTAAATCTACTGAATTTCAAGACTTACTATGTAACTACACAATCAAGCTTCTGTAGTAGTCACAGAGGGATAGACACTAGATTGATGGAAGAGACTAGAGAACTCAAAAATAGAAACACACAAATACTCCCACATGATTTTTGACTAAAGTACAAAAGCATTTCAGTGGAGGGAGGATAGCCCTTCAACAATGGTGCTGGACCAATGAGACATCCATGGGCAAATAATGAACCCTGTCCTGAACCTCACACCTTATATGAAAACTAACTCAAAATGCATCACATACTTAAACCAAAAACTTAATTCCTAAAACATTTGCAACAAAACACTTTGGAGAAAATCTTTAGGATGTAGGGCTGGGTAAAGAATTCATAGACCTGACATCAGTGTGTATAGCAAAAAGGGAAAAGTTGACAAATTGGACGTCCTTAACTTTTAAAACTTTTGTTCTGCCAGTACCCTGTTGAGAAGATGAACAGCTCTACATTGGGAGGAAATGTTTGCAAACCACCTATTTGACAAGAGGCTAGTGTTTAGAATATATGAAGAACGCCCAAAATTCAAGAGTGAAAAAAAATAAAATAAAATTACCAAAAGGGAAAAAATTCATGATGGGATATTTTGTTGAAGATCGTCAAAGATGACAAATACATGAAAAGATATTCAAAAGAATTCATCATTAGGGTACACAAATTAAAACCCCAAAGAGGTATTGCTATAAACTTATCAGGATGGCTAAAATAAAAAATAGTGGCAACACCAAATGCTGACAATGATGCAGAGAAGCTGGATGACTCACACATTGCTGGTCAGAATGTCAAATGGTACAGTCACCCTAGAAAACACTTTGGCAGTTTCTCACAAAACTAAACGTGTAGCAAACATGTCCCAGCAATTGCACTCCTGGGTAATTATCGCAGAGAAATGAAAGTTATATTCAAATAAAATCTGTACCCAAATGTGCATAGCAGCTTTTCTCATAATAGCAAAAACTGGGAAGAATCCAAGTGTCCATCAATTGGTGAATGGTTAAACAGACTATGTTACATTCGTGTAATGAAATACATGAAATGAAATTTAATAAAAGTAATAAGTTATTGATAGATACAACAACCTCAATGAATCTCCAAGAAATCATGCTGCACGAAAAAAATCCAATCACAAAATGTCGCAAATTGAATGATTCTATTTGTATAGCATTCCTGAAATGTCAAAACTATAGAGAATGTTAATGGTTACCAAGAGTCAGACATAGGATGGGAAAGTGAGGTGAGTATGAATCTAAAGGGGCAACATCATAAGGAATCCTTGTGGTGGTGGAAATGTTCTGTATCTTCAGTGTATCAATGTCAGTATCCTGCTTGTGATGTTATAGTATAATTTTGCAAGTTGTCACCTTTATAGGAAACTGGGTGAACGGTGCATGGCGTATCTGTATTATTTCTTACAACTGCATGCAAATCTACAATTTTCTCAAAATAAAAAAGTTTAAACAATTGTATATATTCAACTAGATAGCTGTTACTTTTTAAAAGGCATTATGACCTTCCTTATTTCCTTACACCCACACACTCTCAGAATCCTATCCTGCCTTACTGACATCAGCCAACGCTGAGCCATGGGTAAATTTCCCAGTTGATGAAATATATTGGTCTTCTAGAATCCATTTTGTGCCTCATTAGCTATACTACTAGGAAATAATTTTGAAACATTTCCTTTTAGAAATACAACTTGTAGAAAATTAAATAAATTTGTGTGGAATTTATCTCTGTATAGCATGGAGCTAAATAAACTTCTTTGTAACATGAGCTAAACAACATGAGATGGTTTTTCCCCACAGTCATTTAGAGTATGACTTCCAACTCTTCAATTCTCTAGGGCTCCAGTAATTCATCTCCTTATCACAAGCTAAGCTGAGCCATTTGCCATACATTAATAAAAAGATAACAATGGGGATAGCATTAAGGACGAACAACTATGTAATTAACTTTGAATTGTTAGCACCAAAGAGAGATAAAGAGTTATATTCACTGGGGAAGTAAAAATAATGGCTGTCTCTTAATTATCTTAGAGGTTGTATAAATGCTTGTAGTGTCTTTTCAAAATTAAAATATTTTCAAGTTTTTATCGTAGTAAAATTAAGTATTAAAAATAATCTAGATTTAAAGGATTTCCCTATGTTGTTGTTTGCTGGGTTTCAACTACCTGGTTAAGATGATATCTAAGTCCTTGGCTTATCATTTCCCAAATTCTTACTAAAACATGCTTTAAAATTGGGCGGGGGTGGGAGGAGATGAAAGACCCTAACATCCAAACAAAGTATCAGCCAGTTGATAATCTGAGCAAATTTCCCTTAAACACGTGGCATATTTAACTGAAAATAAAATCACAGCAACATCTGATGCTGACAAAATCTTCACCACTCAGAAGTAAACATAGTGAGCACTTAAGTTTTCACTGCTCCCTTCACCACCATCCTACTTCTAAGTTCAGAAATCAGGGTGTGTTCCATCCAGAAAACCAGAAAATAGTATGAACACTGTTTTTGAGTATCCACTCCCTCTTAAAATCGTTTCCTTCTCCCTTCACATGCAAAATTACAAATCCTCTGAAAACAAGGGCATGAGAAGCAGGTTTCCAAAAAGCAACACTTAGTAGAAGACTCATGGAGGAAAATGTTGGTAGCTGGGTTTGTTGAAAATAGCTTTCTGGAAATGGCTTCAAAGTTTTCAACGCTGCTAAGGGTGGACATGGTGATGCCTCAACACATCAACTCCATCAGATATTTAGCAGAGGTATCAGCCTCTGGAAATTGGGCTAAGTGATTATAACCACCCCTACCCCTAATCTCTTTATGTCAGAAGGATAAACACTCTTAATACCAAAGCAGAGGTTCCTTCCCCTCTATTTGCAGACTCTCTGAAGATGATAAAAGGACTTAAAAACAATTATGAAAATATCCACATAAACCAAAAAATAGTAAACAAACACAAAATCATATGATAGATTTCATCAGTATTGCTAGGAAAAAAAGGGACTAGTGTCATATAGAAGCCAGGTCATTTGAGGAATATTTGCACAGCAGGATGCAATTGAGAAAAGGGTGACAATATTGACCAGTCTAAGGTTTGCACAGGAAAAATAATGTGAAAGGCATTTGCAGAGATTATCCATACTGGCTACACACAGAAAAAGGGGGGCAAAGAAAGTAAAAATCTTGGGTATGAAAATTGAGGTGGAGTGAAAGGCAAACTGAGGACACTGAAAAGGTTTCCAAGGAAGACTTCAGCCTTAACTTTAAGAAGTATAATGAAAAAAAAATCTGATTCAGAACAGCTGCAAACCAGAATATAGTTTTAAAATACCAATGGTACACAAACAATAAAGGGAAATTCCAGTCAAAATCTCAATATAGTTTTCAAAATCTCCAAAATGACTCTAAAATTTACCCAAGAAAAAGTGCAAGGAAAAATTCTGAAGTAAAAATAAGTCCATATTTTGAATATATCACATCGTGGTATATTTGGTGTTTCATGACATTTAGTGAAACATGATATGGATTTTTACTGTGAAAGAAAAAATCCTAGTCCAATAAGATATGATCTGAAAATTTGTTGTAACTTTAGGTATATTAAACAGGTAATAAATAATTTCATGAAGTCATAAATCATGATTACCTCAAGAAGTAATGGCAGTTCATATATTTTGATTATTGTTAATTATTTAAGGTATCAATGCTTTTGTGATAAATACATGTTTCCTTCTACCACATTATTCTTTTTTCACCTTAATATGAGTATTTGATTCAAGGCCGTAAAGTCTCAGGAAATATTCTACAGGGTCACAAAGCAACATTGTTTCCTACTGTGACTTAGGAGGGTGGCCCTGACCAATGGGAGAAGCTGTATCATGGAAGAAAACAGAGAGGGAGAGACCAATTTATGTGAAGTCTCATACTACAGGCAGAATTAAAGACCACCTGAATATCCCCTCCCAATAGAAGACAAACAAATAATTACACAGACACACACACAATACAGTAATATACAGCTGTTTGAAAAGATGGAGTAACCTTTTTGAATAGTTTATTTTTTAAAGTTCATGTTATATAATTATTTAATTTATTCTCACTGATTACTTTTCGTGGTTTACTGTATTTTTATTTACCAATTCCTTTAACTTCATAAGTTTTAAATATATCTAGAACAAAAACACCTAGCATAAAGAATTACTATAAATGACCCATATAATCATTCTTCAGGTCAAGAACTAGAATTTACCAGCACGTCAGAAGCCCATGATGTGTATATACTCTGACAATAATAACTCTCCTCTCATTTCCTTAAGGTAACTATTATCTTTACAATTTTAGAAGTTGTTTTTTCTTTGAAACAATTACTTTTTTTCTTTGAAACTTAATCATTTTGTATTCACACCTATACCCTGTAGTTTAAAGTTCTGTTTATAAACAATAGAACTGGGAATATTCAGGATATTCTGGTATATCTGGCATCTTTCACTCAACATAATGTCTTAAGTTTCAGAGTGTTTTGCAGACAGTCATATTTTATTCACTTCCATTGCCTAATATAATTTTTGTATGAATATACCATAATTTCTTCATGCATTACACATTAATGGATATTTTGGCCATTTCCTGGTTTTGTACTTTAAAGATAATTCTAAAATAAAATTTAAATCCACATATTTTGGGGCACACATGTACACATTTCTGTTAAATATATATGCCAAAGAGAAGAAACATTGACGTGTGAAATTTGTGGCTCCCACTTTAATAGGTACTAAGTTCATTTCCAAAATGATGGCATCCATAGAGATGCAGCACGTAGTACTTCAGTCTTTTTAATTGTGGACATTCTGTATGCTGTGCAGAGGTAGCTATTTCCTTTTAGTTTTAGTTTGCTTTCCTCTGATTATAATGATTCTGAGCATCTATTTTATAACTTTGTTTTCTATTTGTATATCTCTTTTGTGAAATATCTGTTTTAATCTCTCATTTTTCTACATTCCTATGTATCTTTTTATCTTACTGATTTGTAGATGGTTCTTCATAGACTGTAGATATGATCTCAGTATCAGAATACACATACAAAAGATCTTCACCACTTTTGTCACTTGCCTTTGCTATCTTCAAATTGTATTTCGATAAACAGAAGTTCACAATTTTAATGTATTTAAATACATCATTTTTCTCCTTGAATTTATAACTTTTTGTATCTTGTTTAAGAAATTCTTGGGGGGGTGTGGAAAGGGAAGGTTTGGGATTAGCAGATGCAAACTATTATATATAGAATGGATAAACAACAAGGTCCTACTGTACATCACGGGGAATTATATTCAATATCTTGTGATAAGCCATAATGGAAAAGAATATGATAAAGAATATATATCTATAGATATATAATATAACTGAATTACTCTGCTGTACAGCAGAAATTAACACAACATTGTTAACCAACTATACTTCAATAAAATTTTTTAAAAAAAGAAATTCTTTTCTACTCACCATTCTTTTCTATGTCCATGAGGATATAATCCTACATTATCTTCCCAAATTGTTATTGTGTGGCTTTTCATAGTTATGACCATAACTCATCTAAAATTCACTTTATTTATGGGGTGAAGAATGGGCCAATTTTCATTTTACCCTATGTTTTTGCAGTTAAGCTAGTACCAATATACAAAACGATTGTCTTTTCCTTAATGTTCCTCTGTAGCATCTTTATCATAAATCAAGTTTCAAATGTGTTAGTAAATATAATCCTGGAAAAATACCAGCTTTTGTCTTAATTAATGTAACTTTTTAATTACATTTTTAATTTTTATACAGTTGAATATTCACATGCAGTTTGTAAAAAAATAATAAAGATGCCATATACCTTCATGTATCCAGTTGCCTCTGAAGGAACGACAGGCAAAACTATATTACAGTATCACAACCAGGAAATTTACATTGATACAGTGAAGATAACATTTCCATCACCGCAAGGATTTCTGCCCTTGCCTGTCCGCAGCCACAAACATCTTCCTTCCCCCGCCTCATCTCTATCATCCAGGGACCACTAATGTTCTCCATTTCTATAGTTCTGACATTTCAAGAGTATCATATAAATAGAATAACTCAGTATGTGACCTTTGGGGATTGGATTTTTCCCTCAGCATATTTTTACAGAGCTTCACTGAGGTAGTTACATGTATCAACAATGTATTTATTTTTATTGCTAAGTAGTATTCCATGGTATGATACAAAGCAGTTTCTTTAACCATTCACCTGCTGAGGAACCTCTGGGGCCTCCAATTTTAAAGTATCAATTTTTCAAATCTACAGTGAACATCCTTGTATAGACTTTTACGTAAACAGAAAATTTCATTTCTCTGAGATAAATATTCCTCGGTCATGTGGTAGTTGAGTGTTTAATTTTATAAGAAACTTCCAAACTGTTTTCCAGAATGTGTGTGAAATTTTACAGTTTTACCAGCAATGTATGAGCAATCTGGTTTTTTTTCACATTGTCACCAGTATTTCGTAGTGTTAATATTTTTTAAATTTGAGATTTAGATTTTTTTTTTTTTACTGTTGAGTTGTAAGAGTTCTTAATATATCCTAGATACTATTCCTTTGTCAGATAAGTGGTTAGCAAATATTTCCTCCCAGGTAGTGACTTGTATTTTCATCCTGTTAATGGCATTTTAATTTGGTGAAGTCTGATTTTTCATTTTTTTCCTTTTATGAATCATAATTTTAGTGCCAGATCTGTGAACTCTTTTTCTGAGCCCTAGACCCTGAAGATAGTCTCTGATTATTTTTTGACCTGAAAGGTTACTAATGCAGTTTCGTGTGTAGGTCCATGATTCTCCAGAGAAATGTCATCAGTAGAATATGGATATATAAAGAAAGAGACTTATTTTAAAGAATTGATTCCCTCGGTTACAATGGCTGGAAAGTTCAAAATCTGTATGGCGGGCCATCACCCTGGAGACCCAGGGAAGAGCTGACATAGCAATTCAAGTCTGAAGGCTTCTGGTGCAGAATTCCCCCTTGCTCAGAGGGGGTCAGTTTTTATTCTAGTTAGACCTTCAAGTGATTAAATGTGGCCGGCTTACATTATTGAAAGCAGTCTGCTTTACTCAGCTTTTACCAAATTAAATGAAAATCTCATCCCCAAAGCCCTCATACCCAGAATATCTGGTGAAATATCTGGGCACCATGGCCCAGCTAAGTGGATATGTAAAATTAAGCATCACAGAACTGCTGCATTTTGAGATAATTGTTGTCTAGAGTATGAGTTATAGGTCAAGTTTCTTTTTCTTTTTTTCTCTCCTGTGGTTATCCAATTAGTCAACACTGTCTGCTGAAAAGGCTATCCTTCATCCTTTGAACTGTTTTTTTTACCTTTGCCCAAAATCAACTGGGCATTTTACGTGTGCCTTCTGGGTTCTTTGTTCTGTTCTATTGTTCTGAATCTATACCTCTGCCAATTACACACAATCTTAATCACTGAAACTATATAATAAGTGTTGAAATCAAGTAGAGTGATTCTCTACTTTATTTGTATTTTTCAAAAAAATTTTAATCTATTCCAGCTACTTTCCTTTCTATATAAACCTTAGAAAAATCCTCTGCCTATGTATAAAAAAAAAAAACTTTAATAAAATTTGCAATAAATTTCAACATCAATTTGGGGAGAATTTCTATCTTTCCTGTGTTGATTCTTCAAATCCATGATCACAGTATGGATCTCCATTTATTAAGGCCTTTTATTTCTCTCATCTACTTTTTGTAACTTTCTGCATGCCAATTCCTTACATGTTTTGTTAAGTGTGTACTTATGTATTTCATATTCTATGGAATGGTTTTAAATTGCATTGTGAGTCTAATTTTTTTTATATGTTCATTACTAGTATATAGAAATGCGGTTGATTGTTGAGTGTTAATTTTTTATATTGTGAACTTTTTGCACACATGTATTAGTTTTAAGGGTTTTTATTTTAGATGCTGTTATGAGCTGAAACGTGACTCCCCCTCAATTCATATGTTCAAGTCCTAACCCCCAGTGCCTCAGAATGTGGCTGTATTTAAAGATAGGGCCTTTAAATAGGTGATAAATGTAAAAACATGTTCATTAGAATGTGCCCTAATCCTTTGTGACTGGTGTCCTTGTAAGAAGAGATGAGAACACAGGCACACACAGAGTAAGGCCATTTGAGCAAACAGCCATCGACAAGACAAGAAAAGGGGCAGCAGAAGAAACTCATCCTGCTTGAGATGATTTTAGCCTCCAGAATCATGAGAAAATAAATTTCTGCTGTTTAAACCACCTAGTCTGTGGTACTTGTTTTAGCAGACTTAGTGAGCTAATTCAGATGCTTTGGAATTTTCTACATACACAATCATGCATTTGCAAATGAAAAAAACAGAGATGGTTTTTCTACCTTCCTTTCCAATCCCTGTCACTTATTTATTTATCTTGCCTTTTGAAGTGGCTAAAAGTTCCAGCATTACCTTGAAGAACAGCGTTGTAAATGGACATCCTTACCTTGTTCCCAATCTAATGGGGAAAGCATTTAGTCTTTTATTGTTTTTTATTTTTTTAGAAATATCCTCTATGCAGTATGTTGATATTCTAAGAAGTTTTCTATAACTGAGAGTTCTGATACTAACTTTCATTTTGCTGGATTTTGAAGATGCCTTTTACTTTTTGTTGCCCACCCTTCCCTCTAAAATAGCTGGACAGAGGTTCTAGTATGCCATGAGAGTGATTGGTTTCTCAACAGCATGGTAAGAAATTCACAAGGTTCTCATAGTAAGAACTATAATCTCCTTCACTTTTCCCTCTGTGTACAGGTAACAGTTAATGCAAATATAATTTATTTAAATAATTATTTACAGCACATATTAAAGTCAACCAACATGAAACACCTCACCCCAGAGAAGGTAATACTTGACTGAGAACTTCTTAGATCTGATAGAGAGTAGTATGGTAGATTCCTGGATTTCCTGTAATTTCCTCTAGTGTGTTTTTGTTATTATTCAGCATGAGAAAAGCAGTGTCATTCTGAACTGGCTAAACGAAGCTATACCATAAAATAAAGGAATCTGCTTACCTCTCTCTACTGGAATATACCAGCCTGTTTTTTTCCTAGAGCAGTGATGCAATTGAATAGTCAACTCTTTTATTCTTGTAAATCTTCTCCTTTTTCAGCTAAAGGCTTATTCCAAAATACTTTGTGATACTAGATTAGAAAATGTCCCTGATCTCGTCTGTTGGTTCTGATTGTGGGTCAGAATATATCTGCTCAAATACAGAGTTGTTGATATACCCTGGCTTTCTGCTATATTTGTGTATGTATGAAAAATGCAAGAAAGAAAGGCAAAAAATAAAGCCGAGGCTCTAAGGGAGTTTTTCTCTTTATAAAATTTCTGCTAATCTTATAATATTAATTTTATCAATAAAAAATATCTACTGCCAAACAGGTACGTTCAAATACATATACTAGTCTATTCAACAAACACAGAGTCCAATAAATAAATATGCAAACAAATCGTATATGCCCAGCACTATGTAAGCTGCTGGATACACAGTAATGAACAAAATAAAAATAATCTCTTCCTTCATGGAGCTTAGTTCTGGTGTGAGAGGCAGTCAGACAACTCTAAGTAAACAGAGAGTGTAAAACCACAAATTGGGGTAAGTGCAGTTTCTTTAAAGTCAGGCTTATTGAGGTATAATAGACACAAGGTAAAATTCACACTTTTTACATGTATAGTTCGATGAGTTTTGATAAACTCATAGCTATACAACCACCATCACGTAATAAGTACTATTTTAAGTGATAATTCACTTATGCTGTTTGGTCTTGCTTGTGTCTATTTCTCTAGTAAATTATTAAATTTATTAATAATTTTTTTCCAGGCCCTTTCTAGTTGCTGTGGCTTTATGGCAGCCAGCCTAGTTCCATGTTTGGAGAAGATGCACTTGCAAATGTCAGCACTGAGATGCCAATTTGAGAGGAATTAGAGGACCCTGCTATTGGCCACATAAGAATTCGTGCAGTCAGGAAACAAATGCTTTTTTTGGAGATCATCTCTGAACTGAATAAAGGGAGGAAGAATTTATATCTTTCTAATATCTCTACATAGTATACTCTGTCATACTAGTGTTTTGGGCATTAAATTAAATACATTTAATAAGAGTATTCTCTGAGTAAAAATATAACTTTTGCTTCATCAAAATTGCCCACTTTGGGGGCCTATCATTCTGAATTATTTGCTTAAAATCAGATTGATTCCCATGAGGTGTTTTTGAAACAGGTTCTCTAGAGGTTTGTGAAATCCAAGCTACAAATCTAGTGACTATTTGTGAATCTAGTACTAATGGTACTTAACCAAGTAAAGTTCAGTGTGTCTTTTTTTTATATTCTGTTTCACTGTCCATGTGGTGTCAGGGAATGGGGGCTTGGTTAAGGTGAAAAACCTTCTGTTTTTATGTAGTTTCGATAATTATAAGCATATTCATTCTTCTTTTCAGGGACTGACTTTAAGACTTGGAATAAATTCATCTTGTCTCAGATAAAAACTAGTATGTAAGAATTTAAGAAAAGGTCTCTGCACATTTACAGTTGAAATCTAGGTATGAGCTTGTTGGGCTTCAATGTTGTGCTCTTTCTGCTTTATGTTCTCCAGAATCTGAGCTCCTGCTGAGTGCATTCCAGCCAATAATCCATAGCCTTTCCCTTAAAGCAAGATTGAGTTTAAAATGATAGTTTGTCTTAAAAGTTCCGTATGCTCTTCTCAATATATATACATTATATATAATATTTCTCACATCTACCAAAACCATTTTCACAGAACAATAAACAGATCTATTTCTAAACCTTTTGTTATCTTGTCTTTTACTGTCAATTGTGATATTAGTGATAGCTTTCTGTTTGTTTGTAAATGTTCCTTATCAAGTTGATGAAATGTCACTCTGTTTCTGTGTTAATGAGAATTTTTATAATGGATGGATCTTAGATTTTGTCAGACAGTTTTCCTGCATCAATTTATTAAATGACATGATTTTTAAGCCCATTGATATGTTGGATTAGATCTATTAACTTTCAAATGGCCAACCAGTCTTCTATCCCTGAAAAAAAAGGCATTGGTCATTGTATATAATTGTATATATATATATACCTATTGCTGGATTTGATTTGCTAATATTTTAAGGAATTTTATGTTTAAGTTCATGAAGGATATTGGTCTTTAGTTTTCTTTTTTGAGGTACTGTTTGGTAATATTAGCTTTTTAAAATGAGTTTGGAATGTTTCCTCTTCTACTCTTGAAAATGTTGTGTAAAATTGGCATTAATTCTTCTTTAAATGTTTAATTAAATTTTTCAGTGAAGTCATCTTGGCCTAGATATTTATTTCTCTTTGGGAATTTTAATTACGAATCTAATTCTTTAATGTTTATAGGACTATTCAGGTTGTCTATTCTACCTTAATTGAATTTTGGTACTTTGTAATAATGAAATTGGTCCATATACTATAAAATTTCAAATTTGTGAGCATAAAGTTTTTTACATATTAACTTTACTAAGGCTGCAGGATCTGTAGTGGTATCCGTTATTTCATTCCAAAAAATCTTGATGATTTTTTTTCTTTTCTCTTTTTATCTTTACTAGTCTTGCTAAAGGTTTATGGGTTGTGGTTTTTTTCTATTTTCTTTAGGAAATTTGATTCATTTGATTTTCACCTTTCCTCTTTCCTAATGCGAGCATTCTGTACTATAAACGTGTTGAGGGATCTCAACAATGCTTTAGCTATATCTGACATATTTTATGTTGTATTTTGATTTTTCATTCAGTTTTATGTATTTTTCTATGCCCTCTGTAACTTCCTCTTTGCCACATGGACTGTTTCGAAGGATGTTGTTTAATTTCCAAATTTCTGAGGATTTTCCTATCTTTCTGTTATTAATTTCTAGTTTGATTCCATTTGGTAAAAAAACACACATTGCACGATTTTGAGTATTGTACATCTGTTGAGATTTGCTTTATGGCACAGGATATACTCTATCTTGGTAAATGGCCGTGGGTGTTAGAAAAACATGTGTATTCTGTTGTTTTAGAGTTCATGGTCTATGTTTATCAATTAGATCCTGTCAGTGGATAGTGTTGTTCAGTTTTCTGTTCTCGCTGATTTTTTGTCTAGTAGTTCTCTCAATTGCTGAGAGTGGGATGTTGATACCTGCAACTATAATTGTGAATTTGCTCTATCAGTTTTTGTTTCATGTTTTTCAAGGTTCTTTTTTTACAGTGTGTAAACATTTAGGATTTTTATGTCTTCCTGCTGGTTTGTCATTATGCAATGTACCACTTTGTCTAATAGTTTTCTGCACTCTGAAGTCTGCTTTACCTGATATTGATGTGGCGGCCATGTCTTTTAAAATTAACATTTGTGTGGTATACATTTTCATACTTTTACACTCAGCCAACCTGTGTCATTGTTTTTGAAGTGGGTTTCTTGTGGATAACATATTGTTGGAGCATGTTTCCAATCCACTCTGCCAACCTATGTCCTTTCACAGTTGAATTTTAAACAATTAGGCTAGAACTTAATTCTTATTAGCTGTTTTCTGTTCATTTCTTTTGTTTCTTATTTCTTTGCTTCTTCTTTCTTACCCTATGTGGGTTACTGGAACATGTATTTTTTCTTTTATGATTCCATCTTGACTTATAGTGTTTTGAAGTATATCATTTCCTATAGTTTTAAATGGTTACTGTAGGTACTAAATTTCTTTATACATAACTTATCACAGTACGCTGTGTCGATTCTTTATTATTTTGGGTGATGTACAGGAAACTTTGAATGAAGCACAGGTCCCTTTATCCTCCCAACTTTTTTAATATAACTGTATTTCTTCTAAATGTGTTGAACATCACATCAGATGGTGGTATAATTTTTGTTTAATCCACCAAGTAATATTTTTAAAACTCCTAAGAATAAATATAATATATCAAAATTATCCCTATTTTTATTGATTCCAATGTTTTTTCCATTCTGAAGTTCCAAGCTTTCTTGTTATCATTTTCTTTCTGTTTGGAAAACTTTAGTCATTCATTGAGGGCAGATTTACTAAGCACAAATTTTCTAACATTACTTCCTTCTGACTTCCTTCTGTGTGTTAATTTCCTCTTCATTCCTATGGATATTTCTGTCAGGTTCAGAATTCTCAGGTAACAGTTCTAGCCTTTCATTACTTGAGAATGTTGTGCCACTCCATTCTGGTTGTGATTGTGTCAGAGGAGAAACCACTGTCATTCCAGGTTTCATTGCTCTCTAAATAACGCATCATTTCTTTTTGACCACTTTCAAGATTGTTTCTTTTTCTTTAACTTTCATGAGTTTATGATGAGGCATGGCATAGATGCCTTTGGGGTTATTTTATTTGGGTTTCACTCAATTTCTGGAGTCTATAGATTTATGACTTTTGACAAATTTGGAAAGTATGCAGCCATTATTTATAGACTGTTTTTCAATTCCATTCTCCCTGTCTTCTCCTCTGGGTATTTGATGGTATAAATGTTAGCTCTTTTGATATTGTCCCAGGGATCCCAGATATTGTTTATTTTTAGTATTTTTTGTTTGTTTTTAATTTAAGGTCATTTGTTTTCAACAAAGATGGAAATACGACTGATTTATTTATTTATATTTATTGAAATATAACTGATTTGGTATAATAGTTTCAGATGTACAGCATAGTATTTCAATATTTTTATAGCTTATAGTCCATTTAAAGTTATTACAAAATAATGGCTGTATTTCCCTGTGCTGTACAATACAGCTTTGTTGTTTATTTTATACACAGTAGTTTGTGTCTCTTAATCCATTACCCCTATCTCACCCCTCTCCCCTGCTCTCTCCCCATTGGTAACCCCACTAGTTGGTTCCTCTGTCTGTGAGTCTGCTTCTATTTTGTTTGTTTGTTTTTTACATATATGTTCATTTGTTTTATTTTTTACCTTCCACATGTAAGTCATAATAGAATTTTTGTCTTTCTCTGACTCATATTACTGACTATAGGACCCTCCAGGTCCCTCAACATTGTTGAAAATGGCAGAATTTCATTCCTTTCAATGGTTGAGTAATATACCATTATATATATATATATTCATATGTATATATCACCTCTTCTTTATTGATTCACCTGCTGATGGACACTTAGGTTGTTTCCATATCTTAACTATTGTAAATAACACTGCTATGAACATCAAGGTGCATGTATCTTTTCAAATTATTGTTTTCATTTCCTTTGCTATTTACCCAGCAGTGGAACATCTGGATCATATGGTAGTTCTCTTTTTAGTTTTTTGAAGAACCCCCATCCTGTTTTCCAAAGTGGATACACCAATTTACATTCCCACCACAGTATCTAGGGTTCTATTTTCTTCACATCCTTGCCAACATTTGTTATTTGTAGACTTCTTGATGATAGTCATTTTGATAGGTGTGAGGTGATATCCCACTGTGGTTTTGATTTACATTTTTCTGATGATTAGAGATGTTGAGCATTTTTTCCTGTGCTTGCTGGGCATCTGCATATCTTCTTTGGAAAAATGTATATTCAGGTATTCTGCCCAGGTTTAATTATGTTGTTTGTTTTTTTGATGTTGAATTGTATGAGCTATGAGTTATGTATTTGTGGATATTAACACTCTGTTGGTCATATCATTTACAAATATTTCCTCCCATTCAGTAGGCTGTCCTTTCCTTTTCTTGATGATTTCCTTTGCTGTGTAAAAGCTTTTAAGTTTAATTAGGTCCTATTTGTTTATTTTTGCTTTTATTTCTTTTACCTTAGTAAACAAAGCCAAAAAGATAGGGCTACAATTTATATCAAAAAGTGTTCCGCCTAATGTTCTCTTCTAGGAGTTTTATGGATTCAGATCTTATATTTAAGTCTTTAATCCATTTTGAGTTTCCTTTTGTATATGATGTAAGAAATGTTCAAATCTCATTCTTTTACATGTAGTTGTCCAGTTTTCCCAGAATCACTTAAAAAGGCTGTCTTTTCTCCATTGTATGGATTTGCCTTCTTTGTCATTTATTTATTGACCATAGTGTGTGGGTTTCTTTCTAGGTAGCTTTGAAGTATAATCTGAAGTCAGAGAGTGTGATACATCCCTCTAGCTTTGTTCTTCTTTCTCAAGACTGCTTTGGCAATTTGGGGTCTTTGTGGTTCCATATAAATTTTAGGATTATGTGTTCTAGTTTTGTGAAAAATGTCATGGGTATTTTGACAAGGATCACATTTAATCTGTAGATTGCTTTAGGTAGTATGGATATTTTAACAATATTAATTATTCTAATACAAGAACATGGAATATCTTTCCATTTCTTATTATCATTTTCAAATTCCTTCATCAGTGTTTTGTAGATTTCAGAGTTTAGGCCTTTCACTTCTTTGGTTAAGTTTATTCATAGTTATTTCATTCTTTTTGATGCACTTTTAAACAGTATTGTTTTCTTACTTTCTCTTTCTAATAGTTCATTATTAGTGCATAGAAAAGCAACATATTTTTGTATATTAATATTACATCTTGAAATTTCCTGAATTCATTTATTAGTTCTAATAGTTTTTCAGTGGGGACTTTAGGATTTTCTATATATAGTATTATATCATCTGCAAATAATAACAGTTTTATTTCTTCCCTTCCAATTTGAATGATTTTATTCATTTTTCTTGTCTCAGTGCTGTGTCTAGACTTACAATACTATGTCAAATAGAAGTGGTGAGAGTGGGCATCCTTGTCTTGTTCCTTATTTTTGAGGAAAGGCTTTCAGCTTTTCACATTTGAGTATGATGTTAGCTGTGGATATGTCATAAATAAAATTTATTATTTAGAGATATGTTCCCTCTATACCAACTTTTTTTTATCATAAATGAATACTGAATTTTTCAAATGCTTTTACTGCATCTATGGAGATGATCATGTGTTTCTATCCTTCATTTTATTAATGAGTGTATCACATTGATTAATTTGAGAATATTGAACCACACTTATATCCCTGGTATAAAACCCGCTTGATCATGACATATGATTCTTTTTATATATTGTTGAATTTAGTTTCCTAATATTTTGTTGAGGATGTTTGCATTTGTATTCATCAAAGATATTGGCCTGTAATTTTCTTTTTTGTAGTGTTTTTGTCTGGATTTGATATCAGGGTAATGGTGACCTTGTAGAATGAATCTGGGAGTATTCCCTCCCCTTCAATATTTTTCAGTAGTTTGAGAAGGATAGGTATGAGCTCTTCTTTATATGTTTAGTAGAATTCCCCTGTGCACCTGTCTGGCGCTGGACTTTTGCTTGCTGAATTTTTTTTATTACAAATGCAATTTCACTACAAATATTCAGTCAGTTCAGATTGTCGATTTCTTCCTAAGTTTTGGAAGGTTGTATGTTTCTAGAGATTTATCCATTTCTTCTAGGTTGTCCATTTGTTGGCATATAATTCTTCATTGTATGTTCTTATGATGTTTTATATTTCTGTGGTATCAGTTGTTACTTCTCCTCTTTCATTTCCTCTTTTATTTATTTGTCTCCTCTCTCTTTTCCTCTTGGTGAGTCTGGCTAAAGGTTTATCAGTTTTGTTTATCTTTTCAAAAAACCACATCTTAGTTTCAGTGATCTTTTTTATTGATTCTTTTTAAAATTTTCTCTTTGATCTTTATTTTTCCTTCCTTTTGCTGTCTTTGGGTTTTGTTTGTTTTTCTTTTTCTAATTCCTTTAGATTGTAGGTTTGGTTATTTATTTGAGATTTTCTTTGTTTCTTGAAGTAGGTATGTATTGCTATAAACTTCCCTCTTATAATTTCTTTTGCTGCATCCCATAGATTTTGTGGTTTTTTTGAAATTTGTGTTTCCATTTTAATTTGTCTTGAGGTATTTTGATTTCTTCATTGACCCATTGTTTTTTGAGTAGAAAGTTGATTTTTTCCATTTTTGTGCTTTTCCCATTTTTCTTCCTGTAATTGATTTCAACTTTCATACTGATGTGGTCAGAAAAATGCTTGATATAATTTCTATCCTCTTAAATTTGGTGAGACTTGTTTTACGGCCTAGAAAGTGATATATCCAGAAGAACATTCCATGTACACTAAAAAATAATGGATATTCTTCTGTTTGGGGATGGAACGTTCTGTAGTTTCCTATTAAGGCCAACTGGTCTATTATGTTATTTAAGACCGCTGTTGCCTTATTGATTTTCGGTCTGGATGGCCTACCCGTTGATGTAAGTGGGGAGTTAATGTTCCTACTCTTATTATATTATTGTTAGTTTTTCCCTTTATGTCTGTTAATATTTGCTTTATATATTTAGGTGCTCCTGTATTGGGTGCATTTATTTTAACAAGTGTAATATCCTCTTCTTGTATTGATTCCTTTATCATTATATGTCTTTCTTTTTCTTTTGTTATAGACTTTGTTTAAAAACCTATTTTGTCCATTATAAGTATGCTACCCCCACTTTCTTGTCATTTCCATTTGCATGAAACATCTTTTCCCATCCCCTCACCTTCATTCTGTGTGTGTCTTGAGGATGGGGACAGATCCCAAGTAGCTGGTGCCAAAGCCCTAAGGATCAGGTCTGAGCTGGTTCCATTCCTTTTATATGCTCTCCCCCATACCAGCACTGGCATCCTTGCCCCAGAGATGCTGATGCAAGAGGGACTAGTTTGTGCACTTTGCCTGGGTCGGGGTGTGGGTTGTGGCCATCAGCCTCAGGTCAGAAACCCAGACTGCTTCTGATTCACAGCCTGTGTGACTCCAGTAATGGCTGCCCCCACTCAGCTCAGAGGCCTCTTAGGGTCTTAGCTGCCTTTGTATCTCACAGCCAAGCTCTTTCCTCAGCCATGGAAGACCTCATCCCAATGTGGGGATGTGTCATGAAGCAAGCAGGGCTGGAGTGTTTGCTTAGCTTAAGCTGGGGCACTTATGAGAGCAGTCACAGGAAACTGGCCAGCCACTAATGCAACCTCAATCCTCCCTCTTTGCCCTGCTTCAGAAGCAAGAAAATGTGTGTGCACTTTTATTAATTTCCTGGGTTTTCTTCTTGTTTTTCTGGCAGGCAAGTTCTCACTGATTTCAGTGGGCCATACTGTCCAGCAGACCAAGCCTGGAAGTGAGAAACTTGGAAAAGCAATGGCTTCCTTGCACCCTCAGTGGCCATCCACACCCTTCAGTCTGAAAGGCCCTTTTAGTCTTTTTTTAATCATGCATACTGAATAAATTCTATGTATCTGTCCTAAATTTATTGAATATATCCTCGGCTATCTCTTTTCTACTATTGAGATTATCTAGCAAGTGCTTTATTTTAGTCATTGTATTTTTTAGTTCTATACTCTCCATTTATCTCTTTTCTGTAACTTCTTTTATTTTCTTGAGATTTTCCAATTATTCATGTGTTTCAAGGGAACTCATAATTGCTTCCTGAAACACTGTTATGATGATTGCTTTAAAGTCCACTTCAGATCATCCCAACATTTAATTTATCTCTGTGTAGGTATCTGTTGATTGTCTTTTTTCTCATTCTTTTTGTGATTTTTCTGGTTCTTGATAAGACAAATAATTTTTAATTGTATCCTGGACATTTGGGTTGTTTTATAAGAATCTGGAGCCTCTGTTGAAGTGTAGCATGAGGGCCACATGTGTGTGTATATGAGCTTCTCTCTGGGCCCCACAAGCACCAGCTCAAATGTGGAGTATTGGCTTAGTCACATCTCTTTTCCTCCAAGTGAGATGGTAACATCAGCTCTTTTCTGAGTCCCAATCTCACCAGGGAGGGTAAAAACATAGGGAATACTCACAATGATTTGTTGCTGTAATGTGGTGCCAGAAGCATAGCTACCTGGTACATCCTTCTAACTCCCAGAAAGGAGAGGTAGGGAAGCCCAGAGTGCCAAGTGTCCCTTCCCACCACCTCAGCCTCATTAATGCTGGTTGGAGGTTGGGCACATCCCCCCACTGGGCCCTGCTGCCATCAAGGATGGTTGGAAGCTGAATATTGACTACTCCACCATTTTTTACCTCATTATACCTGATTGATGCTAGGTTGTCTTAGGTTCTGAACTTCCTTCTTGGACTTGCTAACCTCAAGGATTGAAGGAGAGAGCAGAGAACTAGCTTTTGTTGTTTCGTACTGCCTTCTTCAGTCTTTGCTGTCATCTGGAAGTGGACATTCATCTTCCCTCTGAGTCTAGGTGACGTGAAGTAGGGTGGAGGGGAATTAGAATGCTTTCTCTCATGGTGGTTGCACCACCTTGTTCAGGCTTGTTGAAGCCAGGTGTATACGGAGGCTGTCACCCGTAGGAGCTGGATGACATGCAGTGGACAGAGCAGGGTATAGGGAAGCTTAGTGGCTATGAGCGTGACCTTACTCCTCCTCAGTTGAGTCTCATTGTAGCTAATTAGAGCTGGAGGTTCAGCTTGCCACTGGACTCTGCTAACACTCTCCTTCTGGAATTTCCTGAGTGCCATCTGCTTCCTCCAGGAGTGGGTGGAAAATCAGCTCCTTGCTAGCCCCACCACCACTATCCAGGAGGACAGTTGGTGCACCTCCTGTTTCCATTGTGTAAGGGATAGATCAGCTCCCTACTCACTTGCTGACACCACTTGCAGAACTCTGAACACCACTGCCCGCTTCCTTAAGGATGGGGTGGAGGGATGGTGCTAGACCAATTTCCCAAAAGGCCTCCTCTGAAACCTTGGAAAGGGGTAGTTTTTCCATTGGTGTATGACTGAAGGGAAGCTGGCATTGCCAAAAAAAATTTGTTGTCAGGCCATTCCTTTCCTCATCCTTTGGTTCAAGATCAGGCTTTTGTAAAACTCTTCTAGTCTGTTGCTGTTGCAGGTCCCAGAACAGAAGCCTCTGGAGCATCTGCTCAGGATATATGGGAGGAAAAAGGCATTCTTCAACTTCCAGAGAAGGAGGCAGCTCTTCTCCTTCTTTCCACAGTTCAGAAACTTCTGTGTTTATTGTGTTGCCTACAGGGCCCTTAGCTGTAAGGGGAGAACCTAGGAAGAATAGAACTACTGCTTCTTGGCAGAACTTTAAGTCTTATATTGGAGCTACTTCTCCTACCTTTTTCTGCCTTTCAAGAAAGTCTGCCTATTCCTGTCCATTTGATTTTTCTAGGTAAGCTTCAAAATTAGCTAGTCAGATTTTTGAAAAAATATTTATTTGGAATTTCATTGATATGTCACTAATATGAGATGAATGTGGAGAGAAATAAAAGCTTTATTGAGTCTCCTAATCCATGTAAACATAATATTTTATATTTATTTATTCTTATTTTAGTTTATGAAACACTATAATGTAGCTTACTGCATAAAGCTCTTTTATATATTTTACTGTATTTATTTCTAAATATTTAATTTGTTGCTATTATAAATGACATCTTTAAAGAGCATTAATTCCTTGTTACTGGTTTATAGAATTACGATTGACCTTTTACTGACATTCTAACAAACTTGCTATATTTTTTTATTCATTGTAATAATTTATTCCAATAATTTATTTTTTGGATATTCTTGATACACAATTACATCATTGACCAATAGTGAAAGTTTTGTGTTATCTTTTTTTCATTTTTTATTGCTTTATTTTATTATTCAAACTTCTAAAACAATACTGACTAGAAGTGGTCATATCAACCACCTTGGATTTTTTTCCAGTTCAAAGGGAAGACATTTAATATTTCCCTTTTAGTTTTTAATACTCTTTTGTTTAACATATACAGTATTGTTTTATTTTTTTATTTACTTAAAGTGTTATAACAGTGATAATAAGTCTTAGTTTTTGTACACCTAAAAATATACTTCCTTCTTTCTCAAACATAAAAGTATCATGGAATTATAATTCCAGGCTCGTAATCTATTTCTGCTTTTTGTATATGTTGCTCTAATTTATTATAGAATTATTTGTTATTTTCTACATGAAAAGATTGTGAATGTGATTCTCCTTAAATGTACTTATGCTTTATGACTTTTCTTTTTATCAGTGACATTTAGAAATGTCATGGGTGTGTGTTATTATGGCTGTTTTGTTTCAAACACTGTGTCCATAAGTTAGTTTACCTTTTTGAATCAAGAACTCAAGTCTTTCTTCAACTCAGTGAAATTACTTTCAGCTGATCAATATTTTCCCATATTCTCTTCTTTCTTACCAAAACCTTATTTACTCAGTATTGGATCATTTGGATTTAGTCTTTATGTTTTTTATATTTTCTCTCAGTGCTTCTGTTTTTACTCTTTCAATCTGAGAAAATAATAAAAGTTGGCCTTATATCACTTTTTATCTCTTTTTTCTGCATTAACAATTTCAGAGTGAACATTTATTCTGACTTTTTTTTTTTTTACCTGGCACTCTAGAGGCTCATCACATGACTGGTGATTATTTTCCCCTTGAGGTCTTCTTTCATCTGTGTGGTTGGTTCCATCATATATTGTATCAGCTTTTGGTCAATTTCTTCTGAGGTCTTATATCCCTTAACATTGTAAGAGGCTGCCAGGATCCTCAGGCTCAGCTGGTACCATGCTGCCCTATGGTATCTGTGGTACATATATACAACAGGATATTACTCAGCCATAAAAAAGAATGAAATAATGCCATTTGTAGCAACATGGATGGACTTAGAGATTGTCATACTGAGTGAAGTAAGTCAGACAGAGAAAGACAAATATCATACAATATCAGTTATATGTGGAATCTAAAAAAAAAGGTACAAATGAACCTAACTACAAAACAGAAATATAGTTACAGATGTAGAAAACAAACTTACGGTCACCAGGAGGTAAAGGAGGGAGGAATAAATTGGGAGATTGGGATTGACATATACTCACTGCTATATAAAATAGATAACTAATAAGGACATACTGTATAGCACAGGGAACTCTACTCATTACTCTGTAATAACCTATATGGGAAGAGAATCTAAAAAGAGTGGATATAGGTTTATGTATAACTGATTTACTTTGCTGTACACCTGAAACTAACACAACATTGTAAATCAACTAACTCCAAGAAAAATTTTTTAAAAAGACATAGAATGCCTGAATGGAAAAGAATGCAAGATTCAAAAAGATGCTGCCTACAAGAGATTCACTAAGCCTTAAAGACAGGCATTGTCTGAGAGTAATGCTAACACACATTGTAAATCAACTAACTCCAAGAAAAATTTTTTAAAAAGACATAGAATGCCTGAATGGAAAAGAATGCAAGATTCAAAAAGATGCTGCCTACAAGAGATTCACTAAGCCTTAAAGACAGGCATTGTCTGAGAGTAATGCAATGGTAACCCCATCACTTTCAAGCAAATGGTAACGGAAAGAAAAGAAAAGGCAGGACTAGCTATACTTATAAAGACAAAATAGACTTTAAACTAAAAATGGTAAAAAGATGACAGAAGTCAATCTATCAGGAAGATATGATAATTGTAAATATTTACGTCTCCAAAATCAAAGCACCTAAAAACCTAAGAGAGCTAAAAGGAGAAATAAACATTATTACAATAAAAGTTGGGGATTTAATATCCCACTCTCAAAAATGGATAGATCATGCAGACAGAGAGAATCAATAAGAAAACTTTGGATGTGAAAAGTATTAAAGATCAAATAGGCCTAAGAGACATAAATAGAACATTCTATCCAACAACAGCATAATACACACTCTTCTCAAGTGCACATGGAATATTTTCTAAGATAGACCATGTGTTAGGCCTTGAAAGAAGTCTTAGAAAATTCAAGAAGATTTAAATCATATCAAGTATGTTTCTGAGCACAATGGCATGAAACTAGAAATCAAGAACACAACCAGTGGATCAAAGAATAAATTAAAGTGGGAATAAAAATTGTTTCTTGAGACAAACAAAGTAGAAATAAAACATTTCAGAATTATGGGATTCAGCAAAATCAGTTCTAAGGGGGGAAGTACATAGCAATAAATGTCTACATCAAGAAGTAAGAAAGATGTCAAATAAATAACTCTACATCTTAAGAAACTGAAAAAAGAACAAACTGAGCCAAAGTTAGCAAAAGAAAACAAATAATAAAGATTAGAGCAGAAATAAATAAAATAGAACACATAAAAAATAGAAAAGAAACTAACCAAAGTAAGAAATGGTTCTTTGAAAAGATACAAAGAAAAAAAAAATTGACAACCCTTAGCTAGACTAACCATGGAAGAAAGGAAGAGGAGCCAAATCAACAAAATTATAAATGAAAAAGCAGACATTACAACGGATATCACAGAAATTCAAAGGATAATAAGAGGCCATTATGAACTGTATGCCAAAAAGCTGGACAACCTAAAAGAAATAGAAAAATTCTTAGAAACACTATTAACCAAGACTGAATAAAAAAGAAATAGAAAATCTTAACAGACCAATTACTTGTAAGGAGATTGAATCAGTAATCAAAAATCTCCCAAGGAAAAAAATCCCAGGACCAAATGACTTCACTGATGAATTTTACCCAACTTTTAAAGAAGAACTAATGCTGATCCTTCTCAATCTCTTCCAAGAAATTAAAGGGGAAGGAAGACTCCCAAACTTGTTTAATGAGGCCAGCATTAAAATCAGAAACGGACACTCCAAATAAGAAAACTACAGGTCAATATCTCTGTTGAATATAGATGCAAAAATTCTCAATATAATAACTGCAAACCAAATTCAGCAGCACAGTAAAAGGATCATTCACCATCATTAAATGGAATTTATCCCTGGGATTCAAGACTAGTGTAACATATGTAAATCAATCAGTGTGATACATCACATTAACAGAATAAAAGAAAGAAAGTATACATTCATCTCAATAGATGAAGGAAAACCATTCAAGAAAAATTAACATCCATTTTTGATAAAAATTCTTAACAAATAAGGCATAGAGATACCTAAGACAACATTTTAGTGGCCATATATGACAAATCCACAGCTAACGTCTGATTCAATGGTGAAAGTTTGAATGCTTTTCTTCTAAGGTCATGAATGTGACATCAATGCCCTTTCTCACCACTCCTACTCAGCATAGAACTGAAAGTCCTAGTTAGAACAAGTAGCTAAGAAAAGAAATTAAATGTATCAAACTTGGAAAGGAAATATTAAACTTATCTCCATTTGAAAACAAAATGACTTTATATATAGAAAATCCAAAAATCTCTTAGATCTAATAAATGATCACAGTAAAGTTGCAGGATACAAAATTAACACAAAAAAAATCAGTAGTGTTTCTATACACTAGCAACAATATTTCTGAAAAAGATAAAGAAATTAATCCCTTTTACAATAACATCAAAACAGTAAAATAATTAAGAGTATATTTAACTAAGGAGGTGAAAGATTCCTATGCTGAAAACTACAAGATACTGATGAAAGAAATAGACACAAATAAATGGGAAGATATCATGTGTTTATGACTGGAAGAATTAAAAATGTAAAAATTTCAATACTACCAGAAGCACTCTATAGAGTCAACGCAATCCCTATCAAGATTCCAAGGGAAGTTTTTAAAGAAGTACAAAAAACCTCCTAAAATTTATAAGAAAACACAGATGACCCTTAAAAGCCAAAGAAATCCTGAGAAAGGAGAGAAAAGCAGGCGGTATCGCACTTTCTGATTTCAAGCGATACTAAAAAGCTATAGTCATCAAAATAGTATGGGACTGGCATGAAAACAGACAAATAGACCAATGGAACAGAAATAAACCTAAGTATATTTGGTCAACTAATATTTTCTATGGGAGCCAAGAATACTTAATGGAGAAAAGAGAGTCTTTTCAATAAATGGTGCTAGGCTAATTTGATACTCACACGTAAAAGAATGAAACTTCACCCATTTCTTATACCCCTCACAGAAATTAGCTCAAAATGGAGCAAAGACTTAAGTAAGACCTGAAACCATGAAACTCTTAGGAAAAAAACAGGAATAAAACTTCTTGATGTGGGTCTTGATAAGGTTCTCTTTTTAAGATATGACACCTAGAGCACAAGCAACAGATTAAAAAATAAAAAAGTGGGACTACATCAAGCTATAAAAAGCTTCTGCACAGCAAAAGAAACCATCAACAAAATGAAAAGATAACCTATGGAATGGGAAAAATATTTGCAAACCGTATATCTAATAAGGGGTTAATATCCAAAACAACAACAACAAAAACTCATACAACTCAGCAAAAATCAAATAACCCAATTCAAAATGGGAAAAGAACCTGAATAGACATTTCTCCAAAGAAGACATATGAAGGGCCTACAGGCACCTGAAAAGATGCTCAACATCACTTGTCATTAGGGAAATGAAAATCAAAACCACAGTAAGATATCACCTCACGCTTGTTACAATGTTCATCATCAAAAAGACAAGAGATAGGGCTTCCCTGGTGGTGCAGTGGTTGAGAGTCCGCCTGCCAATGCAGGAGACACAGGTTTGTGCCCCGGTCTGGGAAGATCCCACATGCCGCGGAGCGGCTGGGCCCGTGAGCCATGGCCGCTGAGCCTGCGTGTCCGGAGCCTGTGCTCCACAACAGGAGAGTCCACGACAGTGAGAGGTCCGCGTACCGCAAAAAAAAAAAGAAAAAAAAGAAAAAAGACAGGAGATAAAAAATGCTGTTATGGATGTGGAGAAGAGGAAACCCTTGTACACTGTTGTTTGGATTGTAAATTGGTACAGCCACTGTGGAAAATGGTACGGAGGATCCTCAAAAATTTTAAAAAGAGCTACTATATAATCTAGCAATTCCACTTCCAGGAATATACCCAAAGGAAACAAAAACACGAACTCGAGAAGGTATCTACCCCCCTGTTTATAGTAACATTATTTACAATAGTCAAAACATGGAAACAGAGTCCACTGATGAATAAATGGATTAAAAAGTTATGATATATAATTCAGTTACAAAAAACAAGGAAGTCCTATTATTTGTGACAACATTGAAGGACCTTGAAGGCATTCTGCTAAGTAAAATAAGCAGTCAGACAGAGAAAGACAAAACTATATAATCTCACTTATATGTGAAATTTAAAAGAGCAAAAATCTCATAAAAATAGATTAGACCTGTGGTTACTACAGGTGGAGTGTGGGGAGAGGGAGAATTGGAAGAAGGTGGTCAAAAGGTAAAACTTCCAGTTATAAGATATTTAAAAAGTACCAAAGGTGTATGTACAATGTGATGACTATAGCTAAAATTGCTGTACAGAAAGGTAGTTGGGAGAGTAAACCGTAAGAGTTTTCTTCAGAAGAAATTTTCTTCCTTTATTATTTTCTTTCTTTTCTTTTTATTGTACCCATACAAGAAGATGGATGATAGCTGAACCTACTGTGGTGATCATTTCACAACAGATGTAAATTAAACCACCATGTTGTACATCTTAATCTTATACAATGATGTATATCAATTGTTTATCAGTAAAATTGGAAAACAAACACAAACAAAAGAAAGATATGGCTAAGAACGGAAAAAGTAATTAAATTTTCCTTCTTAATAATATGATTTTTTAAAAAGAGAACACAAGAGAAACTATGGAAATAAAACAATTTAAAATAACCAGAGTTAAGTAAGATTGCTGGATGTACAGCAGTAAACAAAAAATCAACTTTATAGTAACCAAGAAAAACCAATGAGGTAACTTTAACATTTTGGAAGCCTTAATTACAATTGCAAACAAACTCTAAGATTTTTAGAAATGAATCCAATAAATGAGGTTAAAGAACACTAAAGAAAAGTGTATGAAATATTATTTAAGGATATAAAAAATTAACTAAAAGGAGGGGTAGATTATACCCACTGAGGGAAAAACTGTATAATAGCAGAGTTAAATTCTTTCTAAAATGTATTTAAAATTCAATCAAAATTTTGAGAGCCATTTTTGCCACATAACTATATAAACCAATTTGTATATTTTCAGGCACCATGAAAGCATAGTTGAAACTATTAAAGAAAAATAAAGAGAATTTAACCCATCAGGTAGTGAAACTTAAAAATAAAAGAGCATATTTTGATACAGGAATACAAAGTAGGCCAATTAAAACTATTGAGCCCAGAAAGAAATCACTTCAAAATGGGAACTTGAAATATGATAGAAAATAATTTTATAACGATCAAGAAAACAATAAACTGTATTAAAAAATCTTGAATCCTTGACATATATTAAAAATATAAAAATAAATATTATAGAACAGTTTTCCTCAGTTTTTTTGTTAATATTAAAGGATTTTTATATTCTATGTACTACCTTGGATTTTTTTCAGCTGACAGGTAAAATTATCTCATCCAAAGCTTAGAGAGTCACTGTGGATGAAATTTCCAACCTGATTAACATTTAGTAATAGAACTGTTAGACTGCTTTTTGAAATATTTCCAAAAAAATCTAAAGTAGAGTGATTTGCTACCCTGCATAATGTGCAAGTATTTCTTTAAAATGTACATTCTTTACAATTTTACATTTTATCTTTTCTCCTCTAATGTGATTCAATTTCATTTCTCTCACAGAATTTTATCCCAATATACTATACTTTATACTTGAAATTATTTTTATTAATCTCTCCATCATAACTGTACTATAAAGTTATATATGAAAATTGATTTTTAAAAAGTCTTTGTAATTGTATATTTCCAAGTTACTAAATAATCTGGATTGATTAATTACCATGCTACTATTAAAAGTTGATCAAACTAGAGAAATGTGTTATAAATTTTAATAAATCTTAAACATAAAAATAGAAATATAATTTAACTCTATATGCATATCTCAATGGGCAGCAATATGATTTATTTCACATTGTGCTCCTGTGCGTCTGAGTGAGTACTACTTGTGATCGACTAAGACATCATCATCATTCTTAGAGATAGGCACTGTATCTGTGTTCATGCAAATTAAAAAATGAGCAATAAATGAGCAGGTGAGGAGTTTTGTCATTCAATTCTTTTAATTCCTTCTGAGTTATATGCCAAAAGTGACACTGTGGTCTATTATCATTCATTACTTTTAGCAAGTGAATACCTGGCAGCTTAATTAGTTCCTTTTTCAATGTTGCTGAAAGCAAAAAATGAAACTAATGATTCAGACAAATACTTTTTTTTCTACATAACCATTTGTAATTGTTTTATAAAATAGGAGCAAAATGATTGACAAAAGAACACCTTGACCTTAACTGAAGACTTATTTGCAAGAGGATTACTTCTAGGAAGCACATACAATGATGCTGAGGATCTGGAAACACAGTTCTTTAATACTACCTAAGAACCACAGTTTGAACACTGCTTATAGACAGCTTCTAAAATGATAGAACTGGGCTGAGAGACTCAAGATGGATACCTTTCTTTAAGTTTTTTTTCTTTTTTTTAACTTTCAAGATACAAATCCAATGTACTGTGTCACACCATTTATATAAATTTTCAAAACACAATACAGTATTATACATAGCCACTGATGCCAAATTGTACGGAGTAATCATAGTTCAGGTGTACAAAAATGGAGTTGGGCAGCCACTGAGGATCTGATCTAAAACATGTCCCTGTACCACTGAGAACCTGGACTTTCTGTGAACTATCTCTAACCCAAGGACACCAGTCATCTTTAAAACAACTTCTGCTAACTGCAACCTTGTTTCCCAAGATTGTTCTCCCTTGTAACTATGTAACCCTTTCAGACCCAAACAATCTTTACTTAACAAGTGCCCCTTACTTCCTGACGACTCCAATTATAATTCTTGAGAAACACCTCATATAACAATAACTTTGTGGCTTCTGCCTTGATAAGTCCCCCCTGTTTTGTTTTCTGGCAGAACACAAATACAATTTTATATCATATGTGCCTATATGTATGTATGTGTGTATGTATTGTGTGTAGTTAACCAAAAATTCAGAAATGAAGACCAGATTGAAATAAAAAGTTATTTATTTGGGATTTGTTAGGACTGTAGCCTCAGAGACACAGATGCAAGCAGCTAGGTGGCAGCTAGCAGATGTTGTTTTAAAAATGGCTGGTGTCCTTGTGATTCTGGGGGTGAAACAGCTGCAAGAAGGACCTCGGTCCTTGTCTTACTTGAAGAAAGAATTCAGCAAAGAGACCAAGATTGTGGAATAAAGACAGTGTTTATTAGAAGCAAACTACCTGTGGAAGAGCACATGAGCAAACTCATAGTGAGATGCATGCAATAGAGGTGACTTAAGTTGCTCACATGGGGGTCGTTTTCCAGGTTATCTCTGGCCAGTCACCTCGCTTGTGCCCATATTTTGTCTGACTCAGGGTCCTTCCTGGGTGTGCACATGCATCTCTCAGCCAAGATGGATTCCAGTGCAAAGGTTTCTAGGAAGTTGGCAGGACATATTATGAGCTGGCATCTCCTTCCTCCTTTGGTCCCTCCCCTAGACTGAGGACCTGTTCTGCACATGTGTCAGGCTGGGAAATTCCCTTGACCACAAGAATGTGTAAGTTGTGGTCACTCTGTCTTTCACCTAATCAGGGCCCAATGCTCCTGCTGGTACCTTATCTCGAAATGTCAGCAGAAGACCAGTTGCAGCTGCTCAGCCTGAAGCCTATCTATCTCCTACCTCACTTGGATTCGGCACACTTCACAGAAAAATCAAGTTCTCAGTGGTGCAGAGACGTGTCTGAAACCAGATCCTCAGTAGCGACCTGACCCCCATCTGTATGCCTGAACTATGATTACTCCTTTATGATTTCAATCTGCTGTCATATTATACATGAGGTAACATTATACAGATGTGAAAGAGAAGAATACCTACCAGTTTCAAAATTTTGATTACCTATGATGGTGGTTTCAGTGGTTTCTACTCTTTCCTTGAATTCATGTTTCTTCTAAAAGGAAATAAAGTCTGAAGAATGGAGAAAGTGAGGCAGGAAAGACAGGGCTGGACCCAAAGACAGCCTCCTCATGCATAGGCATTAGGCAGAAGAAAAAGCCACCTCCTTGTTATGCATTTAATAAGGCCATGACCCATGGAGGAATGGTATCTAAAACAGAAACTTTGCATCATCTGAGCAAGGCACTCTGACCATGAAAACCATGGAGCATGAACAATAAAAATGCCCCGGTTGCTGATGGCCCTGTATGACCTTCCATGTGTGGTGCTCCACTAGTAAGGGAAAATTTAAGGGAAAACAGCTCTAAGAGAACACGTACAGCGGCTTTAGGAGACAAATGTGCAGGACCCGGAGCTGATGAAACCTGGTACAATCCAGGCCACACCTCAACCTTCCCCTCAATGAATAGTCCACCCCTAATGAAAAAGACCCCATCCATTCAAAAGGTTAAAAATAAGATAAAAGGGGGATCAAAAAACCCTGCTCATGACCCACCCTCACAAGGACACCCACACTCTTCTTCTTTGAGCGTGTAACTTTCGCTTCTGCCCTAAATAAGCTGCTTCCTTGTTCTCCTTGCTCCTCAGCCTCGGTGTGTGTGTGTTTGTGTCTTTTCCTTTGTGTTCCTCACCCAAATTATTTTGGATGGGTTGAACAAGAGCCTGGACTTTTGATTAAAGCTTTTCTGGTATCAAAAGTACAGGGGGAAGGAAGGATGAAAGGAAGGGAATAAGAACTAAGACACAGAGGAGGGGTTGATTTTTAAGTGTCCTCAACAGATAAATTAAAGAATTACGTATGACTTCCTAGGGAAAAAAATAAAGGACACATAAGGAACACATAAGGGTACATATAAGGTACGCTCAACACGTGCAAAAAGATAGAAGGCAAAGAAATACTAAATGCTATACTGACCATGGAGAGTAAGCTTAATATTGAGATGTGTCACACTACATTTTCACAGAAACGTAAAAAAGTCAAAGATGATCGTAATGGAAAAGAGTATGTCTTGTTTGTTTATTTGTTTAAAGCTTCAACGTCACAGATGACCAAAGAGCTGAAACCTTTTCCATATAAACAAGAATTTAGAATTATCCTATAAAATAGTTACATTGCCTTGTACAATTGCAGTACTTTTTATTAATTTTACAATTAAGTGTTATAACAGCATTTTTATCTGCATTTCAAAGCAATATATTGAATGGTATATGTACAAAACAATCAATTTTACTATGATCAAAAGTGGATAAGAATTGTACAAAAATATTTTAGTAAGAAAAATGTAGCAGAAGAGCTGGCACACATAAAACTTTGACCTTTGAAATATCCAGAGAGATACTTGAAAACTCATTCCCTTAAGAGCCTCTGAGAAGATGAGTTTGCCTGACTAATTCTTGTTCCCTACTGTGTCTGTGTACTATTAACTACTTTTCCCAGAATAAAAACAGTCATCAAGGTTATTGGTTATGCTAGACTGGAGAACATAAGGCCATTATAGATAACTAACTGTTTCTTTGTAGTTCTGTGAGTAGGAGTGGGTGGACGTCCAGCTTCAGCTTTTGGATAGATTAGATTTTTAAGCCTCATTTCATAAGCAGGACAGATTAACCATTCTCACAAATGCTGAAATAAGATTCATAAACATAAATGAAGAGCTGGTTTACAAAGTTTCACAGTCTGTTCACTCTCCAATTTTACTAAATGAAGAAGAAAGTACAGGCTCAGACTTTGTACTAACTGTAGACAGTGAAATCAAGTTCAGATGGCTATGAGGGTGGCTTATGTGATCTATTGAGCTGCACACCCTCTCTGGAACTGCATACCGTGTATTTTATTGAAGAAGTCTCCTGTGTGCTTTTCACACGCAACTAGTTCATTATATCACAAAACAGAAAAGATAAAACATCTAGAAACTTTGGTTAATAGCTAAGTGAATCTTAGAGAACAGAAAACAGCTCTGATGTTAAACCACTTTTCAGGTGCTATCAGCATTCAGAAGAGACTCTTTCTATTCCTGAAATTCTTTATTATACAATACACTAGAAAGATTGTAACTGGTGTGGCACCTCCTACTCCTTGGGTTTCAAGCCCATATGATATTGAGGTAGCTTCAAAGAAAAAATAACTTCAAATGCATCATGCCTTGACAACTTTCTGTGAATGTTTTCAGGGGTAATAGCCCTGTTGATGTCCCAGGATTATAATCGGGCCACTATCTATATCTATAATAAAAGTGAAGTGTAACCATGAATTTCATTACTTTGGCCATAACCATGGATTGCTTTATACACATTCTACCTCTAGTAAATTATATCTCGAAGGAAATGTCTGAAATTAATCTCTGAAATTAATTTCTCCATTATGTAACATCATGTATTGAATGTCAGAAATAATTAGAAAATAAATTAACAATATAACATTTTAATATATTTATTATTTATTTGAGGTTATTCCTTCATCCATTAATTATGCCAGTTGGCTATAAGGGTGAAGTCTGCACAGTTGAAGTGGCTGTTGTGTAGTATAAAGCAGTTTTTAGAGCATAGGACAGGTTAGGTTCAGGTGGGATGAAGAAGCATTGTCATACCCTTATGTATACTGCTTAGAGTTCTGAGTGCTTATTCCATTTGTGAATCTGGCTTGGAAATTACAGAGAACATATTGTTCAGTTGGCTGTCTAGGTTCAGGAAAAAAAATAGGTCAATTAATAAGCAATGACACAGAAATATGAGATGTGGTCCAAGGTACAATTGAACTACAAAGTCTATAACTGTCTATGGGATTTAGTCTATAGAGGTGATCACATAAGCAAGGTAGCAGAAAATAATACAGAACAGCCCAGTTGAAAACTGAACCTGGATTTGTAAATTTTGGCAGCAGGGGGTTCTACTTTTAGTGTTGGCAGTAGAGGCTACATTGGATTTGCCTTGTCTCTAATAAACAGCAGTTGTACCTTCTTGAAAAATAACTACATGAAAATGCTAGAAAGCTAAAAACACATGTAGGAACCAAAGCATTTAGACACTTAAGGGAATGGCACTAGGAATAGTGTTTGTATGGGTTTCACCAGATGACACATCCCAGTTCTCTCAGTTGGACTGGCAAGGAGTCATATAAAAAAAACAAAACACAAACAAAAAAAACCCTCAGTCTTTTTATGGCTGAGTAGTATTCCATTGTGTGCATCACATATTCTTTATCCATTAATCTGTTGATGGACACTTAGGTTGCTTCCATATATTGACAATTGTAACTAATGCTGCTATGAACATTAGGGTGCACGTATCTTTTCAAATTAGTGTATTTGTTTCTTTTGGACGTATACGGAGGAGTGGAATTCCTGGGTCATATGGTAGTTCTATTTTTAGTTTTTTGAGAAACCTCCATACTGTTTTCCACAGTAGCTGCACCAATCTGCATTCCCACCAACAGTGCACAAGAGTTCCCTTTTCTCCACATCCTCCTCTATTCTTGTTATTTGTGTTCTTTTTGATGAGATCAATTCTGACAGATGTGAGTTGATATTTCACTGTGGTTTTTATTTGTATTTCCCTGATGATTAGTGATGTTGAGTATCTTTTCATGTGTTTGTTACCCATCTACATTTCCTCTTTGGAAACAATGTCTATTCAGTTCTTTTGCCAATTTTCTAATCAGGTGGTTTGTTTTTTTGATGTTGAATCATATGAGCTGTTTATATATGTTGGCTATTAATCCCTTATCAATCATATCATTTGCACATTATCATGCTCCCTGACTTCAGACTATAATACAAAGCTACAGTAATCAAAACAGTATGGTAGGGCTTCCCTGGTGGTGCAGCGGTTGAGAGTCCACCTGCTGATGCAGGGGACACGGGTTCGTGCCCCGGTCCAGGGAGATCCCACATGCCATGGAGCAGCTGGGCCCGTGAGCCATGGCCACTGAGCCTGCACGTCCGGAGCCTGTGCTCTGCAACAGGAGAGGCCACAACAGTGAGAGGCCCGAGTACCACAAAAAAAAAAAAAAAAAAGCAAATAACCTAATTTAAAAAATAAAATATAGAATAGATCAGAGGTTATAAGAATGTAGGGTAGGTACAAAGATGTAGCATAAAAAATTTGGGGCAGAATGATGAAACTGCATTTTGATAGTGGTGGTTGGTTTATAACATTATGCATTTTTCAAACTCATACAAGAAATAAAGTAGATTTACCTGTATGTAAATTACAAAATAAATTTTAAACAGAAAAATATACCTAGAGAAATTAAAATTGGAATGCTAGGAAACTAAATAATTAACCAGAAGAAGGCGGGAAATGCAGGAACAGAGGAACAAAAAAAGAAAGAGAATTATAGAAAGAATTAGCAAAATGATAAACATAAATCCAACGTATCAACACATTAAATATCAATAGACTAGACAGTCCAATTATATTTAGAGATAGCACCACTTGTTGAAGAGACTATCCTTCTATGTTGTGCATTCTTAACATCCTTGTCAAAGATCAGTTGATCATACAGGTGTGGATTTATTTTTCAGCTCTCTTTTCTGCTTTGTTCATCAATATGTCTCTCTTTATGCCAGTACCATAATGACTTATTTTTGTAGCTTTGTGAAATCTAGAAGTATGATGCCTCAAGCATTGTCCTTCTTGTCAAGATTGTTTTGGCGGTTCAATATTTTTTGTGGTTCCATATAAATTTTGGAATCATTTTTCTATTTCTGCAAAAAATGCTATTGGGATTGTGATGGGAAGTGTATTGAATCTACACATTGCTTTGGGTAGTATGTACATTTTAACCATACAGAGTCTTCCAATCCGTGAACATAGGATGTGTTCCACTTATTTAAGTCCTTAATTTCTTTCATCAGTGTTTTCTGTACATGCCTTTCACTTCTTTAGTTAAGTTTATGCCTAATATTTTATTCTTTTGAATCTATTGTAAATGGGGTTGTAATCCTAATTGCCTTTTCAGGTAGAAAACTAGATAGTCAAATACAAAAGAATGAAATTGGACCCTTATCTCACACCATAGACAAAAACGAACCCAAAATGGATTAAACATTTAAATGTAAGACATGAAACTGTAAAACTCCTAGAAGAAAACCTAGGGGAAAAGCTTCTGGACATTGGACTTGGAAAAGATTTCATGGATATGACCTCAAAAGCACAAGCAACAAAAGCAAAATTAGACAAATGGTACTACATCAAACTTAAAATCTTCTCCCCAGAAAAGGATACAATCAACAGAGTTAAAAGGCAATCAAACCAACAAAATATGAGAAAATATCACAGTTATTATATTTGAAAAGAGGTTAATTTTCAAAATATATAAGAAATTGCCATAACCCAAAAACAAATAAACCAAAAATAAAAGGACTAAAGACTTAAATGGACATTTTCCTGAAGAAAATATGCAAATGAGCCAACTGGTGTTTGAAAAGATGCTCAACATCACTAATCATCAGCAAAATGCAAACCATAACCATAATGAGATATCACCTTACACCTGTTAGCATAGCTATCAAAAACGACAAGCAAAAGATAAGAAGTGTTGATGAGGATGTGGCAAAATTGGAGACCTTGTACTCTTTCAGTGGAATTCTAAACCAATACAGCCAACCTGGAAAATAGTACGAAGTGTCCTCAAAATAATTAAAAATAGAACTATTATATGATCTAGCAATCCCACTTCTGGGTATCTATCCAAAATAATTGAAATAAGGATCTCAACCAAACCCATGTTTATTGCAGCATTATTCATAATGGCCAAGATATGGAAACAACTTAAATTCCCATAAACAGATGAATGGATAAAGAAAATGTGGTGTATACCTACAATGGAATATTATTCATCATTATAAAAGAAGGAAATCCTTCAATATGTGACAACATGGATGAACCTGGAGAACATTATGCTAATTGAAATATGCCAGTCAAAGAAGGACAAATATTGCATGATTCCACTTACGTCAATTGTCTAAAATAGTCAAATTCATAGAAGTGAAGAATAGAATGGTGGTTGTCAGAGGCTGATGAGTCGCAAACCAACGTATGTAAAATTTCAGTTACGCAAGACGAATTTATTCTAGCGATTTAATACAGAACATCGTGCCTAGAGATAACAATACAGAATTGGACACGTAAATATCTGTTAAGAGGGTAGATCTCATGTTGTATTCTTATCAAAATAAAATTTTAGGTAGATGATAGATAGATAGATAGATGATAGATGGTAGATAGATAGATAGATAGGTAGAAGATAGCTAGATAGATGGAAAAGAATTAGAGACTGTCAAATTGGATATATAAGTAAGATCCAAAATATTCTGTCTTCAAGTGGCATCCTTCAAATATAAAGGTTTAAGTTAAAAGTGAAACAATGCAGGTACATTATATGCCAATAAATATAAAAGTGGAGTAACTGCATTAACATCAGAACAAAAATAGACTTCAAGACAAAGAGCATAAGCACAGGTATTGATACAAAAAGACATTTGATAATGACAAAAGAATTTATTGATTAGGAAGATAATTTAGGACAACAGTCAAATTTGTATGTGTGTAATAGCAGAGCTTCAAAGTAGATGCTGCAAAAGTGACAGAAGTTAAAGGGAGAAATACAGAAACCCACAATCTTAGCTGGAGATGTTAACACCATTTGTTCAGAGAAGTGGTTGACCCTGGTAGGGTAAGAGGATTCACTGCAAATTTGCAGTTCCTGGGTTGAAGAAAATGTTCTTTATCTTGAGACAGTTATTGTATCACTTAAGTTTAAAAATTTGTCAAGACATCAAATTATACATTTACGATGTGTGAAAATTTTAAACTTATTAGGTGTATCTCTAAAAAAATAGTACTACAAATATATCGACCTTTAGATTGTAGACTTGCTTTTTACAGTGTTTTGAATCAATAATTCTGAAACTGTTTTCTCTGTATCTAACCTTGAGAAAATGAGTAAATAAATTGAAGATAAATAAAGGAAACCAGATTTCACACTGTGGAAAATGGAATTACATTGACGTTTGGGGATCAGGGTTCAGAGAGATCAATAGACAGAGCATGACTCACAGATATGAAGATCATTGTCTATGCTCTGAAGGAAGCTTTAGGTTTTGACTCCGGTCTGAAATTTATTGTTTTTCTCTTTGAGTCATTCTCTACCTAAGTAGCAAATTGCCAGAGACTGCCCACTATGGATAAAAAAAAAAAAAAAAAGAAAAGAAAAAGGAATCCCTTTAAGAAAGCAATTCAACAGGAAAATAAAGGGAGCATGAGGACGTCAATCTCCTTGCTCTGATGCTTGCACTGTGGCTCTGTAGTTTGATAACATTAGGGGATGGTGGGTGAAGGGTACACATCGACTCTCTGAACTTGTACCTGAAACATTTTTTAGTGTCCAAATTATTTCTAAGTAAAAATTTAAAAAAAATTCCCTAGCTCCAGAAGCTGAGCATGGGTTATTCTCAAGAAATATCTGAGTACTCCTGTGGGTTGTTAAAATCTTCATTACCTTAGCAGTTGTTATCTTTTGTGTGGTTCAAACACTCACCTTAAAAATGGAATAAGGGTCTTTATTGATCAGTTTGGGTTCATAACTTTGAAATTTCTCTTTAAAAGAAAAAATATTGGTTAGTTTGCAAGCTCCATATGGTAGCTGCTGGTAAGCATCTGCTACGTTTCAGGCATGTTTGTGGCTGTTATGATACTGATGATTTGTTTTTACCGTGAATCTGATGTCTGCGTAAGTGGAAAGACAAAACAGAATGTGCTCTGAGAGTGTACACCTTCTGGAGGACAGAAGTGAGCCTCATTCCTTTCTGTACTTCCCCTGTGCTTTGGAGAGATGCTCACATACTTCTTGTATTAACATTAACTGAATTATCCAAATATATTTCAAATCATGTCTGCAGTGATAATCCAATCTTATGTGTTTCTTTAATACAAAAGTAATTTAGTCCCCTGATGCTGCCATCAACTTTTTTTTTGTAAATTTTCCTTTCTGTCTATAAAAGTATCACGTTAACTTTAGAAAATTTAGAAAAGGTGTGATGAAAATAAAACCAATAAGTTTACCATGTAAAGTTTACCACAATTAGTTTCTTATTCTTTTACTATGACTGTGTATTTCACAAAATGTGGGGACTTCTAAGGACTATACAAGAATATTTACTTTCAAACACTGTTAATGTATAGTATACTAGTTCATATATTTGACAACAATAATCAAAATATTTTACTTGTATAACTTCTTTTAAAAATATTTCACGTACAATTCATCTACTCTTAACCTCTAAGCCATCAAGCTTGTGGTCTCATCCTGAGTTAGCCCACTTTACAGGCAAGGAGATTGAAACTTATAAGGGGGGAAATGACTTTATCCTGCACAGTCACAGAAAATGACATCAGGACCCGTAAATCTTGGGCAATAGTTCCAGGATTATTTGTAGAAAGTGCATTTTTACTGTACCTTTTAATGCATTGATTTATAAAGTACCAGTAGATATTGCAGTTTGGTTAGACATGAAGAGTTTTATTTACTCAGCTGACACGAAGCCCTGCTGAGACTACATCTCTTCTGCCAGACATGAGAAATCTACATGCACGTTTTACTAAAAAATGTAACATGAACATAGGGAAGCATGTAGTCAAACTCTCCACTTGCTTAATCCACTATAATCGCGGATAATCATTCGCTTAAGTAGTAGCAATGCAAAAACAAATCAATTAGTCTAATAACTAAATCCACAAGATTAAGACACACAATTTCAAAAGGATAAATAGGCATATTGTGCTAAATAAATTATGTGTGTGAATAAACAATGAATTTGAGCAGAGGAGGATATTCAGAAAATTAGAAAATTCAGGATTTAAAATTTAATTATAAAGCATATATTACTTTAAATAAAGAGCCGATTTTAAAAATAAATATAGGAAAGCATTCACAGCAAAAAATCATTCGCACAAATACTTCACTATAAAGTATAAAAACGCTGTAAGAAGTGATTTACATATTCACTCATTGGCCTCATTCCTGCCTGTATATCTGTTACTGTTAGAACAAATAAATAAATGAATCATGTGATGATGGTAGCACTTGTGATTACAACCTCAGGTCTGCACTCAGTGTTGCCTGGCAAACCTCTAAAATTTTTCTAATGAATATGTTCTCCCACTATCTTCCATGACTATTTTATAATTTAACATAACTACTCTGCAACCTTTCTTCGGAAGACAGTCTTGCCTATGCTTAATATTTACAAAATCAAAAAAAAAATAATTCAAGATCTCCCTCATCTTCTGGCAACTGTTTCTGCAAAACTGGCCCTCTCTCCTTCTGTCAAGGACCAGCATGCTCCCCACCCCTACCCAGTATACAGCATCCTTCCTTTATCCACCTTCTCACAGCCTTGCTCCAGGGGATGTCCCATCCCACCTCACACTTTCAACATCTTTCTCTCTCCTGGCTGGTTCTCGTCAGCATCCAAACATGTTAGATAATTCACTATATTTTAATCAAAGGAAATACAAAAATGACAAATTGACCCCTTATTCCACATTCCCCTTAATCATAAAAATATACTTCTTCACCCAAATCCTCAAATATTTTCTAAGTCAACAGTCTACAGGTTCTTACGCTTTTTCTTCGTTTTGAAGCATTTCACTCACAGAGAAAAATCCAGAAGAGCACTTAAATGCCAACTGTTTTGCCCTACTGAGATTTCACAATTGTTATTCTGAAAATGGTTGACTTTCATTTTTTTAATGAATTAAATCTTTATCATGTGAAATGCCAGTGCATCCTTCCCTGATTCACAACTTTCTCTTTTTTCTCTAAAATTAACTACTATTCTGCTACTTTAGTCTAGTCCTAAATTTTTATATTTTTACTACATGTGTTTAGTTCCATGTGCAGTATATAGTATGTGTGCTGAAAATTGTAGTTTCTAAGCTTTTTAGATTTATCCCCACCATTCTATATAGAATTATAACATTTATTTAAGATGCTCTTCCATTGAATGAAGCTATCATGTTGTGGTTATTGTTTTAGGTGGAAAGTAAAGCTGTTTCTATTTTTCCTTATTCCAAACCATGCTGTAATGAAAATCCACCTTCTTGTCTCTTTACGTACAAGTGTGACCAGTTCTAGTAAATATCCAGGATATGAATTACTTGCTCATTGGTTACGCTTATCCTCATCTTAAGTAGATGTTGTCAAATTGCTCTCTAAATTGGTTTTATCAATTTACATTACCACCAGTAACAGGGTTTATTTCCCCCCTCAGACAGACAACATACGTTACAGTCAGACTTTTGAAATGTTTGCCAGCCCAATATGTGTCAAGTGCATTTGCATTTACCTGATTATTATTATGATTGACATGTTTTCATATACTGGAGATTTAAGTTTCCTTTTCTGTGAATTACTTTTTTGCCTACTTTTCCACTTGTTAGGTTGTATGTCTTTTTCTAAACCTAGGATTGATTTACATATTCTGGGATCTGATTTTTTGATGAGTTTGTGACTTGAAATATCAATCTATGTGTCTGTTTTATATAAATATTTTATATTTTTATATAATCATACTCATTAATATTTTCTTTATAATTCTCGAAAAGCTTTTGTGTTAGTTTTGTTTTTCAGGTTTAAATGACTCATTTGTCTTTATTTTATAGGAAATAAGTTAAGGATAGAAATAGATCTTTGGGGTCATGCTGATACTCAACTGACAACCATTGTTAAATTTCCTTGGACTAATTCCCAGTTGATCTGTGACTGTATCTCACTGATGTACCAAGTGTCCTCTAGGTGTGGCGTGTTTCTGGACTCTGTAGAAGGTTTCACTGATGTATTATGCCGTTCTACCCCAATGCAAACTGCTTTCATTGTAATAATTTTTGAAATTGAATCTGAATAATTTTCAAATCTGAAAAGGCAGATTCCTCCAACTTATTCAGTTTTTACTCATATGAACTATTCTCGTCCCCTTATTAGCTTCCTTTTATATTTGCAGATTACTTTTGCTGGTGTATGTCCATCTTGAATTCAGCATGTTTACGTCCAACAAAATTTCTGACTTCTAGTTTTATGTTTAGTCTTCCCTTGGAAATTTCTGATCAATTATGTGTAAGGAGATAAATATATTTCTAAGTAGTACTTTAGTACTCGTCCACAAGTTCTGACATGCTTTATTTCATGTGTGATTATAAACATTTCACACTTTCATCCTTGTACCCAATTCATTATTTAAGGTTGCCTTTTGGCTTTCAAACAGAAGAGTTTCTTTCGTCAGTTTTACTAAGGCACAAGGTACATAGAGTAAAATTCACCGTTTCTAGTTTACAAATTCACTGAGTGTTGCCAAACACACAGTCATGAAGCCATCACTAAAAACAAGACATAGGACAGTTTCATCATACAAAACAATTCCCTCATATTCCTTTGTAGCCAATTCCTACACCCATCTCCATTTGGGGGTCACCCTTAGTTTATGCTTTACTTAATAACATTTTGCTGTTAATTTTAGTGTAACTGATTGTAGATCTCAAAGTATATAGTCCTGTATTTTAAGTGGTCCCTGAAAGTGATGCACGATTACCTTGTGATCTAACGCCGATCACGGGAGTGATGAGCCATGGGCAGCTCAGTGCTTTTTGTAGGGAGACCAATACCAAAGCGTTGTTGCCTTAACTCTTTGCCGTTAAGGGTGTATCTTTTACCTTTTATTGAGAGGTACTGCCATCGTTTTTTCCTGTTGCATTTCTTTGTGAGGACTGCATAAAAGGGGATACATAAAAAAGATCCCAAGTCTTAACAACTACCATAATTTGAAAGAGAAATTGGGAAACCCAAATTGCCAATGCCAGAGGCGTGGCCATGTCTCCTATGTCATAAACTTAACACGACTACTCCAGTTGTTATCCAGTTAGAAACTGCAGTATATTCCCTGACCATTTGTTTCCGGGTCTCTGGATTGGAAAAATACAAACATCTTTGCCTGGTTCCCCTTGAAATGAGGGTCAGCCACGTTAAAAGGACCTTTAATATCGTCCAGCAACTGTACTGCCATCCCTTAGTCCATTTTATCCTGATCCTCTAGACTGTGTCAGGCTTCTCTCTTTCATTTAAAGATATGATACATCTTGCCCCATTCCTCCCTCTGAGGTGATACCTAGCTCTGTAATTCACTGAGATAATAGAGTTAATAAGAGGAGAATGAGTTTGGTTTCAGGTAGCAGTGAGTCCAAATTACTCTGGCTAAAAGAGTCAGGAATATTTTTCTCTGGAAAGAAAAAAAAAATATCCAGAAGTAAATAGGCCACCAGCGGTGTATTTTCTCAAAGATACTATTAAGGACTCACTCTGAGCACAGACTTTCGTCTTCCAATCTCAAAATAATTGCCGAGCATCCCGATTTGCATCAGTATTCCAGGCAGGAGGCATGTGCAACGAACAGGAGTCCAAACGGACCAAGGGAAAGCGCCTTTATCTTGGGAAACTTTTCCTTTTTGTCTGGAAAAGGAAAATTACCTTCTCGAGAACTTTAGCTATTCCCCCTTCTCGTAAGGCTCGTACCTGACCATCCCTCAGCTCCTCCCACTGTGGAGCCTGGGGAGTCTGTACCCATCGTCCCACCTGTATCCCCCACCTGCTGTTCACCTGCTGCCTCAGCCTGATGGTCTGAAGCAGCAGCTGGGCCTCAGGTGCCCTAGCTAGCCCTGGGTGCCCCTTTAACAGCTTTCTCCTTCCAGCGTGTGTGTTTCGCACCAGGTGTGCAAGTCCAGTTTCTGCGGGAGGCCCACACCACCTAGGTCAGAGGAAACGGGAACTGAGGTGAGCTCCTGAGTCGATCTTCATGAAGTTCCAGCTCATATTCCCAGGTTCCACCCGCTCTTGATCTCCCTGACGTTACCCGACGTTACAGCCAACTTCCTATCCCACTTGCCTGCCCTGAGGGCTTCAAGCTCCAGCATCAGACATGAAGACAACAGCCTTAGACACACTGCTTAGCCTGCGCCCAGAATTGCACAAGGGGAAGCCTGTAAGTGAGCTCTGTCCCTCTTTCTCTCTCTGTATGTATGAATATATTGGTAGCAGTAATTCTGCTTCTCTGGTTGAACCCTGAAAGAGCCACAATTTGGAGTTGTAAATTGGTTTTTGTTAACTCGTCTTTAGCGACTGCCTGGTACTTTTACTTTTAAATAATATTTTCCCATAATTTACTATGGATATATGTGTTTTATTTTATTTTTGTTTTATTTTAGTTAGTGTATTAGTTAGTCAAGCTTCTCCACGGAGAGACAGAGAAAGAATTGAGAAAGAGATTTATTTTCATGACTTGGCTCATGTAACTGTGGAGGTTCAAGTTCAAAATGTGATGGGGGGAGGCAGGCTAGAGTTTGAGTCCAAAGGCTGTTTGCTGAATTCCTTCTTGCTCGGGGGAGATCCATCTTTGCTCTGTTTAGGGCTTCAACTACTTGGATGCGACCCACCCACAGTACGGAGGGCATTCTGCTTCACTCAAAGTCTACAGATTTAAATATGAACCTCATCTAAAAATACTTTCACAGAAACATCCAGAAAAAATGTTTGACTAAATATCTGGACAGCATAGCCCAACAAAGGCGATGCCTAAAACAAACCATCACAGTTACTATTGATATGATATATATTTTTCAATCTTTAACTTTCTAATGTTCAATCTGTTTATTCATTATGTCTCTTGTAAGCATTTTAGCTACATTTTAATTTTTAATGCAGTCTGGCTCTTTTAATTGGTGAGATATCATATTTGCATTTACCCATATATTTGTGATTATTTTTTACATAAGAGTCTGTAGTTCTTATTTGCCTTCATATTTCTTAGCTTCCTTTACATTTCTCTTGCTTAAGGTTGGATTGATCAAGTTTTTATACTTTATTTTTATTTTCTCTGCTCACTTCGAAAGTATAGAGAACATTTCAATTATTTATCTCTTACCCTTAAAATTTTAATATGCTTAATTAAATTTTAAATGTTTTCTAACAAAGATTAACATTCAACAACTCTTTCCTCTTCTTGAATAAACCAAGGCCCTTAGAAAAATTTAACTTCTTATAGACATGGTCTTTGAAATAATTCTCTGCGTTATTGTTGTCTAGAGATGTTGCTCTGCCTTTTAAACACAAAACACAGCCTGGATTTTATAGTCAACAGTTAATTTAGTTGTATGTTGCACTTAATATTGGCTTGCACTAGTTTTAATAATTGAGGTCTCATCCTTGGGAAACTTTTTCCAGCCTGAAGTAGAGCCTGCTAGTATTTCTTTTAATTTTCTTAATAACTGAATCCCTTTGTCATTTTGTGATGCCAAGTGATTACTTCTGTATCATCTTGCAATTGATTAACATGCCAGACTATTTCCAATCCTGCATGGAGTTTATGGTGACAATTACCTTTTTAAAAATATTCAGTGGTAACAGTTACTTAGAGTCTATGAAGTATTTTATTATCCATTCAACTCGTCATTTTCTGCCTTTTTCATAACTTCATATTACCATTTGGGGATGATTTTCCTTCCTTTTTCTCTTTGAGAATCCTGAACGTACTTATCTTAAGGTTGTGTTAGTTTTTAAAAAAATATTTCATTTGATCTGGGGTGAATTTACCTTTTCATTGTGGATGCTAGTGGCTTTATTTTTTAGTGTTAATATTCTTTAAATGTTTTCAAAATTTTGTTTGAAAATATAGCTAGTAAGCATTATTATTTGCTTTATTTTGTTGTTTCTTTTAATTTTTAAGCTCGTTTTTATGTTTCCTATCTAGTTTGGTTGCTTTATAGGTATCTCCACTCAATCCTGAGAACAAATATTTGTATAATTGTTTAGAACTTTTGCCAAATGGTTATATTGAGGGTAGTACAGAGCTGATAGCAAGCCAGGGATCCATATCCTGCTTGTGAGAGTATATCTGTGTCATTCAGTCCCCCTAGAGGGTAACTGCATAAAATCTGTATCTTTTTCTTCAACTTGTACAAGTGAGCAAGCCCTAAAGCAGCCTCTGATTTTGAAGCAAGAATCTGGCCCTTGGTTTCTTCCTCATGACAGGAACATCATGCCTCTTATGCCAGAAGAACTCTCACCTTTCCTCCTTCCTAGGAGTAGAGAGGTCACTAAATCTTACACACTCATTTTGACTTCCTGGATAGCATACTTTCCTGATTGATTTCCCACACTTTGGATGCTCGTTTTAAAATCATTGTGTAGGCGCTTCCTTTCTAATTGTAGGAACTTCTGTTCAAATAACACCTCTAGGCCAACAGTTCATCAGTTTATATCTCCATCCAAGACCTCCTCTCTAAGCCCCAGACAGCTAAGTGCAGGTTATTCCTTGGTACCACGTAATTAGCTGACCAGACAAAAGGGCCTAGAGACCATTTTAATATTCTTGTCTTCACATGCTTTGCTCTTGTCCCAAGCATTAATTCCACTATTTCCATACTGAAGAGACTTAACTCCTGGTATGTTTTCAGTGTGGTACCTGTGCTGTGATGGTGTATGTTGTTATTTCCTCACTGCCTTCTAAGATGTACCACACTGACAAGTGTAGAAATAGGATCCTGGCTCAAAGAGAGAAAGATGTAATTAAATTCTTAGCAAGATAGGGGTCATATGAGAAACTCAATAAATTGTGTGTCATAGTTTACTAGGTTGCCCAACCTGTGTAAAAGTCCTGTACTAGGTCAAGTATCTCATGGATCACATCATCCCATGGTATACATTTACTTCCATCAAATGCATGACAACTTAGCCTAACTGTCCCTTACTCCTCACCACACCTAAATCCTGGAACTGATTTAGAAACACCTAAATGATCCAGCAGCAAACCACTCTGCCCTCCTCTTCTAGCTAACCTATTTGGTTAACCTGTCTTCAAGATACAAAACACCTCTGTCCTGAGAGGGGAGAGACACCTATATTAGGGATGGGGTGATATGAGGCAGGACAGCAAGCTCAGCCCCACCTGCCCCCAACCTCATCCCTTGGCAGAAAGATACGATGTCTTTCTCATCTAACCATGATCCTTATTAGGATGATGGCAGAGAATGTATGTGCTAAAGATTTCTCGTCTGGTTTCTCAGAGCTTGGCTATTTTTCTGGAAAACAGAAACAACACTGGGACTTAAGGCATGATGTGGAAAATCAAGATTCAGAAAGTCAGTTGCTGGAGTCCCAACCTGTCTCTACTTATACCCCCAACTTTAGACAAAATAACTGGGAGATTAGTCATTCCAGCTCTATTCTGCACTGGTAAATACTTCACAATGGGTGTCCCTCCTGATGGGATTATTTATAATTGAGGTTACTAGATTAGAGAGGGAACTGCCACCCTTGTTAGTTTAACTTCATCTTAATTAATGAAGATTTGCTCTCTAGAATAGGATCTTCATCCTTTAGTCAATACAGTTTATTTCAGTTGGAAACACTCTCATTAATTTACTCTTAGCATAACACATGTGTGCTATTATCAGTATAGAAAGTATTGATCTTGTTGGAAGAGGTCATGGAGAGGACATGAGCGACCGCTGGTTGACCTGCGAACTGGACCCAAGAAATCTGAGGCCCCTCAGCCCCTTCCCCGTCCTTGGAATGTACGTTCTGCCCACTGTTTCCACAGTGGGAGCTGCGAGACCACCTGGGCAGTACATGACTGAACCCAGTTAAGCCCTCTATACAGACTCTTAAGACTCTGACTAGTGGCACAGAGATCTACCAAGAAAAGCCTTGTAAGTAAGTTCCCTTGCTTATTAAACCGCCACCTCCCAATCTGGAGAGTCTGGCTCTTTCTTGGGTGTCTCCTTGTCCTCTGCGTATGGAGGCCATTCCAAATTTCATCTGGGAAGTTCCTGAGAGTGTGAACCTACAGAACTAATAGTATATGATAGGTATTTTGCTTTCAATTTGCAATGTCTCTCCAACTTGAAATCTAGAAACTTGAAGTGTAATAACTGTCATCTACCTTTTAGAATGTAGTGTGGGAGTTTTTAAAATTTAATCAAAACTTTTCACCTCAAAATATAAAGGTAACCTCTTTTCTTTTCAGTATAATACATCAAATCCCCCCAAAAATGTTTCCACAGTAGAGTTCACCTACAATAACCTTTCCTATCATATATATTAAATATTTGGCAAAGTATTAATGTTTTGGTATGTATGGTGCCTGTATATTCATTCCATGTATAATATACCTGCTGAGAATCTAGTTTCTTTCTAGTTTACTCATATTCTTGTCTTCATCTCTAGTCACTTTTTCTATATAAAAACCATATTATATCTCATATGACTCTATGCATCTATGCTTTGTCACCACTTCCTCAAGTCTATTCAATATCAAGCTATTTAAATCCCACTCCTATCTCCACCAAGGTGAACACTAGTTGCTCAGGGACACTAAAAATGTCTGTTTCCAGTTTCAGTGACCATTGTCACTTATCTTACTTGATTTTCTGACACCTTTTGACAGAGTTCATTGCTCTTTTTTTCTGAAATTCTCTCTGTACTTGACATCCAAGGCTCTTCCTTGCAATCCTTGTACAAAACCTACCAATCCTTCTCTGTCCTCACTGTTAAATCTTCGTGTCTTACCTCTAAATGCTTGGCTACCTGGGACTTGTTCACTGCTCTCCTTTCCTGCCTTAGTGTTCATTCTCTAGATGGGCTCATGCTACCCTATGGCTTCTAGCCCAATGGTTTGCGGAGGATCCTCAGCATTGATCTTTAAGTTGAACTCTAGACTTGAAAAGTTTAGCTGCTTACTTAACTGTTTAAAAGTTTAACTGTTTATCACTACTTGAGTGTTTCATAGGCTAGCTAAATTTAGTATTTCCAAGACAGTACTGTCAGGTCTCCTCGCCTTCAAAATAAACAAACACAAAACCTGCCTCCTTTCTTCCCCCAGTTTCACATTTCTCAGAATATGGCACTCAATGTATTCAATTGCTCCGGAGAAAAATCTTAGAATAGGTTACCTTTCCTCTTTATTCTCTCACACCTGACATCCAACTTACCAAGTTTTTTTCAGGTCTGCCTTTGGTCAGTGATTTAGAGTTTACCACCCTTTTCAAAGTCACAGCTGAATCCCACCTTGGGTCCCCAGCAGGTGTCTTTGTCCTCACTCTTGCCCCTCTACACAATCTTTCTACTCAAGAGCTAAAGTTATCATTTGAAAACATAAATCAGATCATAGAAATGTACTGTTCAAAATATCCAAGTGATTTTCCATCTTACTCAGGAAAAAAATACATACATTCTTTACAAGGAGGTACCAGCCCAATGTGATAGGCTGATGCTCAGACCACAGGATAATTCAGATCTAGCCACACTGACCATATGTTGCTGCAAGTTTGGGGGGCTTTGCTCTTTCTGTTCCCTCTACCCAAAATAATTTCTCTCCAGATCTTTGCATCCCTTACTTTTACTTCACCAAAACCTCCAATTGAATGCCATTTCTTCAGAGAGGATGTTATTGTAAAATATACGTGTCTTCACTGTCCCCAGCAAGCATTTTCTGGCTCTTATTTGGAGCTCAACAACTATTTACTAGATGAGTGAATTACAAATCACACGTACTATTATGTGAATCAGAAGTCAGTAGAGGTACTTGTCTAGTGTACAGGGCTACCCAGGGGGTGTGTAGGAATATGACCAAATATATCTGTGTGGGGGGGGTCCTTGTCTAAATAAACAATATTATTAAAAGATAAAAGATTTTACAAAATGTGTGGCCTCATGAAAATTATAGTGATTTATTAATGAAGATTTTAAAAGATGTGTAAAGAAACCACGTTTTCTTACATATTTGCTTAATGTCCAATCAGTGCAGATGAGGAATTCATAGGGTCCAAGCACATCTCCTCCTTGTCGGGTGCAGGGACCATCTCTTCATGTTTTTTTCTTGCCAAATGCACCATTTCTTCATAATTTCATGTGTTCCCCCTAAGAAAAAACGGTAGTGCTCTTATTACTGATTCCCTGGCTTATTGGGCCCTGTTTCTATTGAAACAGTGTAGCTCTTCTTGCCCTTTATTTTCACAAGGACTTTTATTTAAGTGCTGGTCTCACTGTTACACTGACACCGCATCTATCCTGTCAATTGTGCGGCAATGACTCTCTCAAAGGTTGTCACTGTTCTTGGTTAACGATGACCCCAAGTGCATGTCCTGTCCAAAATATGCATTAAAATGTGAATAGTAATTTGTTTCCTTGTCATGTTAATTTTTTCTATCCAGTTTTCAGAGTGTAAACATAGAAAAACACACTTTCCAACCATGTCTTCTCTTGAACTCTATTGGCTGTCGCAGGCCTTCTCTCAACCTTGAGGCCACCAGCATCCATACACCCCAGCGTGGGGAAGGCTGGCAGGACCACGGACAGAACAATTAGAACCAAGTCCTTCCTCTATCTCCAGGGGGCTTCAGACCACCCTCGGAGAGCCCCATGTCAGCGCCACTGTGGATCCTGCTCGCATTGCAGATCAAAAGACTCAGGTTGGCCTGACAGTGGGCAGAGCCCATGGAGAGAGTGACTGACCTCGGCGCTGTGGGTGAGTATCCATGTGCCCACCTGCACACAAGACTCTGGCCCGGTGCCCAGAGGTGGACCTGCCCCCGAGGTAAACAGTGTCACCCCAAACCAGAGTGTCAGCACCACGCTGGTGGGGTGCCAGACCACAGGTGCCAACTCGCCATCTCCTGAGCATCTGGATATCAGGTGGGAGTGGAGAGACAGAGAGTACTCCTCTGGGAAAACCAGGGCCTGGCACATGTGCCTGGGTAGGTGCTCAGAGCTCCCTGTCCAGACCGCACTGGGACCGCTAGCCCCAGGCACACGAGGTGGGACTTGGAAAATTCCAGGCAGCCTTTCCAAAGCCCAGAGCTCCCCTGAGGCCCCAGGACCAGGGTTCCCTGGCTAAGTCTAAGGACTTTTCCTGCAAGAGAAACCTGTTTCTATTTAACTACTGCCAGAAGAAATACTAGATCATTTTAAACATAAAAGCTTGGTGTAAAATATCCTCAAATGTGGTAAATAAAACCCCCCAAAATACAGATTAAATTTTTATAAATGGATAAAAATTGATGGTTGATCAATTTAGATATTGTTCTTGTCTGAAGTGAAATGAATCAGGACTTGCAAATAGTGAGATGCTCATTTTATTGTTAAACCTGAAAACAAACTCTATAGGCAATTGCTGTAAAGGAAATGTGCAATTGTTTGGAGCAGTGCAACTATCAGTAAAAGTATTTCACCTGCTGTAACTATTTCAAAGGATAACAACTATCTGGTAGTGTATGTGCTATTAGGATTAATTAAAAATCAAGTCTTATTACTGATCAAACAAAGCAAACTAACTACAGACATCTCCAATGATATTGGCAAGCTATATGCCTCATCTGTATGCTGCAGGCAAAAACTAATGCCGGCTAAATTCACTGGTTAATTTCCCAATTTTAAATGGGCAAAAAATAAATTGGAGAGAGTGGTAGAACAAGCAATAAAAATAATTGAAAGACCAGGAGATCCGAGTAGGATTTGATTTAGTTGACTGAAAAAAAATGCCCAAGGGGTGAAAAGATGTCTCTATTACTCTTCTCAAGTAAATGAGAGGAAATGCTCATTAAAGAGCATGTGTACATAGAGAAGACTCCTCGGGCAAGAGCGTCTTTGCACTACACATACATTTCATTTTCTACACGCACTAGAGTCCTATGTTGACCCAGCAGTGTAAATCAGAGAAGCAGAAAACACACACACACACACACACACACACACACACACACACACACACACACACACGTCACTAACCTCAGTATTCAAAGATTGAGTCATGATTTAAGACCAACCTGGTAGAGCACTGAAGTGAATTTACTTATGATAGATTCATAATATTATGAAATCCTTTTCCTAGAAGAATACTGTCTCTATGCATGTTCCTTCAAAAGAAAAAATTGGGGGTAGAAGGGAGGGGTCAGCTCAGCACCTTCATTTTAGGTTCAATAGCGTTATAGAATTTCATTTCAAAAGAATTTTGTAAGCTTTATGAGTTTCCTGTGGCTGCTATAACAAACTACCCTAACCTGGCTGGCTTCAGGTACAGAGATTTCCCATATACACCTGTCTCTACACACACAGCCTCCCCATTGCAAACATCCCACACCAGAGTGGTACGTGCCACAACTGATGAACCTACACTGACAAGTCAATTATTTTCTGCATCCCATTGTTTGCAATAGAGTTCATTGGTGGTTTTATACATTCTATGGGTTTTGACAAATGTATAATGACATGCATTCACCATTATGGTATCATGCAAAGTATTTTCACTGCCCTAAAAATCCTCTGTGCTCTGCCTTTTCATTCCTCCCCTCTCTCAACCCTTTGCAACCACTGATCTTTTGATCATCTTCCTAGTTTTGCCTTTTTTCAGAATGTTGCATAGGTGGAATCACATGGTATGTAGTTTTTCCAAATGGCTACTTTCACTAAGTGCATTTCAGTTTCCTCCATGCCTTTTCATTGCTTGATATAGTTCATTTCTTTTTAGTGCTGCGTAATATTCCATGATGTACCACAATGTGTTTATCCATTCCTCTATTGAAGGACATCTTGGTTGCTTCCAAGTTTTAGCAATTACGAATAAAGCTGCTATAAACATTCACGTGCAAGTTTTGCAAGATTGAGATTCAATACACGTCATTGACCTATGAAGGCAAAGGATACACTTTAATGCTGCTATGAAATATGCATCCACTTAGTATCACTGATTATTCATACTGTAGGACCCAAGACTGAAGGCATGCATGTTTGTGAGACTTGCTGCTCAATCCTGATGCTGGGGAACATGTTAACATTTTATCCATCTTCCAAATAATCAAATTTCTGCTTCCTCTTCAGAGACTGACTAATTTCTTTATTGGATTTTCCCAGTAACTAGATTCTGACCTTGTTTCCATCAGACCAAACCTCTAGCAATAATAAATGGTTACCGATTACATATCAGACAGTCTGTAAGTGTTTTACATTGTACAAATTGTTTTGTCTGTGAGGTATTATCAAAACCACTTTACACATGAGGAAAGTGAGGATTTTGAAACGAAGTATCTTGTCTAAGATCACATAACCAGTAAGAATGGAGGTGGGATTTGAGTCTTTCTGACCCAAATCCCCTGTTATTTGAACCATATCCTTTGTAACGGGACTCCAGTTTACTCTCAAGGATCAGAATTGCTGTCCTTGAGTACTCGCTGCCCCTTCATCAAATTCTCAGGGCTTGCTACCTGGAACCTCTCAGGCCTGGACAGACTTGAGAATGTGAGGATCACGTCTGCCATTGCTCTTGAATCCTGTCTATTTGTTCCTCCTACATCGCGCCATCCCTTGGGTCTATCTTACAGTTTAAGAGCTGAAGTTTTGCTCTCACCCTAGGGGTATACCCTTAGCATAATGAATCTTTAGGTTTATCTCAAAATCAGATGCCACATCTTTATTTATCCCTACAATTTTAGTTTAAATCTCAATTTAGATTTTTATCAAAGTGGCCCAATTTGATACCTTGCTGAGCCTGCGTTGGAGTGTTACCAGTCTGCCATGATTTACCCCATGGCTCCACACATAGTAAGGGGCCAATCATTGAAACTATTGCATGTAAGAACCCAACACATGGAAGACCAGGAAATGAAGTGCCCTTATGAGTCTCTGTCCTCAAAGAGATCATAGCCAACTTTACAATAAAAATAATTCACGGGGAAATATTTACTTGTAATGCAAGATAGCATGCAAAATATTTGTGTAGAGAAAGAAACATTACTGTAGTAATGTTTATTTTAACAACTTCATTGAAGTTTAGTGCATATACTGTGAAATACACAAGTTTTAAGTGTACAGTTCAATGGCCATTGTTTTAGATTTAGATTTCTATCACCCGAAAACGTTCTTTGTGCCTATTTGCAGTCAATCCTGTTCTCACCCTCAGCACTGATGAGCACCTATCTACTTTCTGAGTCCATAGATTTTCCTTTTCTGATATTTTGTATAAATGAAATCATATAGTATGTGATCCTTTGCATCTAGTTCCTTTCACTCAGCATAATGTTTTTGAGGTTTGTCATGCTGTAGCATGAGGCAGTATTTTTCTAAATAGTATTCCATTGTATAGGCATAGCATATTTTATTTCTACATTTATCAGTTGATCAACATTTGAAATCTTTCTACATTTTGGGTATTATAAATAATGTTGCTGTGAACATTTGGAAGAAATTTTCCAATGTATTCATTACTTTGGGATATATACCTAAGAGTGGAATTGCTGGGTCAAATGGTAAATTTAGAAATGGTGTTTGACCAGGAAAACCTGACAATTTCTATTAGTGCCCCTAAAGTTTGGATGGAAAGTTAAAGAATCATACAAAAATTCAAAAACCAGAGCAATTTATCAACTTGTTGCCCACATCTGGGAAATTTTTCACCAACTACCTATGACAGAATTGGAATGCATAAAGCAGTTTTCATCTACAGGAAACACATGTCTAGAAAAAAAGAAAATTCTATTGCTTGCAATTAAACAGTGCAATCCTTCGTGCCTCCCCTATTATTTGCCCCTTGATTTAAATATACAAGACCTTTGTAACCAAAGCGACTGAGATTGAATCCAGTCACAAAATGCCTGTAAACGTAGTTTTTTAGGTGGTTGGCGATCTAGCTGCTGCACCACAGCTCTCATGATACCCCCATCCTGAGGCTGTAAAGTAACAGAAAACTCTCATGAAAAGGGAGGAGATGGTGTCTGGCCTTGTTGGTCTGTGTCCTGGCAGGGAGAACACATCCATTCAAGTCGACCTGTGAAAGCAGAGCTGGCGTCAGCAAGACCCGTAGGCTTGGTTTTTCCTTGCGCTGAATCAATTTACAGTGTCAGAATGTAAATTTGTGGTGCTGATAGAATATTCCATCTCCACCGCAAATTGAACTTAAACAAAACTCTCCAACAGTGTTTTAGTCATGCGTCACAACTTGTGGGATGAAACACATGGCACACAGGTATAGGTCAACCAAAAATAATTGTTGCTGTTCGCTTGCCTATTCGTTCAGTTGCTTTGCAGAACCGAAGGACTGAAATGACAGAAAGGCTAGGGAAGCAGCCTCATAGAAGGTCCAGATTGCCACCGTCCTGTTCCTCTTTACCCCACCTTGATCACAACAGGCTTCCCAGGTGGGGCTCCACCTCCACCCTCCTGACTGAACTTCAGGCAGAGAGAAAGACCAGATGAGGACAGAGACACATCATCTAGAGGGGAAAGCAAAAAAAATTGAATTTTATGAAACTATTGAAGGATTTCGGAGAGTCTAGTATAAAATCCATTCTTGCAAGTATCCAATGTAAATTTTAAAGAGTATTCTCCAAAAGGTAAAATATGTAAATTATCTTTCCTCTTTAAAGTTTATTTCATTGCTCACATATCCATTTTACACGTGTAAGTATATTTTTCACATCTAAGAATAATTAGCTCTTACAACACATGGTGCACATCTATTATTGCTGACATTTTTCTCTGGAGTAAATGTATTCCTTCATTCTATCTTTTTTTTCTTTGCTCTACAATCTAATATCATTATTTAATTTAATTTGTCATTTAATTTTTTATCTAGCTATATTTAATTGATATATACTTATACTTTTACAATTGATGTGTCTCTGTTTTCCATATAGTATATTCTTAGAAATAACTTTGATTTCAAAGCATAAATAACAAGTGTATTTTTCTTCCCTAGGAAGAAAACTTAACTGAAGACGCTGGTCTCACTTCTGTCATCTTTCTGATGCTTTCTGTGTTGTACATTCATTTTGTTGTAATATGTACATGGATTATTTAATTTGCTATTTTTGAGTCATTTTGTAATTTGAAAATTATACATCTTTTACTATTATCTAGTTTAAAGGTTTTGGTGTCCTTTACACACACTTGATTCCATCTTACTCTAAATAGCAATGATGAGCATGAATGAACCAGTTGCATCTGTCTATAACAGAGTTTGGCAAATTGCAGCCTCTCAGGCCACATCCGCCCCCATCCCTCCACACCTGATTTTGTAAATTAAGTGTTGTTAAAAAACCGTTATGCCCATTCATGTATAAGTTATCTGTGACTGTGTTCTCACTATAGTGGAAAATAAGAATAATTGTGACAGAGACTTTTTGGCTGGCAGAGTTGACAGCATTTTCTATCACATAAAATATTTGTCAACCCCTGATCTAACACACACACACACACACACACACACACACACACAATCACATAAGTACATATACACACATTCTTCTTTGACATGTAAAGCAAATTTTAACCAAGAAGATAAAGTTTTAACAATTTACTATACTATTGTATACTATGGGTCTAGCACTTAAAGTTTATCCTTTAAAAGTGTAAGAAAAAATATAAGATAGTCTAGGAAATCTAGAAATGTATACATTTTTGAGAGAAAAATATGCTTTCACAATAGAAGAACAACAGAGTTACAGAAAATTGAATTTCTTAATACAGAAAAAGCCTATAATAGGATATACAACTTTAATGCATCTAAAAGGTAACCTTTCATAAAGACACGTTTGACATGACAACAGTCATTACACTTCTTCTTTAAATATACTCCAAATTATAGAAACAATAGCCTTAGCAATTATAGAACAGCAACAACATATGCATATTAGAAAACACTTCCACTATTTTCTGTATGTATAAGCCTACTTTAATAGTTTCTTATTCCTTATAAAGCAGAACTAACTCTATTTGAATAAATGCACTTCATTTCACATCAATAAACTCCTAAGGGTGACATAAAATTTGACAATGATGTAAGTGGCAAACCACTATCTATTTCTGGCATGTCTGTTCTACAGTATTAATCACGCTGCTGGTATTTAAAAGGTTGCAATGAACACTCCCATTGGTACTCTATAGCAATTTAATCACAATAGTACTCATCATTAAGTGTTACCCTGTGGATAATATCATTCACTGTAGGGTTGACATGATGATACACTGAGGGCATGAGACAGCTTTGTCTTCATTAGCTGACTTATGTGGTGACTTGAAGATTAAATGTCATCAGTGACCTCCTAATTGTCAAACCCGTTGGCCTCCTTGGAGTCCTCATGCTAAGTGTTCTTCTTGCAGTGTTTGACCCCACTATACACCACATTCTTTTCATGCCCTTTTCTCTCTGTTTCCTTGATAGTACACTGTCCTACTCCAGTCCCTTTCTCAAAAGGTTCATGTTCAGTCTCTTTTCATGACTGTATTTCCTGTACTTTGTCCCCAAATGAGGAATTTCCCAGATTCGTTGCATGAGCAGTTTTTCTTTGTACCCTTCTCTTGGGGGTCATTTCAACCTGTATGAATTCATTATTACTTCTAAGAGCAGACTCTGGTGTCCAGAGTCATAGTCTCAAGTACTTGGTGAAGCGAGCTGGGTTCTCCTGGGCAGGGCAAGGAAGAGAAAAGGGGTTAACAGAGAGAAGAATCTTTCATTTGAGATAATCAATTCCTCCATGTCCCAGATTTTGATCTAAAAAAACAAGAACTGATAGTGGCCATGCATTTTCATATAGATTTCAATTAATATCACCCAAATTATCTTTGTACTAACCAATATTAAATTGCAATGAATTTCTTCATGCTGAGGACTGGTCTTTTGATAAGAAATATCAAGTATTCATCAGGTTAAAATTTAATGAATTACTTTATGATTTATTGACAATATCCACCATCAAAAACTGTAAAGGTCTGAGAATTTACCTTACCTGCAAACTAATAATTTAACTTGTCACAGCTTTATGGATTCTGGTAGAAGATACAAAACTTCTGAGTCAGAGACAAAGGACAGATTAATACAGAGAGAGCAGTAGTTGAATATCAGCATTTGCACTGTTTCCTCAAACCCCAAGTCCTTCTGGTTGACATAAAGAAGGTCAGGTAAAATCTGTAGATGCATTGAGTCACACAGGAAAGGGAACCCAAGCTTAGGACTAGAATCCTTCATAATGGAGAGGAGTGTCTTCCTGGGCTTTGTCCTGGAGGGGACATTATGTTTATACTTATCATATCGGAGAGCAAACAAATGTGCCCTTTGCTCCTCTCTCTCCATCCCAAGACTGCTCACAAGATGGGAGGAGACCCCTAGAGACCCATAGAGAATAATTTCCCTATATCCTCTTATTGAAACAATAATTAAGGGAAATTATCAGAAATAGCGTTTATGTACCCTTTCCAAAAAAGAGATGTGAAATGAGTACATTGTTCTTTATAAGCCATGTCTCTAATGTCAGTAACCTTGAACAATTGAGGAAACAAATCAGAGTAATTGATTCTAAATTCCTTTAAAATTATTTCCTTTCATTGCTAGAATTTACCTCTATGGTGATTGAGGAAGACAACGCTTCCTAGTCAAGGGGAACAAGACTTTCAGTGAAAGATTCACATTTCGCATTTATGAATCATCTCATTTCCCGAGATGGGCATTCTAGACACCCTTGAAAAGCCTAACTGGTCTCCTTTGCCCATCAGTAACAGCAACGGTGAAAATTAAATAATAGATGTTCATATGGAGTGAAGTCCATAAAATTCTTTAGGAATTTTGAGCAACCTGCAAAGGTAAACCTCCTCCACACAAGTCACCCTGCTTTGTAAATACCACAGGTCATGGATTAGTCAATACCAGGTGCTTCACTATTCCTGACACATGTCCTCATGCCTGGCAGCCCACTGTCCATAAAATACTGAATAAAACAATAGAGGAAATAAACAAAAGATAATGAAACCAAAATGGATATATATACTTATAGCAAATTTTGGAACTGTTTAAACTAGTAAACAGTGGGTTTCCTTACAAATCAGTATTGTCATAATTTTTAATCTTTCCCAAACTGACACATAAAATATTCAATGTTGTTGATATTTTAATTCTTATATTTGTTTTTATGTTGTGCATTATTTTTAACATGCCTATTAGCTAATTATATTTCTTTTTTAATCTGTGCACTAATATTTTTTGTCCATTATTCTACAGAGTAGTTTTCATTGTAGAACTTTTAAACTTTAAGGAAATTAATCCTGTGTATGTTATATGTGTTTAAAATAATTTCTCAATATTTTTCTCAACACAATTCATAAAAAATATGTATGTCTAGAATTATTTTAAATTTGACTTTATCATATCTTAAATTATTTTGCACCTATGAATTTATTTTTAAATTATTTTATTTGATGTTGTTTCTTTGAAAAGGCTATACTTTTTTGATTACCAGAGCTTTAGAGTATGTTTTAATAAATTATGTTAGTTTCCCATATTTTAATCTCTTCTTCAAATATATTTTCAGGCTATCATTATTTGTATATACTTCAATGTTTAAAACAAACACACATTTTGTCTAATTACACACAAATAAGCTGATATTTAATTGGGACTTTATTTGGGGGAGATTAGAATTTAAAACAGCAAGTCTTCTTAACAGTGAGCACTACAAAACAGAACCAGTGTGAGATGTTGGAATTTTCTTGAGTATAAGCATAGTCTCTGAGTTGAATCTAATAATAACCCAGGATATTTTGTCTCTCCTGGTACTGCAGGGGGTGATCTCATTTTATAGGCATATACTTCCTTTCATGATGTACACAATTTAAAACATTTTTATTTAGTTGACTAATTAAATCTTTGATTCTGGTCTTTAAGTCTAGGGAGTAGGATACTAGCTAGCCCATCCCAGTATTTTTCAGGTGACACATTTCTTTAAACAGTTACCCTAGGTAGATGACTTCTGCCTGGATCCATAAAAGTAATGTTCCTCCAGTGATCTCTCTGCTTTTCCAACAGCTTCTTTCATTGGCCATTTTCCTGGAGCATTTTGCCATGATATTCTAGAACCCTTTCCTCTTGTTGAGTAGGCATGTTCAATTCCATTAGCACATTTAGAATTACATGATAAATTCTGAGTAATATATTTCAGTTATTTTTAAGCAAGGTTTATTGCTTCTATCTGATTTAGGCATTTGGAGGTTGGAGATTGATACCGTGTCAGCTACCATTTTGTCTCCATCCAGCCAAAGACCTTTAGCAGACCTGTAGAATTATTGCTAAGTAACTAATCTATTAACAATTTTCTAAAAACTGTAATTGGCTTTTTGATGAGTCATCATTTTTATAGCCACAGAGAGGTCAGATATGGACTCTTAGAGAGGGCACTAAATGTTCAGAATTTGCACCTTACACCAAGTCAATGCCAGGAAGTCTCAAAATGGGATAGGTTTGAATAAATTCATCTACAAAACAGCTTATGTTTCTTTTAATTGACCTTGACCCAATTGCAATACTTTGTAAAGAAGGTTGTTCATGTAAAAAACAAGAATGTTTATTCTCTGTAAATTTATAATTATCATGGTTTAGCCTGTAGCTTCAAAATGTCAAGTAAAGGCTACAGTTTTCAATATTTATAAGTGGATGGTGTAGATCATAAAACAAGAAATCTCAGCTGAACAGGAAAGGATCAATGTCCTCTAAGGAAAAAATGGAAATTGTAGAAGTCACAAAATAGCTTTTCTGGTAAGGAAAACTCCCCATTCCTCACACACTCCCTAATCATACAGACTTGGATGCTTACAACATTGAATTGGGAAGAAGGTATAAAGGATTATGGGGTAATAATTATTCTGAAACTTATAGTTTCAGAAACTTATAGTTATAGCAAACTTATAGTTATAACAAACTTATAGTTATAGCAACCCAAGGTCAAGAACAACTCTTAAGATTCTACCAAGCCAATGCTGTTTCCCTAGTGGCCTTGACTATGGATAATATGGATAATAAATCTTTGATTTATATTATTCAATTTTAAACCTTAAATCATCTAAATTTATAGTGACAATGGGACAACACTAATGTTCTCCTACTGGAAAATCAAATTAACATGTGTTTACTAGGTACCTTGAGTTAGATACCAGTCTTCTGAGACAATAGAGCAACATATATATGTCTATATATCTATATCTATCTATCTATATACTGTAAGCAGTATAAAAGGAGGCAGAAACAGATTTTGTATTTAGAACATAAACCTTCAAACAGGCATGAATAATTTCAACTTTTGACACCCTCAACTTCATGGCCTACTGTCCCCACTGCTCCACTCTCAGCTTCTTATATTGGCCTTGCTTTATGAGCACGACTGTTGTCTAGAAACCACTAGGATTTGGCTGTTACATTACCAGACACCTAAAAGAGGAACTTCATAATACGTCCTCATATGTGGTCATGGGTGCCTTTGTGTTTTTGACTATATCCTCCCTCTAGGTTAATTCAAATGTATTTGCTAATAGTTCCCAACTTCATACCTCTAACATTTGTATCTCCTTTAAGAAACCTGTGCTTGTATATGCAATTGATTTCTGGTTTGCTCTACTTTTACACAGAGAAATTATTGTGCTCCTAAATATATGTCCCTTTAAATGACACCATTCACTACATATTTTAGGTCTCAAACCTATGGTTGGTCTCTGAATCACTCAGCCAACAAGCTCAATCTTTAAGCTGGTCTTATTGTTATACAGCAAATATTTGCTTCTGTTCCATCTGTCACTGCTACTGCCTTAGAAGCTACATATTTTAGCCTGGCTTATCTCCTTAACAGATGCCTACCTTCACTCTTGACCACAATAATCTATTAACCTTTTAAAAATATGAAACAAACATTTGTTTTTGGCTTATGTTCTTCCATTGGCTTCCCAAATTACACTTAAAGTCCAAATGCTAACATACGGTGTACAAAACCTAAAACTGTGAGCCCTCTGCCTACTTCTCAGACCATCACTGCTAACCTCCATCAGCTTATGGTGCTCTGATACCCACTGGCCATTTTTCTGTTTCTTCAATCCACAAAACTTGAGGATTTGAGGGCTTTACTTCCTCTTTCTGGGATGCTCTTCTCAAGGATCTCTATGTAGATGGCTTTTCCTCATCAGTCAAGTCCCTTTCTCAGAGAGCTTTCTTGATCACCAATGATATCTAAAATAGCATCTACCCCAGTCACTTGCTCCATCACTCCCTTGCTTTAATGTCCTCATAATGTTTTATGGTCTTCTGTATTCAGTTAGTCAGTCTTTAATTTCTTTCTTCCCCTACTAGAGTTTCCATGACAACAGAAACCTTAGCTATTTTCCTCCCTACTCTTTACCCAGTGCCTAGACTAGTACTTGGCACCTAGGAGGCTCAATAGTTATTTGTTTACATGAATGACTGAATGAATAAATGAGTGATTTGGTATAAGATCTGGACTGGATTCACACAAGTTCCTTACCATTTCCACTATTCTAAATGGGAAATTTCTTTGAAGACATCCTATGTCTCATTTACCATTTTGAATTGGGAATGTTAGAAATAACTGAATCTTTCTGTTGGTTCATAGATTTCAATCATGTATGAGAAGCCACATGAGGTTTAAATGGAGAGAAATAGAAAAGATTCAGAAGTTTCAAACTTAAAGTTTAGTCAGGTGACTGGTTGTGGTTTTTGAGTAGGTGTGTCCTTGATTGTATGTAACATTTTTGCATAATAACAAGGAATGAATTTAGATATTATATATAAAAGGTGTTGATAAACCTGTGTGTATGAGTACAGATATCAGACAGCCAAGAATTGACTGCATTTAGTGCTTTTTTCTTCTCATGTCCTGACAGAACATCCTTTTTCTTAGAAAACCACTCTTTATTCACTCAAAACTACGACAGCACATTCTCTGGTCCCATGGCGGAAAAATGGCACTGACACACAGGGGGAGACAACCATTCTGACAGGCGTCAGTGGTTAACCTTGAGATGGTCATGTGGTCTAGCGGGATCATGTGAGGTGCTGGTCCTCACACATCCCACTTCTGGTGTCCTGAATACAGAGGGCTGGAGAGTATGAACCACACATGCTGAGAAAAGCAGTGAAAAGGGACAGTCATGAGAAAGGGAGTCCTGGCAGTCTGATTTTTATGTCTACCATACATCTCCAGGTTTTACTTATTTAACCCAATAAATTACTCTATTGTATGTAAGCATATTTAACTTGAATGTAAAGCCTTTGCAACCAAAGAACGGTAAATAGCTTCAAAATTATAATAAAGGCTCTGGATGTGCTCTAAAAGTCTGGATTAGAGTCTTGACCAAGTTGCTTTGCCTCTCAGAGTAGTTGTTTCCTCGTTTCTTAAATGGGAGTCTAACACACACTTTTTTTTTAAAGATTAAAAAATGAGACAGTATGTATAAAGTGTTTTGAAAGTATTTACCGTAGAAACACTCAGTTTATACCCATACAACTACCACCACCAGCACCACACTGTGTTCCTGTGGAGTATTATTAAAATGATTTGTCCAAGGGCACTGCAAATTTCTGGATCTCTCATTACTAACCCTAAACCCTTGTTTACTATACTGTTTCTCAAAACTTATGTGTACAAGGTATTGTAATATTTAACAGATTCAACTTTATTAACAAGAGCTAAAAAACATGTTTATTTTGTTGAAAAATTAAATGTTTGAGGACAGAAGTGTCCATCTCCCAACATGTTATTATTGCTTTATAAATAGAATGAACTAGAAAGCCACTTTTCAGGTGAAAATACCACAAATTTATTCTTAGTAATTGCTTATTTCATGTATATTTTCCACATACTGAATATATATAATAAATACTCATGAATTAAGGCCAAAGTGTTCTATAGAATTATTTTGCTATCAAAATTCCTCTTAGAATTGTTAGCTACGTTCCAAGTGTATTGGATAATTGGTGAACTGCAACTGCAGATAAATTCAAAGTTTGCTCTGCAGAAAAACATCAGAAAGTAATAAATGGACTAAAAATTTCCATGAACAGATGAAGCCCATACTTCTCTACTTCTCAATATACTTGTTATAAATTTATTTCATCCTTATTTACTTACATTTTCTAGGAGATATAATAGTTACTTAAAAATAGGAATCAAGAAACTACTATCTGATCTTCTGCAATAAATTATTTTAAGGGAAATTGTCACACTCAGTTTTCTGCTGCACAGTTGAATAGTGTGGGTCCTAAATTCATATAGCAATAATTACCAAATTCACTAAAAGATGCTTCACTTTACATTATTCAGCTACTAATATGATATGCGATGTTCCTACTAAGCCTTGAAAAGTATGCCATACTAATTTTCTGCTTATTTAGTTAGTACCATGTGCATTTATATATTCTACATTTCTCTCTTCAAGGATAGACTTTGACAGCGTGTTAGAATGTACCAAAATTTTGAGAGACAAGACACATAAATGACAAAGTTTTCATGAAATAAATGTTTCAGAATAGCTGAATCATAGCTTATGAGAGTAAACAAATATATTCATCTAAACCTTCTGAAATTATCATTTCTCTTTGGTTGTTAGAAGTCTATGCATGGTAACGACAGGCATTGACACATTTTATTTTATTTGTCAAGTGTCTTGGCAGTAGTAAAATGTTTTGCTGAATAGCAGATAATTGATCATAGCTGGATGGGTCCTGCTTAACTTTGATAGCATCTTTATCAAAAAACAGAATGCACTGCAAACACTAATATCAGTTCCCAATTTTTATTTGTTTTTTGCCATTGAAGGGTTAAAATGGCATTGAGTAAACTACAGTAACACTTTAGCTATATCTTGAAACCTCAACAGCAATTTTTAGAAAAATGTGGTGTTGTTGTGAATGCACTAATGATATACCAAGTCTTTGATCAGCAGTATGATCAATAATAGATGTGCTATTTTAAGCCAACACATAACATTTATATTGAAACCCTTTAGATATGTCATTGTTTTGCCTAGTAAAAGTACCTCCTCTCAAGGAGATAGTTATGCATTCATCAACGCAGACTTAAAAAAATTATGGCAAATGAATAATAAACAACAACTGAGGGAAAAATGTTCTAGCAGAATTATCATCATATTTAGTATTTTTTATTCAATTCATGTCTTTGAGCACTAAGTTCCATGCATTGTTTTAGGTGTCAGGATGGAATAATGAAGGGGTGGGAGTGAAGGCAAAAACTCTGCCTTGGATACCTCATGATCACTGTCCCAACAGGTATTTGGCTATTTGAGATGTACATGGTACTTTACTAGATCCTGAAGGGTGAATGAATAAGAGGTAAATCTGTAATAATATCAATCATTTGAACTATTATAATTGTTTTTAAAATAACAAAATTAAAGAAATATAAGTTAAAGTATTAGCAAATCAATAAATTTGTTATTATCATCAAAAAAGATAAAATCTCTCCTTGCACTTTTGGTTACATCACTGTTTACTCAATATAATTTATATTCTATCCACTTTTAAGGTAACAGAGGAACTAACACATACAAGCCTCATTAATTATAAATTAAAGATAAAAACAAGAATAATGGGATTACTGATATTAAGTATTTTATAAATGTTTAACTTATGCTCATTTTCATCATATTTTCACTTGTTATCAGACCAAGTTAAAACAATTATTTTTCTTAGGACATACACACCAAATATATTATAAATTAAAAGTCTAAAACCATACCAAGAGTAAAACAAGTATGTGAAATAACAGTGACTAGAGATTTCAAAATGAAGGTATGTAGACATGTTGGTTTTTTTCCCCGACTTTTATGCAATTATTACCTATGATATGACCATATAAATGAGTTCTTTTTCTTAGAATATCATTTTATAATCAATGAGAAAGTATATAATGTTTATTTGCGATAGGCTGACCCCCAAAGTTCTCCTGTGGATCCATGGAATCTGTGAATATGCTACCTTGCATGGCAAAAGTCTTTGAAAATGTGGTTAATCAAAAGATCTTGAAATGGGAAGATTTCCCTGGATTATAGGAGGGAGTTAATGTAATTACAAGGGTCCTTATAAGAGTGAGGCAATGAGTCACAGTTGGAACAGGAGACGTGAAGATGGAAACAGATGTTGGAGTGATGAGAGGAAAGGGCCCCTTGTGAGGAATGTGGGGGTTGGGGCAGAAGCTGGAAAAGGCAGGAGGCTCCCCTGGAGTCTTCAGGAGGAACACAGCTCTGCCACCACCATGATTTTATCCCACCGGGCCCATTTCAGAATTCTGACTTTCAGAACTGTAAGAGAAGAAATAAGTTAGTATTGTTAAGTCTGTGGTAATTTGTTACAGCAGTAATAGGAAACTAATATACTACTAACTAAAATTTATATTCCACTCTTCATTTTTATAATCACTCTGCATTGTAATTGTCATTACTACGATTTGTTATTTATTAAAGCTGTGGTATTCAGCTTTCAAAGATTGTAAATTGCCATTATGTTCTCTCCTACCTTTGCTTATTTAAATTGTTTTGCTGTTAAAGAAGCATTCACTCCACTTATTTTTTAACATCATTTGCTGTGAATAATTTAATCATCTTAGCATAAAACATAAATAAGTTTTGGAGAGAATATTTAATAGAATGGAAGAAAATAGGAAGTTGGAGAAACATCCGAACTTACCAACTCATAAAGCAAAATCAAGACTCCTAAGACCGGTAAGTGACTCTTTGTGTCAAATAATACAAGGCCCAAGAGGACATGACAAGGATAAAAAATTATATTGAAATGGATTAAAACATTTGAGATGATCTTTTTGTACTCCAAACTTAGCTTAAATAAATACGCTTGACCTCATCTTTCCACCCAATAAAATTGCATTTTTTTATTATGATGAAAAGACCCCTGAAACCCTAAAGTCACTCTCTAAATGTTGCTGTTTCCATTTCACTTTGCCTACATTGAAAGGGATCATTTACTATAATATCCAGTAGCAATTTTACTTTATTGAAAGGGTAAAGTTGATATTGAATGAAGTGTGTACTACCTAGAGTTTCTTAATAGTCTTCAACTTTCACTTTGATATTCAGAATCTAAAGAATATGAGAGGGTCAATGGTTTATTTCAGTATACACAGTAAATAAAAATCCCTCTTGAACTATTTTAAACTATGCAAAATATATGATATCAGCTAAATAGATTCAGATACCAAGGGTCTGTCAGGTAAGTACCAGGTGCACTCCACTGGTTGTAGAAATCAATCTTTCATCCCTGAGGCTTTTTGACTGTTTCATGGACCCAACAGTGTAGACATACAACAATCTCAGGAAGAAGTCAGAATCTGAATCAGGTCTCAAATTAATTCCAGTTTAAAACATCTTGCTAGATAAATACTGTCTGAAGTTCACATTAAAAGACATTCAGGATGATAAATATAAAAAATAAAAATTGACAATACAACTGGAAAAGTAAAAGGATGAGGTAGGGCTAATGAGAGAGATTTTACCCATGGACACCTCAGTCTTTCAACCTAAACCCGAGCCATGCAATGAAGATACTGAAACAAATTAACAAACAGAATAAAACCCCAACCATTTAAAACAACCTGGCTTTAGATATTACACGTGAGGTGCCTGAGGGATTTCTAGCTGGAGTAGTAAAGCAACCTGGTCCATCATTAATGTTGCTTATGAATCTAATAAAGATGAAATATCAAACTTTAAAAAAAAACCTCTGCATTCTCTAAAATTCAGATAAAAAATAATTTCTCCATTTTCCCAAATATGAATCAACTGCACTCTTATTGTAGAGGAATATGTTTATGGTTTGATCACCGCCGTGCAGATTCCTACTTTGATTTCATCATTAAAAAAGATATCTTTTCAGTTTTGTCATACAACTAATTCATATTTTGAATATTTTAATTGTGTAAAAACAATTATGGCTCCTTAGGCAACAGTTTTCCTCAGTGTATGGTTTGTAATGACAAAGTCACCATCTCTTTTTCAGGTGTCGGAAGAGGACATTTAAAAAGACATTCCAGGGCTTCCCTGGTGGCGCGGTGGTTGCGCGTCCGCCTGCCGATGCAGGGGAACCGGGTTCGCGCCCCGGTATGGGAGGATCCCACGTGCCGCGGAGAAAAGACATTCCAGGATATGCTGGACATGATAGAGGCATGCAGAGCAGAGAAGCTATTGGAGGCATCCATCTTTCTGTCAGACGTGCACCAGACAGTTGAAGAGGTCTGGCCTGCTGAGTCAGAAAATCAGTAGGTATAAGAAGATTGAATATAGGACTTCCCTGGTGGCGCAGTGGTTGAGAATCCGCCTGCCGATGCAGGGGACACGGGTTCGTGCCCCGGTCCGGGAAGATCCCACGTGCCGCGGAGCGGCTGGGCCCGTGAGCCACGGCCGCTGCGCCTGCGCGTCCGGAGCCTGTGCTCCGCAACGCGAGAAGCCACAACAGTGAGAGGCCCGCCTACTGAAAAACAAAAAAAGAAGAAGATTGAATATATGACCAAACATTCAGAAGGGACCAGATTCATATTGCATTTAGTGACACTTCCCAGCTCCAGAAACACCATGAGGTACTACTATAAGTCGTATGGGAACCACTTGCTCCCAAAATAAGGGTACTTATGCTAAGGGGTCATTATAGAATCTTTGCAAAAACGATTAAAAAGCGAACATCTTCAAATTTTCTCAAGTTAATTATTACAAATATATCACTAATAAAACTATAATGCTTAATTTAAAAAAGTACTGACAGAGTAAGCATGATAAATTAACTATAGAAAATTGCACTGATAAACATGTGCTAAAATTTTTAAAAACCTACCAGTAAGTTAAATGGAAAAATTAAATTAATTAAAATAACTATCCACCAAAAAAACTACTTTTAGTCATAGAAATGCAAGGTGGAATTTTTTTTTTTTTTTTTTGCGGTACGCGGGCCTCTCACCGTTGTGGCCTCTCCCGTTGCGGAGCACAGGCTCCGGACGCGCAGGCTCAGCGGCCACGGCTCACGGGCCCAGCCGCTCCGCGGCACGTGGGATCCTCCCGGACCAGGGCGCGAACCCGTGTCCCCTGCATCGGCCGGTGGACTCTCAACCACTGCACCACCAGGGAAGCCCAAGGTGGAAAATTTTAAATATTTAACATAATTGGTATTGTATAAGATGATCAACATAGAAATCACCATCTAAAAAGAGGTCTGCAGTAATTTGTATAATTTTTTTAATAATGGTACATTCAAAATCTGATTCAAAAATTCAAATTCAAAATATGAAATATATGGATATTTCCTTAAAATACATTTGTTTCAAAATCATGACAACAAACCACACTTAACCATTCAAGCAAAAGTCATTAAAAAATTTCTGATCAAGAAATAAGGAACACAAAAAGAAATAAAGCACATATTCACTGAAAAGGATAAGTTGAATTATTGCAAGTAATAATGTACAAGTTATTTGTCAAATGCAATACCGTTTCTTTATATTAGCAATAATCAACTGAGAGCTGTTGGGGGGGAAAGGGTCCATGTTGAATAACAAAGTAATAAATAATAATAATAAACAAGATAAGTGGACTATTTAAGAAGGAATGAATATCGCTTTATTGAGTGTATAAAAGGAGGTTAGTAAATGGAATGACAAACCATATTACTGGGTTAAAGTATTGGATAATATAAATATGGCATAATTTGTAGATTAGAATGTATGGATTTAAAACAGTTTATACTAATTCTCAGCTATTTTATGTTTTAATGATTCAAAGTTGTCATCATACTAATAGTTTACCTCATTTAGCCGTTCTCCTAGGATTTGGTTTACTTCAAAATAGCCCATTAGTATAAGCCAGACTTTATTGAACACAATTTTAGATTTACTGTCCTCTACCTTGACTGCAAATTAGAATTACATGAGAATTGTTACAAGCCCCTAAGGAAGAGAACAGCCCAAATCAATCAGAAACTCTGGGTGTGTCAACAATTTTTAAAGCTTCCCAGGAGATTCCAATGTGCAGTTGCAGTTCAGAGCAAATATTGGAAAATTATTTTTGCACAACTGCTTTTATTTTATTTGGATAAATTCCTAGGACATAAATTGGTTTTCAAAAAAACACATTTATTTTAATGCATTGTTATGCCTTTCTAAAAGGATATACTTATTTATAAATTCCACAGGTAGAAGATGAAATAACCCATTTTCTTACATCTGCTCACTTTGTTTAATCACTTCTTAGTCATTATCAACTTGCTATAAGAGCAGTGACTGTCTATAATGCTAATACTTATATTCTGATTTATAGTATTTGTATTTCCTTTTTAAATTTCCTAATCATAATTATGAGTGTTTAGGTTAATGCATTCCTCTCTTACAGCTTGCTTTTAAGGCCTCTTATAATAAATCTTAATCTTTTCATTTTCTGTCTCTTTTCTGTGCATTTTAATTTTACTAAACTATTTTTATTACACCTATTTTTTAAGATTACTGATTATTTCCTTAAAAGAAATGATGAACTTGTGATTTTCTTTACAACATATATATATGATTGTGTTGTTTTATTATATTAATCTCTATATTTTTATCTTTATGATTTAATTTTTACAGTTTTCTATTTAATACATCAAGAATTTAATCCCTTGAATTTCAAATGTGAGCTGCATATCTGTAACTTTTTTACTCCAAATAGTAAAATCTATTTCATAAATAGATTATTACATAATCCATCCTTTTCCCTACTGATTTCAAATGTCATTTCTCTAATATATCAAATTCTTATGTGTGCTTACATCTATGTATGAAATTTTCATTTTATTCCACCAACTAGCTGATTATTCCTATAACTGATATTGTATAATTTTAATAATTTTAGTTTATTCTATACTTATTATCTGGTAAAAAAGTATCCCTCTTCATATATTTTCTCCAAAGGAGACCTTTCTAGGTTCACATGTCTCTTTTTACAGATGTACTTTAAAATAATTTTGACTCGTTGAAAAATTAAACTCCCTAGAAATTTCATCAAAATATATGAAATATATGTACATCTGTACAAACTTTATAATTTTATTCAAAAACTTGGTATGTTCAGTGTGTGTTTAAATCCTTCAAATCAAATCAACTCTCTCAATAAAGTGTTTTTGGTTTTCATCATGTAAAATATTATATATGAATATGAATATACCATATCATTTGTGATCAAAACACACACACACATACACACACATTCAGTTTTAGTTGCTTTACAAATTAAATATTTTTCTCCCGACTGTAGAATAATTGATGATTTCTAATTAGTAAAGTAGGTATTGGTGTTTGTCTATTTCATACAGCTGACAGAGTTGAGTCTCTGCAATAACTCTAATAAGATTTCAATTGTTTTTCTTGTGGTTTTTTTTTTTAAGGTAGAATATTATATTTGCAGATTGTATTTCCTAAAGAGAGCTGCACAATTTCTCACACCTTCAGGTTTTTTCTACAATGTGACCTTGTTATTTCTCCAGAAAAGATTGTGGGTAGACTAGAGACTTCCCTTTAATTGTTGAATATGGCAGAGTGATCTCTGAGGCTACTCATAGAAGATGTTGCAGCTTCCATTTTTTTGCCAGAAACCTGAGTCAACATGTAAGCAATCTGAATGCTCTGAGGCCACCATTCTGTGATCACATAGTTAAGATCTGAGATTATACTGACAGAGAAAGGGAGAGAGAGAGAGAGAAATGCCAGTTTAGCCTTAGTTTTCACAATCACCCCCCAAGCGATTGTTCTGGGACAATTTTTTTGAAGCAATAGGAAGCAGAACACCCTATCCCAGGAAGTAATGATAACTTTGTTTCTCTACTAATAGTCTTGTCTTTTCTCTTTTATTATTTTATTTCTTTACTCTACTTTATTGGCTAGACTCTTTGAAATAGTATTAAATCATATCAGTGATAGAACCTTCTTTTCTTTGCCCTCCTTAAATGGTAATACCAAAAAGTATTATACTGGTAAGCATGGTGTGAAGTGTAGGCTAAGAGATGTAAACAACTGGTAAAACTTCCTGATACTAAATGTTACCTAGGAAAACCAGGCATAATTCAAAGTAAATTGAAAGGTCTTACTCCTCAGGTATAAAGCGGATCACTGAGATACTCAGCAATATTGATGCAGAATGAGTAATTAACTGCTGATGTGTCCTCAGTACTGTAAAATGTATCACATACTGAACTGCATATATTACTCATAATAAGCAGGCCAACTAAAAGTGGAAAAATAGAGAATGTCAATAAGTAAAAGAGTCCTCAAATCTAAACCCATGTCTGTCCAACATCAGAGCTCAGTACCAGACTAATAAGAATTGTCTTTACAAACCTACAGTAATAAAAACGGCATGGTATTGGGACAAAACAGACATAAATCAATGTAATGGAATAGAGAGACCAGAAATAAACCAACACACATTCGATCAATTAATCTACTACAATGGAGACAAGAATGTATTGATACAATGAAGAAAAGGCAGTCCCTTCAACAAGTGGTGCTGGAAAAGCTGGACAGCTACATGTAAATCAATGAAACTAGAACAGTCTCTAACACCATATACAAAAATAAACTAAAAATGGTTTAAAGACCTAAATATAAAACATGACACCATAAAACTCCAAGAAGAGATCATAGGCAAAACATTCTCTGACATAAATCATAGCAACTTTTTTTATAGCAGTCTTCCAAGGAAAAAGAAATACAAGCAAAAATAAACAAAATGGGGCCAAATCAAACTTAATAGATTTGGACAGCAAAGGAATCCATCAGTAAAACAAAAAGACAACCCTCAGAATGGGAGAAAATATTTGCAAAAGATACGACTGACGAGGGCTTAATTTCCAAAAGATACAAATGGCTCATACAACTCAATATTGAAGAAACAACAACTGAATCAAAAGTGGGCAGAAGACCTAAATAGACATTTCTCCAAAGAAGAAATGCAGATGGCCAACAGGCACATGAAAAGATGCTCGTCATCACTAATTATTAGAGAAATGCAAATGAAACCACAATGAAGTATAACCTCATACTGGTCAGAATGGCTATTATCAAAAGGTCTACAAAGAATAAACACTGGAGAGGGTGTGGAGAAAAGGGAACCCTCTTAAATTGTTGATAGGAATGTAAATTGGTGCAGCCACTATGGAAAACAGTCTGGAGGTTCCTTAAAAAACTAAAATTAGAGCTACCATATAATCCAGCAATCCTACTCCTGGGTATATACCCAGGAAAAAAAGAAATTTGAAAACGTGCATACAAGCCAGTGTTCATAGCAACACTCTTTACAGTAGCCAAGACATGGAAGCAACCCAAGTACCCATCAACAGATGATTGACTTAAGAAGATGTGGTGTACATATATACAATGAAATATTACTCATCCATAAAAAAGAATGAAAAACTGCCATTTGCAGCAACATGGACAGACCTAGAGAATAAGTAAAAGACAAATACTATGTGATATCACTTATAGGAGGATTCTAGAACAATAACACAAATTAATCTATATACAAAACAGAAACAGACTTGCAGACATGGAAAACAAACTTACGGTTACCAAAGGGGAGAGAGAGGGGGAGAGACAAATTAGGAGTATGGGATAACACCTACAAACTACTGTACATAAAATATATAAGCAACAAGGATATACTGCATAGCACAGGAAATTATATCCCTTATCTTGTAATAACCTAAAATGGAATATAATCTGCAAAAATACTGAATCACTGTGCTGTACACCTAAAACTAACACAATACTGTGTCAACTCTACTTCAATTAAAAAAAAGAAGTATGTTTAACAAAACCACAAACAAAAAGTTTTAGTTATATGAATAATTTTGAGATTATATTTTTATTTTGTTACTTTTCTAGAAATTCTATTTGCATAGAACATTCCAAATTATCTTCAATCTGTTCATTTAGAGTACAAAATTTTTACTTAGTTCTTACTACTCAATATGTAAGCAGAATGATAAAAAATAAAACTGCTTTTTGAAAACCTTGAGTATCTGTACCCATAACGTTAAAGCCAAAGTCATTGGATCATTAAACGTAGCCACAGGGAACTAAATTAACTTCTCCTTGATGAGAAATTCGACTTGTAAGTTTCTCAGAAGAAAATCAATTAGCACAATCTTATCAGAATATATTGATTTAAATGAATTCAATAATGTCAATATCTCTGTAACTATACCTTGTTATTCATTTATTTTTATAACACATCTTGTATCAAAAACAGATTCTTGATGATTTGCAAACATAAATGCAGGTAGAAGAAATACATGTTAATAGGTGAAATAAAACTGCCATAGGAAAATGAAGCTAAAATCATAATATAAAACAAAGAATAATGAATCCACAGAGTAGTGATAGGGAAGTATGGAAATTTCTTTATAAAATTTATAAATGTAATTTTTTTTGTTTTTTAAATTAATTTTTATTATAGTTGTTTTACAATGTTGTGTTAGTTTCTACTGCACAGCAAAGCAAATCAGCCATACATATAAATATATCCTCTCCCTTTTGGATTTCCCTCCCATTCAGGTCACCACAGAGTACTGAATAGAGTTCCCTGTGCTGTACAGTAGGTTCTCGTTAGTTATCTATTTTATACATGATATTAATAGTGTATATGTGTCAATCCCAATCTTCCAATTCCTCTCAACCCCCCCCTTTCCCCCTTGGTATCCTTACATTTTTTTCTTTACGTCTGTGTCTCTATTTCTGGTTTGCAAATAGGATCATCTATATCATTTTTCTAGATTCCACATATATGCATTAATATACTGTATTTGTTTTCTCTTTCTGACTTTCTTCACTCTGTATGACAGTCTCTAGGTCCATCCATGTCTCTACAAATATAAATGTAATATTTTATTTTAAGCAAAGTTTTATTAAACAATAATTGTAAATAGCATCAATATTTGAATTATTGTTTTTGACAAAATACTGATATTACTTTCATCTAGAAATTTGCAGATAGGCCAGAATGTAAAGAGAGTTTGACTGGATGGTTTGTACTAGGGACTTGAGAAACATTGTCCAGTGCTCAGTAGTAAGTTCCTATGTTTTCTTAGGTCTAATTATGGAGAAATAATGAAAATAATTCATATTAATAGACGTTTTTCTTAGAAATTAAAAAAAAAACTACATGTATCCAAAAGACAACATTATCAGTTAGTATGTACTGATCAAGAGCAAATAGTTTAAATTGTGTGTTACCCTTGCCAGTTATACAGTCCCTTAAGTCACAGTTGACTCAACTGAATTGGTAATTTCACTGAAAAGTAGATGGAGTAAACCACATCAAGGAGGTTGAATAATACCTGCAGATCAGATGGTTCTCATCCCTGCACTAAAATGTGCTGTGTTAATTTTAACTCTATCATTCATACATATTTCACATTTTTATTTTATTTTTTTCCAACTTTATTGAGGTATAATTGAAAAGTAAAACTGTATATACTTTAAGTGTAATTGTGAAATGTATACACTGTAAAATGGTTACCAAAATCAAGTTAATAACTTCATTACTTCACATATTACCTTTTTTTTTCTAATGAGAACACATAAAATTTACTCTTTCTCAAATATACAATACAGTATTATTAACTATAGTCACCATGCTGTACATTACATCCTACAAACTTATTCATCTTATAACTGAAAATTTGTATCCTTTGACCGACATCTCCCCATTTCCCTCATCCCTGCAGTCCCTGAAAACAATTATCCTACTCTCTGGTTCTATGAGTTCAACTTTTTTTTTTATGAGATTCCACATATAACTGATACCATATATTATAATAATAATATTCTCATTATTATTATAAGATTAGTTGGTTGTATATGCATACATTTGTTCTGTGTTTTCTATTCTGTTCTATTGGTTTATATGTCTGTTTTATGCAGGACCATACTGTTTTAATTACTATAGCTCTGTAACACACTTTAAAATCAGGAAGCGTGGTGCCTTCCACTTTGTTCTTCTTGCTCAAGATTGCTTTGGCTACCTGAGGTTTGTGTACATTTTAGAATTTTTTTTCTCTATTTCTGTGAAAAATGCCATTGGAATGTTGATAGAGATTGAATTAAATCTGCAGGTAATGTTGGGTGATATGGACATTTTAACAATATTAATTCTTCTAATCCATGAACATGAGATATCTTTCCATTTATTTATGTCTTCACTTTTTAAAAAAATTAGTACCTTATAGTTTTCAGTGTACAGGTCTTTTGCCTCCATGGTTAAATTTATTCCTACATACTTTATTCATTTGTTGATATTGTAAATGGAATTGTTTTCCTAATTTCTTTTTGAGGTAGCTTATTGTTAGTGTATAGAAACAAAACTAATTTTTTATGTTGATTTTATATCCTGAAATTTTACTGAATTCATTTATTGGTTGTATTAGTTTTCTTGTGCAGTTTTTAAGATTTTCTCTATATAAGACCATGTCATCTGCAAATGCAGGCAATTTTACTTCTTCTTTTTCTATTTGGTTGCCTTCTATTTATTATCCTTGCCTAATTTCTCTGGCTAGGATTTCTAGTACTTTGTTGAATAGAAGTTATCAGAGTGGACACCCTTGTCTTATTCCTTATCTTAGAGAAAAAATGTTTTGCTTTTTACCATTGAGTATGACGTTAGCTCTGTGCCTGCAATATATGGCCTTTATTATGTAGTGGTACACTCCTTCTACTCTTAATTTGTTAATAGTTTTTATCATAAAGAATGTTGAATTTTATTTAATGCTTTTTCTTTATCTATTGTGATGGTTATATGATTTTTTACCCTAATCCTGCTAATGCAGTGTATCACATTTATTGATTTGCATGTATTGTACTGTAGTTGCATCCCAGGGACAAATCCCACTTGATCATGGTGTACAATCCTCTTACTGTGCTGTGGAACTTTGTTTGCTGGTATTTTCTTCAAGATTTTTGTATCTCTGCTCATCAGGTATATTGACCTATAATTTTCTTTTCTTATAATGTCTGATGTCTTAATAAATCACTCTCTAGACTTCCCATCCCAACTTTTATGAAGTGTGCAACTGGGGAGACAGGAGCAGTGACTCAGTCCTCAATTAGAAATGTCATTTAACCAAGTGATACAAAGAAATTTAGAGTTAGTTAATTAATTTCATTAGTTATATATCAAATATTATATAGCAGCTATCCCTAGACAAAATCCTTAATAACTGCTCATTATTAATATTAATAATTATTTCCTATTAATGTTTTAAATATATCTTTTAATTTATTTCTTTCAAAATGTTTTGCTATTTATTTGATTTGATTTTTTTGAGAAATACTGTCACATTTTAAATTTCAAATCCTTTCTGATAGAAGTAAGCTTTAAACTCTCCTGAAAATAATTCCAAAGATTAATAATTATCCACTCCTCTGTATTTTACAAGTAAATAGTGATTATTATTGTTAGCCAGGTGAAAATTCCTAAATAATTAGGATACTTTCTGTAACTGTCCTAATATCTTATTAATTGTGCCCTTGCTTATTCAGAAACTGGGAATATTATTCAAATTTAGAAACCAAGTTTATCTCTGTACTCTCTCTGAAAAAAATTTACAAGCAAATATTTTTTACTAGTTTGTTTTATTTACCAAAATGACAAAATGTTGAATGTATTAATTAATGTTTATATCATATAACTCATAGCTATATATGTTTTTCTTCATCTCCCCATTTCTATTTATCCTAATATGTAAAGAATTAATAATCTGAGAACCAAAGATGACAGAAGTAGCAGATTGTGAGCACAAGACAGATATTTGCAAACATACCAAATTGTGAGATGTCTCTTTGCTAGGAGAGAGTGGTATAAGAGCAGACAACAGCATCAAGGTTTAGGGGATTGTTGGTAAAGAGATGGCTGCCTAGAGACAGCTAAATCAGCTTTGGTTGTACAAACATGTGAGGGGTACAGAAAGACAGGATATTCCTAAACCTTCCAGAACTCAAGCTCAGGTCCAATTAATTCTTCTTGCATTCAGAGTTAGCATCTTCCAGGGTGACTCCCATCTACTTTGTGAATGAAACATAATCAGCAATTCCCAGTGTGTCTATTATTAGAGCACCAGATGGAATTTTACAGAGTAAGGACTGCATTTATTTCATTTATCTGGAGAAGTTCAAGGTGGCACCCAAATTGAATCTTTCTTACTAATAGAGTTGGTGCTTCTATCTTTCCATAGTGTGTGTCTTGGTGTCTTCAGCTTTCCCTGCTGTTTGTTTTACAGAGGCCTCGTGGTGGCAAAGGAATTGGAATGGAACTTGCTCTTCCCCAGTTGCATCCAAGCCCTCTCCTCTGCCCTCTCTGATGTGGTAGAGAGATTTTAATGTCACTAGTTTGTAGTGGTGTTAAATATTATATGACTACTCAAGTATGAAGATAACCTCAGGTATTAAAAAAAACATATCATTTGTTTCTTTATAATTGTACAAAACCCAGAAATCCCATTCTTGCTTGATAACTGAAAACTGAATCTGGAAAATTATGGAAATACTATTCCTTGGAAATTTTGAACTCCCACAAAGCACAAAACACTTGTCCAAACACTGCGATGAGAATTGGCCAACTTTTGCCAGCCCCTGGGCTAAGTCTTTGCTCAAGAAAATGCAAATCTGCCTAATCACAAGTTATACTTTGTCTCAACCCATGTAGTCAAACCATTTCAGTAACTTTCTGATCATCCTCCTCTAATGATCCGTTTACCCAGAGTCTTTCTAATCTCTTTTTGTTCCTTCTCTGTTCTTTCTTTAAAAACCTCAGTCACCTTTGCTGGCTGGAGTTGAGGTCAGCTTACACCACACGGGAATCTCTCCCCTGCGGCAGTGGTGTGAAGAAAATCTGCTTTGCCACTTTTAATGAGTACCTGGTACTGTCTCTTTCCATTAAAATTATTTAAAATTACTCATTAGTCAATTCAGGATTCTCTCTTCCTCTCTCTTGCCCTCTTTTTTTTTTTCCTGGTTGCTTCTTATTTCAAGAGAGGACTACTTAACATCAGGAGTGGAGATGCTTGTCTTGTCTTTAGTCATCCTCTTTTCGCATCCTCTGTTGGGTTATGGTCAAGGTATTGGAATAAACACCGGTGCTGGCTGCTTTAGCCTGGTGTCTATGGCCTCATGGTCATCTCCATTTGTCAAGGCAACAGGTCTTTGGTCCCTGCACCACTCCCTCCTCCTCTTCCCATCCATGCAAGCCTGCTTGATGCCACTTTATCATCATTCTCAGGAACTTAGAGACAGTCCCCTGCTCTTGTCATAGCATACTGGGATTTACAGGACCCCGGGAAGTTGTCCTCAGAACCACATGCTTTTCCATCCTCCTTCAGCCACTGCCTCTTTACTGCCCAGACACAATGTAAACTCACTTTTTGAGTTTACAATTACAATTTTGTGCAAATCCTGGTCATTTTTTCTCTGTCTGCAGTTCTTCTCATAATAGGAACTGGCATCGATTTCCTTCACAGGAAACTACCAGTATCTAAACCTTAGTCACATCATCTCTGATTTCATTCTTTCAACTTTATAGTTAAACTTACTGACATTTGGTTAGCAAATTGATCTTGCTGTACCCAGTATGCTTGACTTCTTCATTATAAACCTCTTGATATGCAAAATCAAGCCTTTGTAATTGATAGAAAACAACGCTTTTTCTCTCAGGATCTCTCATTTGAAAGTCATGGTTTTCAAGAACATTCTCTTCATCAAAGAATAATGAAAACTACCTGAGACTCAAAAAACTTATTACCTTTTTCTTTTTCTCTTTGTCATTCTTCACCTAAGGGAACAGCATTGAACAAGCTCTCTATGTTAACTGAGAGGTGAAATGAGGGAATAAGACAGAGAGAGAAAGAAAACAAGAGTTGGGTGCTACCAGAGTTAGCACATCTATTTGGCATTATGGCCTCATTCTTTATTTCCCTGTGGTTCTCACTGGAGAAACTTGGTTACAGTTTTCCAAAGACTTGGACAGCATTCATTTAATTGATTCCCCTGAGTTGCATTTTATAGTGTCTCATGAAAAGACTGACATTTTCCTTCCTCAACTAGAGCAAGCCTTCATGTGTCTGAAGGAAACTGTGTTACTCAAGATTTCCTTGTTATTCAAGATTTTAATCTCCATCATCAGAGTTGAATGCTTAATTCCAGATTTTTCTGTATTCTTTTTTTTTTAATCCAGAGATCTGCCTGGATCTTCACATTTAGAAAGATTCCTGGTTCCTGTTCCCATATTCCATAATGTCAAAGTGAGACTATTGAATAACATTCTTTTCCTTAGTAAATTGCCACCAAAACCTAGAGCATGCAAAATAAAAAAGAGTAACTTTACCATGAGGGAAGCTAGAAAAGGCCACTTTAATCAAGTGGCCAAGGCTAGCATCACCAGTGAAAAGACATGTTGCTGTTGTTTACCCCCAATAAGATGTATTGAGATGAACACTTAACTTCTGTGGTGTTCTTCCCCAACATTGAGAGCCTCAGTCTAACGATGGCAAAATGTTAGACAAATCAAACTTGAGGGACACACTACAAAATATCTGATCAGTACTTTTCAAAAATATCACAGTAATAAAAAGGAAGGACAAGAAACTCTAACTAGACCAGAGAAGACTAAGGAAAAATGGCAAGTAAATACTATGCTTTATCCTGATTGCATCCTGGAAAATAAAAGGGGCATTACTGGAAAGAATGTTATTGGGAAAACTGAAATGTGAATAAAAGTTCTAGTATTGCAATAGTATTGTGCCAGTGTTAAGTTCTTAGTTTTAATAAATATAATAACTTGATTGTGTAAGATGTTAACATTCAGGAAAGCTGGCTGAAGTATTTACAGGAACTCGACTATTTTTGCAACACTTCCATAAACCCCAAATTATTTCAAAATAAAAAGTTTTTAAAAAGTCCATTTAAACCTGATATTCTAGAACTGAATTTTCATATTTCCATTTGACATATCTCACAGCTACCTAAAATTAAGCATGGCCCTGAACAAAACTCTTTTCTTTCCTCCAGAATTAGACTCTGTACAGGTAAACCTGTTTCTTGAACGCATTCATCTCACAGTTTTGTAAACTGCTTTTTCTTGGTTTTAATTCTATTGTGTTTCTGTCTCATTCATGGGGTCTTTTTCCTTGTTTCAACTATCAAATGGTAGTTTTCTATGGGGATCTGTCTTAAGCTGTTCTGTTTAATCATACTCCATGTACAGCTGTTGCGTGAACTTGCTTTCATCCATGAGATGAAGCCACATGTCACTATGATAAATCTCAGTCCTCTATACAGAAACCAGAATTATCTGTTAAGCACGTATGATTGACTACTGTGCACCTACAAAGAACACTTTAATTTACAGCATCCAGGAGAACTCAGAATCTTTCCTTGGAAAGGCTACTGAGCCTGTGATTCCTGTTCCCATGACTGACATCCTAGCACCTCAACAGATAAATCAGAATATGATTGCACAGTATTCCCTCATTTAATCTCACTATAACTCACCACATTTTAATGATTCTAACACTACCTCTTCAAATTATTTCAATATAGTCTAGCCGGGTCGTATGGTAGTTCTATTTTCAGTTTTTTAAGGAACCTCCATACTGTTCTCCACAGTGGCTGTATCAATTTACATTCCCACCAACAGTGCAAGAGGGTTCCCTTTTCTCCACACCCACTCCAGCATTGATTGTTTGTAGATTTTTTGATGATGGCCATTCTGACCCATGTAAGATGATATCTCATTGTAGTTTTGATTTGCATTTCTCTAATGATTAATGATGTTGAGCATTCTTTCATGTGTTTGTTGGCGATCTGTATATCTTCTTTGGAGAAATGTCTATTTAGGTCTTCTCTCCATTTTTGGATTGGGTTGTTTGTTTTTTTG
>NC_041218.1:103738228-103758326 GCF_002837175.3 Physeter macrocephalus | reverse complement strand
AAAAAAAAAAAAAGGTCAGAAGAACCTAGGGGCAGGATGGGAATAAAGACGCAGACCTACTAGAGAATGGACACCGGGAGGGGGAAGGGTAAGCTGGGACAAAGTAAGGGATTGGCATGGAAATATATACACTACCAAATGTAAAACAGATAGCTAGTGGGAAGCAGCTGCATAGCACAGGGAGATCATCTCGGTGCTTTGTGACCACCTAGAGGGGTGGGATGTGAAGGGTGAGAGGGAGGGAGACACAGGAGGAAGGAGATATGGGGATATATGTATATGTATAGGTGATTCATTTTGTTGTGAGGCAAATACTAGCACACCATTGTGGAGCAATTACACTCCAATAAAGTTGTTAAAATATATATATATATATATATATATATATATATATATATATATATATATAGTCCTGCTTCTCACTCCTAGCACTCTCTCTCTGGTAGTATTTAGCTATTCTCTGAATTATGATGAACTTCTCACAATAAGGGACTCCTCTTTATTGTTACCAAGCTCCCTTCAACACTACTGCTGGCTCACTGATATCTTTGAAATATAAATCAAACCATGGCCTAATTCCTTTAAGCTGCTCTGCTGCTGAGAAAGTTCTGATGACTCTCCATAAGTCTAGCTCAGCACCTCTTGTGATCCAGCTCTCATGTTAGAACAGTAGAATAGGGGCTTCCCTGGTGGCGCAGTGGTTGCGCGTCCGTCTGCCAATGCAGGGGAACCGGGTTCGCGCCCCGGTCTGGGAGGATCCCCCATGCCGCGGAGCGGCTGGGCCCGTGAGCCATGGCCGCTGAGCCTGCGCGTCCGGAGCCTGTGCTCCGCAACGGGAGAGGCCACAGCAGAGGGAGGCCCGCACACCACAAAAAAAAAAAAAAAAAGAACAGTAGAATAAGTTATTAACCTTCTGATACACGAAAGAACAATAATGATTGGACCAGCCATTTTTTAAATTGATGATTAGGAATAGGTACAGGTAAAATAATTCCTAACAAATGGTCTCCTTTTCCCAATCTGGGTCATTGTGAAAAAGGTGACACTTTGTAGGGGATTTGGGTCAAATATGTTTGGGATTATCGGCTGAGAAAAATGGATATTAGTGCAGAGAAATTATAAATAGAAAAGTATGCCCAACTCAGATTTAGGGTCAAGAATTTGCAGTAGCCAAAGTCTGAATTGCTATTCCAGTTTCTCCACAAACATTTAGCTACTGGAAATTTTTAGGTTTTAAGACATATGTTGTAAAAACATCAAAAGTGGTAAGGATATCAGATTATGCAAGACCAATTTGTGGAGGAAGAAAGTGAAAAAAATCACAGATGCAATGAAATGGGTGTCTTGATGAATTCCTAGAACGTGTTGAAATATGCTTACAGTTTGAAGGTTGAAGGTAGAATTAGAGGACCTAAATGCTTAGGAATTTAAGATCAAAGAGGTGGAACAGAATGGAATAACAAGATCCAAAGTGTGGCTACGGAAATGAGTTTCTAAAGTGCAACTTAAGGAATTCTGCAAGCTGGATATGTTAAATATTTAGGTCAATAAGGTTATTCAAGAATAGAGTGGAGAAGAAAACTGTAGATGGAAGACAATCATCAAGAAACAAACAAACAAACGAACAAGCAAACACTGTAGGAACAAAGGAAAATAATGGCCAGTGTAGGAAGGTGATCTTTCTGCAGGAGCTTGTCTGAATAATTCCCAACGGGGTCAAGGACCACTTGGTCGATGCCAGTACCACTTCCTAACCAAGTGGTAAATGGAGTGTGAGATAAGGCAGACTCCTTTCAAGTAAAGTATCTTAGTCAAAATAACATTTCAGGTAAGGTGAAGAGATATGTCCAGTGTTTATTAGAGGTGAAAGGTGAGGGAAGTTAGTTTAGAGTGGAATGGATCTTCCAGAGGACACAATGGAAATATGGAGTTATGTCTAGAGATGCGAAATGAGAAAGAGGGTTATGCATTCAGATTAATATGAAGCTAAAATGAGTAGTCCCTGGAAAGTATGTAATTCTTGCAATAGTGACCAAAAATTATAGATGTAAGGGGCATGACCTTAAATATATCACTTGAGTAAATCTAATATTTTTTTCTAGGCTCCATGAATTGTCTTTCCTTCTTCCTGAATGCTAATCTTTTTAGCATCACACAAATACTTTTCCTGGCCAGTAGCAGTAGCTGAGAGCTCTAGGACCTCGAGGGGTCCCATAGCAAGAATTAGGCAGAGAGACCTGCCAAGAGATGGCATGTGTGTTGAGATGGGGGAGGAAAGGGCATCTCTAAGCCCAGGATAATGTGGGGAAGTGAATTGCTTCTCTGGAATCATCTCGTCCTTTCTCCACAGATCTGCTGGTAACACTATTTTTTTATGCTCCAAGAACAACACCTGGTTATTTGCTATGGCTGAGCTTGATTTGGTTAAATGTTCACACACTGGTTTCTTCAACCTTGCTGACTCCATTTTTTTTTGCAAAACTTTACTCTTTGATTTGTTCCCAGTCAGGAACCTCTAAGAGAGTCGATTTCTTCTTCTATGCTTCTGCTACACCTTGTACAAGAATTTTCAGGGTCTACCACACTTTCCAGTGCTTGTTAGTTCACATGATTCTGAGAAGTAAGCTAGAGGGAAAATGTCACACAGGGTGTGAAGTTTGGTGCTTGAGGCACATGTGTTTAGGGACAAACACACCAGTTTGAGTAAAGCTATACAAGTATTTCTAATTGGTGTTTTGTCTTTTTTTTTTTCAAAAGAAGTGTAGAGCAGTACACAGAATTGTTACCTATATGTGAAAGAAACCTCCTGGAAAACTAAAAAAATAATTTTTTTCTCTTTCTCCCATGTTGTAGATCATTACCCATTTAATGATAATTGTTCTTCCATTATAACATGAATCCATCTGTTCAATTTCTATAGAGATCACTAAAAATATCACAATGATAATAAAAGTCAAACACATTTTGGTAATTCAGAGCTACTGCAAATTTCATGTGTGTGTGTGTGTTTGTGTGTGTATGTGTGTCTTATCATTTTGTAAGACTATTAATGGTAAAGAAATTCTGTTCCTAGTGTACATGTAACACTGGGTTCCTTACTACTGAATAAAGGACCCACTTTTGAAGAAAAAACCCAGAACAAGCATTTGACCAGTTGCCGGAGGATCTAAAACTGCTATCAAAAAGGTGTGAACATAAGCATTTGGTGGTAAAAATCCTTAAAGCCCGAATTGTGAAAAGAATCCCGAAATAGGAGACCACAGCAGGACAGATACGTGCATGGACTGTCTCCCTAGAGACATGTAAGATCTCTGCAAGTGACAAATCAATTCACCACATATAGGAACTAGCTTATGGGCTGCTGTACAATCACCAGGATTGAATTCCAAGAAACAAAAATCCCTTGAATTCTAAATATGCAAGGGAACTGGGAGCAATGTGAATATAGTGATGAGAGTTTGCTGGTTCATAGTGGTTGCCAAATATGATTCTTAGTGGGGTCACTGCAAAGAAAGAGACAAGCTCTGTATGTGCAGGGCTATGTTTAGGGAATCATGTATAAAACCTCTTTCTTCTAATTTGACCCAAAAAAGGCCTTCTAGAATCTAATTTTATAGACATCACTTACTCATAGAGTGAGAATTAAATGATCAAAGCAAATACTTCATAAGGTTTTAAATCCTGTACATACATACATTTTTGCTAACTGCTTTTTTATATATAAACAGGTGGCTCCTCCACTTCTGAACCCACAGGAATAAGTAAAGGAAATAATAAAAGGAAGACCAGGTTAAGCATTACGGTTCTGCAATTTTGTAGAGCTAAATATTTCCTCTCTGGGAAACTTCCTCCTCACCTCCTGTTTGGTTCTCTGGGGCCAGGAGTAAGGACTCTCTCTTCCTGTCTTCATGATTATGCATAGTGAATTTATAAAATGGTAATATGGTCAATATATTAGAATTTTCCATAAAATTTCAATTTCACTGAATGAAAAAATTGTAATTAAAAAAGTTATATTCATTTAAAAATCACTTATAAATGCTAAATAGTAGTGGTTAGTTAAATGATGGGTAATTCAAATTTAAAAATTAACAATCAAACCTCTTACAAATTAAATTTAAATATTTAAGTCTAATTTGAATGGAGAAGGATTATGGTGAGACTACCTTATAAAACTTATATTTTTGCAAAAAAAGAACACAGTAAATTCCTTTATTCAACAAACCCAGTAAAATAATGGTTTCTAAAACTTCTTACTGACGTCTTCTAAGCGTCATAGTTCTCTATACTAAATGAGCTTAACTTTGGGAGACATGAAATTTTTTTGAATAAGAGATGGTGTCCAAGGGCTGAATTACCAGGAGAATTCACAACATTTTAAGTAATAGTGCTTGGCGCTCAAGTCCCGTGAAGCATATTCAAGGGCCCCCTCTAAGATAACAGACCACAGATGAAGTTTGCCTCCCCGAGATTTCTGTTTCTCTGAAAGATATACGATAAATGACAATGCTAGAATTTTTGATGCAGAAATGGTAAGAAGAAAAAGAAAAAGAAAGAAAGAAAGAAAGAAAGAAAGAAAGAAAGAAAGAAAGAAAGAAAGAAAGAAAGAAAAGAAAGAAAGAAAGAGAAAGAAAGAAAGAAAGAAAGAGAAAGAAAGAAAGAAAGAAAAAGAAAGAAAGAAAGAAAGAAGAGGGAGAGAAAGAAGAAGACTCTAGAAGATGGTGTAGAGAAAAAACGAAAAATAGAATGTAAATCTCTAGTTTCCCACATTTCCTGGCTCCTGGCAGAGGTTTCCTTGACCATTAACCACCCAGGACAAGGCAAAGACACAGCGATAGAAGACCGTGGCTCATAAGGAAAAGCTCAGCGGTGAGTGAGCTGCACCTTCACATGCCCAAGTCAGCTACTACTACAAAGCCAGTCATCGCCCAGATTTGGAGGAGCCACGGTGGGCAGGAAGGTCACTGCAGCGAAGGGAAGCAGAATAAGGAACTTAACTATGACCAAAGATAGGAAGAGACCTGCAGGGACCACTTTCAGGGCTTCAGCAATGCGGTGCTCAGGCTACCGGTGAAGATGAAGCAGGTGCACCAGGATCGCAGAAGCGGGGTGGGGCTCCACTCCCGCTCTGGTTTGAGCACCGCTTCCAGTGAAGAAGCGCACACATTCTTACCTACTCTGGGGCTCTGTCTTCAGAGATACAGGAAGAGAGGATCCCCTGTGGATGTGACTGCATCCAGTCAAGGTGGCATGTCAAATGAGGGCATCCTCCAGATGCAAAACCCAGGCTGGGAGAGAAGCTGGTAGGACAGGCCATGGAAGGATACGGTTAGCTGAAGGGTAGGAGCCAGCATCTCTGCCACTGCTAAGGACTTCAAAGGGGCAGAGAGATGAAGTGGGATAATTGGGGTTACAGTGTTCAGGCTGGAGGATGCTTAAAGAAACTATTGGAGAGTACTGGAACATAACTCTTCACGTCATTTTGAAGTTATTTACTGATATATCTTTTCAGTGTTGTTGCATGAGGCCCACATGCATTATGGAGGGTTATCTCCTTTACCAAAAGTCAATTGATTACCAGTATTAACCACATCTACAAATACCTTCACAGCAAAACCTAGATCAGTGTTTGATCAAATACAGGGTACTATAGCCTACCCAAGCTGACACAAATTAACATTCACGGAGGGGTTCCCAAAACACTGCTCAGGTTTGATAATTCACTAGAAGGATGAACAGAACTCAATAACCGTGTTAGGTCAGATGTTTTCTTTAGTGTTTTGTAATTTAGATGAAGTATTCTGTCTGAGATATGGTTTATGAGTGATATATATTATTAATAAATATTACTTTGGAAATAATAACACTAATTCTCAAAGTAATCTGGATTTGTCCTTCCAGTTCAATGGAATTGTCATATTGTCTCCCAGTGAAAGTAATTCCTCTTTTTGGAAGTATGACCTCTAGTCTAGCAGAGAATAAGGTTATGGGGAAAGGAAGTAAAAAATTTTGATAGTGGGTCACTAAGGGAATTAATAAGTGTTGCCACTCTCATTTCCACTTTTTGATTCCTGGACCTCTGAATCCTCGAGATCTGGAAAAAGCACCATCTGTTCGACCCTGATTCAGGGCATAAACAGCCTTCTGGAGAGCCTGGACACAGCCTTGCAAGGTATGGCCACCTTGCTGCCAGTGTAACTGAAACTTCAAAAAGCAATTCCACCATCCTATCAAGGCAGCTGCTCCAGGATGATGGGGAACATGGTAAGGCCATTGAATTCTATAAGCATGGGCCCTTGGTCACACGTCATTTGCTGTGATGTAAGCTCCTTGATCAGAAGCAATGCTATGTGGAATACTGTGACATAGAGAAGGCAAACCTATAAGTCCACGGATCACAGTTTTTGCGGAAGCATTGCATGCAGGGAAGGTCAGTTTGTATCCATAGAAAGTGTCTATTTCAGTCATAACAAAATGCTGCCACTTTTATGTTGGAAGCTGTGTATGCCCAACTTCATAACTTCATGGATCAGACAATACATAATTCATTTTGGGCAGCTCAGGTCTCATGGTAACTTGGTGGCCCATGGCTGAGCATTTAGTCTCCATTAAGGCTCAGTAGCCAAGAGCTTCTTCTCAAAAGGAAGGTAGTTTTCTGAGAGGAAGGCAAATATTTGCTTCAAAATCCTAAGGCCCTACACTGTGATTGACTTGTAGGAGCTGCCAAAGCCCCCAAACAGAATCTCTACCAGGAACCCTTCAAGCACCATTGGATCTGCTGGGTCATTAGCAGCCTGGACCTGTTACAGAGCCTTCTCTTGTTCTGAAAGGACCCCATTCAAAACTAGCAAGTTTTAGATCACTTAGTAAATGGGCTGGAGTAGCACACAACACTAGAAATTGTGCCTCTGAACTGGGAGTAGGAGGTGGCCCAGATGCAACAACTTATCCTCCACCTTAGAAGGAATATGTCAACATGCTCCACACCACTGGACCCCTAGAAATGTCACTGTGGTGGAAAGCCTCTGAATTGTTGTCAGATCATCTTCCATCCTCTGATATGCAAATGTATTTGCCACTAAGTCTAGAGCAGTTATTACTTCTTGCCCATTAGGTCCAATCAGCATAATGTCATCAGTGTAATGCAGCAGTCTCCAACCTTTTTGGCACCAGGGACCGGTTTTGTGGAAGACAATTTTTCCACCAACGGGGGTCGGGGGGCAGTGGTGGGAGTGGTTCGGGCAGTAATGCCAGCAATGGGGGGCGGCAGATGAAGTTTTGCTCTCTTCCCTGCCTCTCACATCCTGCTGTGCAGCCTGGTTCCTAATAGGCCTCCTCGGACAGGTAGTGGTCCGCAGCCCAGTGGTTGGGGACCCCTGATGTAATGCACCAGTGTGATGTCCTATGGAAGGAAAAGGGGATCAGGTCCCTGCAGACAAAATTAAGGTGTAACAGGCAGGCATGGCGTAAGTTTAAGTTGAGAATTTGAAACCCGGATAACACCTTTTTTTCTGTAGTTAGAAGCAAGTAGCCAATTTCATGATACTCATTATTTTGACAAACACATTCTAAGGTATGAAATATATGTTCACCCAGAACCTTGCCTTTTAATAAGTATTTGGCTAGGATAACATAATGGTGATAATTTGTTTATCTCTATTGCCACATTATGCCATAGAATTTTAGTGCTTTCTTTATGACTGAGATTTATGTTAAATAGTTGGCTCTCATGATTGCAGGGGCTGTCAAGTTTAAAATCTGTAGGAAGGCAAATTTGGGTGGAAACTCAAGCATACTTTGATCTGCATTTGAGACAAAATTACTTCTTCTCCAGGAAACTTTTTAAGACTTTCAACTTATTTAAGAAACCCACCCACATTGTCTGAAGTAACAGCCTTACTTAAAATCAATCTATCATGGATACTAACCACAAGTACGAAATATTGATACCTTCACAGTAAAACCTGCACTAGTGTTTGCTTAAATAACTGGATACTCAGCCTAGCCAGGATGACACATGCAATTAAAAATAAACCATCACAAGGGGTTTCCAAAACCCTCCTCAATTTTGATCATTCACCAGAAAGACTCACAGAACTCACTGAGAGTGATGATACTCAGGGTTATAGTTTATTTTGGGGAAAAGCTGAGGATTAAATCAGTCAGGGAGGAAGCACTGAATGTGTCCCCATGGAGTCAGGATGCACTGCATTCCTGGTCTCTGTGGGCTACTGCACATGGAGTGCTGCTCAGAGAGAGGTTTGCCTGAGACTTGCTGTTCAGGGTTTTTACTGGGGCTCCATTTTGTAGGTATAATTGATTGGTTGCCCACATGGTTGACCGCAGTCTCCAGATTGTCTGATACAGCATTACCCAGATCCTCTACCCTACATCACATTATTGAGCTTTTAGGTGTGGCCTTCCCCGCCCTAAATAACACTGATGCTATCTGGCCAGCCAAGGCCCTGACGCAAAGATTGCTGCCTTACTTAATGCAATCACTTACTTACAATGCACATTCATTGTCTCATATCCTATTCTTTGTCTACTGCACTAACTCTTCAGTATTCTCTTTATAGATTCATCTTAGTGGGACATTTTACTCCATTTGGTTGACTATCACCTGTTCTCTTGGCTCTACTCACGCTTGCAATTGCAGGAATGCTAATATAATGCAATATCCACTTCCCCTTACCTGGTTACTTGCAGATAACAATATGCCCTTTGGAACCATTTGACTTATATTTCTACCTACAAAATATACAGACTATTCCCAATCTCACATAGATATTATTTATTTAATTTTTTTCTTGATGCTTCTGTCTTAAATGAAACAAAATTTCTTTCCAATCAGCATCTCTACGAATAGAGGTACAAATATAGTTTACTTACATTAAGCTGTTTATTTGACACAGAAAGATAAATTGATAATGGGGTTAATAACTGAGTTATGTCCAAAAGTTGTCATTTTTGAATATTCATAATATTTCATTATTTTAGAACAGCGTAATAAGATGACCTATCAACATCAAGATATGTAGTATATTTTCATTTACTCCATCTTACTAAGGTGGTGCAATGAACATCTTTATATACCAACTTTTGATTGCCTTCTAGATCATTTTATTGAAGAAATAATTACAGAACCAGGATTAACGGACTAGAGTATATAAACATTTTTAATGACCCCGATAAATATTGTCAAATTGCTTTTCTCAGAACTTGTAGCAATTAGGCTCCCACGAGTATTATATACATGAGCCTTTCCTGCTATTTCAGCATTAACAAAAACAACAACAAAATGAACAAATTAACTAGTTTTATGGATGAAAATGTATTTGATTTTAATATGATTGAATTTCTACAGAGGAAAAAATATGATTTTTATGTGTATTTGACTTCTTTTTTTTGTATATTCTCCATTCATGTCATTTATTTCCTTTGCTAAAAGTGTATCCAAACTCCTTGAACTGTAAAAGCTCAATATATATTAGTAATATTTACAAATTTAGGTCAAATTAACTTGGTAAATTGGTTCTCTTGCTTATTTTTATGCTTTATATTCAGTATATTATTTTGAAATATTTTAAAATCTATAGAAAAGCTGCAAGTATACAGAAAACTATTTACTCAGTTTCACCAAATTTTAATATTTTGCCAAATTTGCTGTAACCTCCTCTCTAGATAGATAGGTATATAAATAGGTAAATACACAGGTAGATGCAGATATAGTAATTATTAAATAATAAAATATACCTATTTTAATTAGGCTGCATTCATCATGCTGTTTTCTCCTTAATATTGATACTTCAGTGTGTTTTACTTATTAAATTCTCTTGTGTAATCACAGTACAGTTACCAAACTCAGACAAGTTAACATTGACATAACATTTTTTGTTTCGTTTTCCACAATGTTTTATTTTATTTTATTTAAAAATTTTTATTTTATATTGGACTATAGTTGATTAACAATGTGTTAATTTCAAGTGTACATCAGAGTGATTCAGTTATACATATACATATATCTATTCTTTTTCAAATTCCTTTCCCATTTAGTGTATTACAGAGTATTGAGCAGAGTTATCTCTGCTATACAGTAGGTTCTTGTTGGTTATCTATTTTAAATAAAGCAGTGTATACATGTCAATCCCAAACTCCCAATCTCTCCCGCCCCCCCACCATTCCCCTGGTAAACATGTTTGTTCTCTAAGTCTGTGAGTCATAGAATACTTCTTCATCTAATCTATAGTCTATATTTCACTTTCTGGAAATTGTCTCCATACTATCTTATATAATATTTTTCCTGTAATAGAGGAATTCAGAATTATGTATTGCCTTTAATTGTGGTGCCTCTTCAAGCTCCTTCAACCTGAGAGTTTTTCAGCCTTTGTCTTTCATAATACTGACACTTTTAAAGAGCAAAAGCCATTTATTTTGTAGAACATCTTTTGATGTGGGTTTCTCTGAGGTTTTCCTCATAACTGGCTTCAGGTTATGGACCCCCAGGGATATACTACAAAAATGGAATTATGTCTTCCCAGTATCCAGAGGCATCTGTATACTTTTGCCATTTAGAGGTGATATATTGTATTTGATGATCTCGTCAACGTTTTGTGGTACATGTTTTTTGACTTGTATTTACTATTTGATCTATTACAAATACCATACAATTTGTATTGTAACACTTTGACACTTTGAGACTATCCGAGTAACTTGCATGTAGTCAAATCACATGCCCCAGCCTTACTCCAGTTTTAACATATATTGATGATTCTCAAATAAGTTAATCTTTACTATAATGCTTGCAAAACGGTCATTTTCCAACTCAAGCAGCCATTCACATTTATCAGTCAATGTTTGAAATTCTCCAGTAAGAAAGATTCCTCTCTTCAACAGATTTATTTGTGTGATTATTTGCTTATTATTTATATATTTGCATGCTATTATCCATTAATTATAAATATAGACTCCTGGAACCTATTACTCCATGACTTATAACACATTAGTTAGTTTTTCTAGTTAATCAACTCTTTATTCATGTGTTTCTTTACAAAAATAAGCAGATTCATTTATGTGTTCTTATCCCCTTTCTTCCTTAGATAATATGTGATGTAGCATTCTATAAACTCTCTTGCAGTTTACAAATTTCTGCAAATCCCCTTCTAGAGATGTTCCACAGTCTCTTTATGGCAGCACAGTAGTCCACTGTATGAATATATCATAGCTTATTCAAACAATGTTCTATGTTTGGGAGGTCTTTAGGTAGTGATTAATATTTTGCAATTACATAAATTTGTGGAATGTCTCTGGGAAATTAACTGAAGCCACTTCCTTGAGTATTTTCTCTATTTCTTACATAAATTTTGCTTTGTTTAGGCTACCCCTATAGGGATCAACTTTGATGAGGCATATTTACTTAAGACATTACTCATATCAGGTATGTTTTCAAATTAATTTGTACAGAGGTGTGCAAAAAATTTCAGAAATATTATTTAAATGTTTTATTGATAGTTGTAGTCTCATCATTTAGTACTTTATTACTTGTGTTTTATTCTGTCTCTTCTTGATTAAGTTAAAGTATTTATTAATTTTGTTATTTTTAATGAGGATTTTATTTATTATTTTAATATACTGCTTTAAAAAAATTTTTGCCTAATTAATCTCTTATTTTCTTCTTAAGTTAAAGTATTTATTAATTTTGTTATTTTTAATGAGGATTTTATTTATTATTTTAATATACTGCTTTTAAAAAATTTTTGCCTAATTAATCTCTTATTTTACTGTTATTACTTCCTTTCTTGAGCTTTATTTTGGTTTATTATTTTTGTTTATTTTCTAGCTCTTTACATTGGAAATGTAATTCATTCATTTTTATTACTTTGTGTTTATGAACAAATACTTAAGGCTATGACTGACACTATCTATCAATAATTACTTTAATTAAAATTATATTAAAATTTCCTATCAAAAGACATAAGTGGCTGAATGGATAAAAGAAAACAGGTTTCAACCATATGATGCTTACAAGAGACTCATTTTAACTTTAAGAACACTCATAGGCTGAAGGTGAAGGAATGGGAAAAGATATTCCATGAAAATTATAATCAAAAGAGAGCAGAATATCGTTACTTACATCAGACAAAATATACTTTCAGTCAAATCAGTCACAAAAGAAAAAGAAGGACAACATATAATGGAAAAAAGGTCAATTCATCAAGAAGATATGACAATAGTAAATATATATGCACCCAACATTGGAACATCTACATATATAAAGCAATATTAACAGAACTGAAAGGAGAAATAGACACCAAAAATAACAGTAAGGGACTTCAATACTCACTTTCATCAGTGGACAGATTATCCTGGCAAAAATTCAATAAGAAAACAACAGACTTGATTAACACTATAAACCAAAAAGGTCTAACAGACATATATAGAGCATTACATTCCATAGCAGCAGAATAAATATTCTTTTTAAACATACAGGGACATTCTCCAGGATAGATCATATGTTGGGCCTCAAAACAAGTATTAATATATTTAAAACATTGAAATCATTGCGAGTATTTTTTCTCACTACAACAGCATGAAACTGAAATGAGTTACAGGAGGAGAACTGGAAAAGTCATGTATGTGGAAATTAAACACACTTTTAAACAACAAATTGGTCAAAAAAAAAAATCAAGAGGAAATTTTTTTTAAAAAATCTTGAAACAAACAAAAATGGGAAAATAGCATACCAAAATTTATGGAATGTAGCAAAAATAGTTCTAAGAGTTAAGTTTATTGAGATAAATGCCTTCATTAATTAAAAAAAGAGAGATCTCAAATAAACGACCAGACTTTATACCTCAAGGAATTACAAAAAGAAGAAAAAAATTAAGCCGGAAGTTAGCAGCAGGAAGGAATAATGAAGATTAGAGCAGAAATAAATAAAAAAAAAAAACTAGAAAGACAATAAAAATGATCAACAAAACTAAGAGCTGGGTTTTGGAAAAGATAAACAAAACTGACAAACCTTTAGCTAGATCAACCAAGAAGAAAAAAAGAGTACTCAAATAGATAAAATTATAAGTGAAAGAGGATACTTTACAATTGGTAGAACAGAAATACAAAGGAACATAAGAGACTACTATTAACAATTATACACTAACAAGTTTAACTGACAGAGCAATCAAGAATTTCTCAACAAAAGCTCAGTGCCAGATGGATTCACAGATGAATTCTACAAAACTTTTAAAGAAAAATATTTCTCAAACACTTCCAAAAATTTGAAGAGGAAGAAACACTTCCAAAATTATTCAGTGAGGCCAGCATCAACCTTATACCAAAGCCAGATAGGACCACACAAGAAAAAAAAAAAAATTATAGACCAGTATCCCTAATTAACATAGATGCAAAAATCCTTAACAAAATACCAGCAAACTGAACTCAATCTCACATAAAAAGGATCAAACACCATGATCAAGTGGGATTTATCTTTGGGGTGCAAGCATGATTCAACATATGCATAAATAAGCAGGATACTTCACACTAACATAATGAAGAGTAAAAATCGTATGATCATCTCAATAGATGCAAGAAAGCATTTGATAAAATTCAACATCCTTTCATAACAACCCTCAGCAAATGAGGAATAGAAGGAATGTACCTCAAAGTAATAAAGGCCATCTTTGAAAAGCTCACAGCTAACATTCTCAACACAAAAAAACAAAAAGCTGTTTCTCCAAGATCAGGAACAAGATAGGATGCCAACTCTCATCACTTCTATTCAACATAGTATTGGAAATTCTAATCATAGAAAGAAAGATAAATAAAAGTCATCTAAATCAGATAGGAAAAATTTTAAATTTCTGTTTGCAGATGACATGAACTTATTATATATTGAAAACCTTTAAAACTCCACCAAAAAACTGTTAAAACTAATACACGAATTTAGTAAAATGGCAGGATACAAAATTAACATGAAAATGTGTTTTATTTCTATACAAACTATAAGAAGAAACTATCTGGAAAATAAATTAAGAAACAATTCCATTTAAAATAGCATCAGAAAGAATTTTAAAAACTTAGGAATAAATGTAACTACTGAGGTGAATGACATGTACACTGAAAACTGTAAGACATTGATAAATTTGGAAGAAGACATCAATAGAAAGATAGCCAGTGTTAATGGATTAAAAGAAATAATATTGTTAAAATATCCATATGACCCAGCATTCTACAGATTCAGTGCAATCCTTATCAAAGTTCCAAAGGCATTTTTCAAAAAATAGGAAAAACAATCCTAAAATTAATTTGGAACCACAAAAGACTGAATAGCCAAAGCTATCTTGAGAAAGAAGAACAAAACTGGAGGCATCACATGTCCTGATTTTGAAATATATTACAAAGTTATAGCAATCTAAATACTATGGCATTGGCATAAAAACAGACGCATAGATCAGTGGAACAGAATAGAGAGCCCCAAATACACCTATGCATATACAGTCAACTAATATTTGACAAGAATGCCAAAAACAAACAATAGGGAAGGGACAGTCTCTTCAATAAATGGTACTGAGAAAACTGGACAGTCACATGCAAAAGAATGAAACTAGACCCCTATCTTACACCACTCACAAACACAGTTCAAGATGTATTAAAAACTTATCTGTACGATCTGAAATCAGAAAACTCCTAGAAGAAAACATAGGGAAAATTTCTTGACATTGGCCCTGTGATAATTTTTTGATATGACATGAAAAGCTCAGGAAATAAAAGCAAAAACCAACAAGTGAGACTATATCAACTAAAAAGTTTCTGCAAGGCAAAGGAAATCGTCAACAAAATGAAAGACAACGATAGGAATGGTAAAAAATATTTGCAAATTGTATATCTGATAAGGGGTTAATATCTACAACATATAAGAAGTTCCTATAACCCAATGGCAAAAAATCAAGTAACCTGATTAAAATTGGGCAAAGTACCTGAATAGATATTTTTCCAAAGAAGATATACAGATGGCCAACATGCACATGTAAAGATGCTCAGCATAACTAATCAGGGGAACACAAATCAAAACCACGGTGAGCTATCACCTCGCACCTGCCAGAATGGCTATATCAAAAAGACAAAAAAATAACAAGTATTGGCAAGGCTGTGGAGAAAAGGGAACCATTCGCACTGCTGGTGGGAATGTAAATTGGTGCAGCCACTGTAAAAAAACAATATGGAGGTTCCTCAAAAATTAAAAATAGAACTACCCTAAGGTACAACTATTCCACTTCTGGGTATATATGCAAAGGAAATGAAAACAAATCTCAGAGATATCTGAAATCTCATGTTCATCACAGCATTATTCACAATAGCCAAGATATGAAAACAACACACTGTGTTCTCTTGCACAGCATGGCTAAACCTTAACCACACTGCGATCCTAGCTGCACAGGAGGCTGGGAAATATAATCCCAGATGGGATGCCCATTGTCCAGGAAACCCTCAGGGGTTCTATTGCTGAAAGGGAGTAATGGAATTGGATCCTGGGAAGAAAACTCCTAGAGTCTGACAGAGGGCCAGCTGATTTAGATAGACCTTACAAAGACCTTTGCAGAATTTTGTCTTAAACACTGAGTGAGATCAGAAACCATACGATTTGAACAAAGAAGTAATAGCATCTGACTTTTACTTAAGATATTATTATTTAAATAATCTGATTGATTATTTTGTCCTTATGGCGCTCAAACAACGTTGATTTACTTATGAGACTCTCTTCATATACAAAGTGTTATTTTATATAAGCAGTTCTGTTTCAGAAGTACTTTTTCTGCCCATCAACCTGTTATTAATTGCGCAGTTTCCATTTTAATTACTATAATTTTATACAGAAAGGTAATATAATACACTGAATAATATACTGAGTTCTGGTTCTGGTGCAGTTTATGTGTTTATATCACCTCCAGATAATCCCATTTCTAGTGTGATACATCTCCATGCCTCAATTTCTTCTTATGCCTCACAAGTTTCTGTGAAGAACTAATGGATTCATATGTGCTAAGTATTTAAGTAACTCCTGGCACATAACACACTCTCAGAAAACTAGAAGTTAATTTTCTTGTTCTAGCATATTTTGACCTCATCAATTAATTTTTTTTTAAACTGGGCTTTAGCATTTTTCACATATCTTCTTCTGGTTAACACTTCTATCTTCTCATAAAATTTCATATATTTTCTTAAATTTTTTGCAGTGACAGTTTGTAGAATTTTTCACTGTTACAGTATTCAGGCAAAGACATAAACATTCAGACACAGGTTATAGTTCTTTTTAAAAAAATCTCTTGTTACAACATTTACTAGTTTTTTATCATGTACTTTCCACATATACTTTGTTAGGCTTTTCCAAAAGATGTTTTATTTTTTCCTTTATAATTATTTCTTTTGTATGCCCTCCTAAAACTTATGTGAAACCTTGTATTTGTATGTGCTTATGTGAACTGTATATGTTGATATACATTTTTCAGGAAGGGCTCCATGGTTTTCATGGACTTATCAAAGCAAATCTCAAGTGCATGAATATTTTATTTCAATTATTTTATGTTATACTTTCCCATAAACACCACAGTGGGCTGTGGTTTACAATAGAAACAGCCCCGTGCTCCCTTTGATACTATTGCCTTGAATTCCATTTAGCCTGAAAACAAATAAATCAACCAAGCAACAAAGTAACAAAGACTCAGATATGATTTTTGTGTGCCTGATAAAGTGTGCTACATCAAAGTGCAGAAATGCCACGTTCATATATAATTTATGGGCTGAGTTTTTAAGACAAACTATTTTCCTTTCGTATATTTTCCATAAAAATGAAGGATAAGCCATAAACTTAAAAATGACAGCATTGGCTAATGCATCTTTTTTTAGATTTGGTACTGAATATCTCTGAAATTATGCTTACATTGCCTTTTCTACTTAAATTTTAGTCCCATGGGTTCCCTCAGTTGAGCACTGCATATGCATTCTCTGGGGTGCATATCTTTCTTTATTGCTGCATTTCAATCTCAGTTGATTGATGCTTACTGGTGGTTTCCTAGGAAATGGAAGGCAGCCCCAAGAGAGGAAAACTCCTCATCGAGTCCATAAGTATGTTCTTCGGTTGATTGAATGACCAGCCAAATGAAGCAAACAATTGACCCCAACACACTGCACAGGTTTAATGATGTGTTACGCCCTGAAGAATAATTTTTCTTTAAAACAAAGTGCTTGCCAGGACACTTTCATGATTACAAAACATCTTCTAATTATAAGACTATCTTTATTTTCACAAATGTTATCCCCATACCAATGTGCATAAGGCAAAATAAATGAATTCAATCACTGCAGTGATTTCACACCTTTCATCCCATTCCTCCACCTCCTGCACAAAATATATTTGACAACATCAAAATGCATATCTGGTAATTATCTTTCAAGAAAGGCAATCTGTACAACCTTAATTGTTTCTTGTTTTCAGTAAATGTGTGTGAAAGAATTTTAACTGTTTTGGAGGAATATTTATATTTTAGTCTTTTTCCACTGTAAGTAATCTTTTATTATTTCTAAGGAGCCCAAAATCAAGCACAGCAGAAGATGGGATTCCAAGACTCCTTGGCTAAACTCTTCCAGTTTGTTTGCTTGTTGTTTGTTTTTATACAGAAGTCCTGTCAGCTCTCAGAGAGGTGGGTGAGCTAGGTAGAAAACGTACTTCCCTTTCTGCCTATTTGATGACGTAATTGTTCCCAGCAGCTCCAGGGTTGCGGAGTCCTCAGAGAGCCCTAGGAGGAGACTGCTCAGTCCTACAGGGCGTACAGGTGGCATGTTCCCTCTTACCTTTTCCATACAAGCTTGGCGCACACTTATTGAGTGTGCTACGTACAGTGCAAGGGTAAGAGATTCAAAATTGGAGAGGGTTTTTGTTCTGTACTGGTTCTTTATGCAGTCAAGGAAATCAGGGTCCCAATGCAACCTTGATGCTGTCGTACACCCCCTGACGTTAGGTCCCCAAATGAGCATCGTTCTTGGAGAGGGGTTTTGCTTACCTGCTCTGTCAGGTGTGAACATTTAAATCTTGGCAGGAAGTATTAGTTGAGGCTACCTTTTTCAGGCCTGTCAATAACTAGAGGTAATTTTTTCTTCCTCAGGAATTTCATAAATAAAATACACAAGTGCATAGTTGAGGATAAATAAACTCACTCTAGATGGCAGAAGTGAGTTCAAACCAATGCATAGTTAACTGCCTTGGATGGGAAAAGTTTCCATTTTTGCCTGCTAATAATTAAAATGGTATAGATGTTTAAGCTTAAAAACGAGACTAAATACTTGGACGCGTAATTATAATGTGTGATTCCTGAGGGGAATCTCACCAGGAACAGGCACTTTGCTATACTCTTCAGAAATAAAAATCAATTTGCAAATTATCAGCAATATGCATTCAAATTCAACTAGATGTAATTACAATGTGCGGTTATTGTGCGGTTAGTTTCCAAATTTACTTCAGCAAGTAATTGGAAACAACTCTGGAATAGTACTTAAAGAAAATATCCTCCAATTTTTACACTGATCACCTCTTGCTGTGTAATCCTATGGACCATCACCCACACTGCTCTGCACCAAGACCAAGGAAGATTATTTCATTTTCTCTTTTCCTTAAATCAGATTAACTCTCTTTCTAATAAAATGGGTATTGAATCTTCTCTTCTAATTATAAACAATTTTAAGATTGCCCCATTCGTATCATAATCTTCTCATGTTATTGATAGCACATCATATAAAGACTTTCTTACAATCAGTAATGTTCATCAGACAGAAATGTTATTCTATCCCACAGTAGAAACTGTCAAATAGTATGTACTTTCTATAATAACATAGCAAATGTGGGTCTCTCTGTTATTTGAAAAAAAACACTTTTCAGCCCACTTGAAATAATGTCAAATTAAGGGAATATTACTTGAAATATATAGCACTACAAGCATGAGCATTATGTTAGTACATATTCCAAGCTACAAATTTTCAATTAATGCAATTAAAGTGAGTTTCCTGTTTCGTAGCATGTATTTCATAATGAAATCGGATGCTATTGTACCTTCTTCTCATAGCATCAGTAATGAAACAAGATACGTCAATCATGTTTCTTTAAGGCAAGTGCTTTTAAAATACATATATATTTAAACCTCCTCACTTAAGAATGTCTTCCTTTAAAAATTCATTAAATTTGTTAGAACAATGCTCCGCATCTGTTGTGACTATGTTAGTGACAGGAGAAAATTACATGAAACAAGGTATTCTGTAACAGTATCTTTCACATTAAATGTTAGGTATCCTTTTCATATTATGTACCATTATTATGGAAATTTTGAGCCATTTAATAAAGAATGAAATAAACAAGAGTAGCAAAATCATTGGAATGGAAGATACTTAAGTCATGTGAAGATCATATAATGGGACAACTTAAAGAAAAATAGTGGGAGAAACTCTTACATCTCTCAAGCTCTCATAATGAGATATTTTTAAAAAGGAAAGTTATAGGAATAGTGTTCTAGGAATAGTTATAGCCATAGTGTTAGTATGAGTATTTTTTAACTCAGCCTGTACTACAATAATATAATATGTCTTTTCCACAAGTACCCTTGGAATATTTATAAATGTGTTTACATCCTGAGACACAAATCAAATGTCAATAATTTTGAGAGAGCATATAATGTAGATGATAGTCTTTGGGAATAATAAAAGTAATAATAACATAGATAAGAACTACTAATGGTATCATCATTTACTGAGTACTAAATATGTATCAAGCATTGTGCAAAGTGAGAGATGTCAATAGATTTCGTTAGCCAGCCACCAGAACCCGAATGCAGATCAGTCATCAAAGTCCGTATTTGTCAGTGGAATAATAATGCATTAAAAAAAATCTTCAGGGGGCTTCCCTGGTGGCGCAGTGGTTGCGCGTCCGCCTGCCGATGCAGGGGAACCGGGTTCGCGCCCCGGTCCGGGAGGATCCCACGTGCCGCGGAGCGGCTGGGCCCGTGAGCCGTGGCCGCTGGGCCTGCGCGTCCGGAGCCTGTGCTCCGCAACGGGAGAGGCC
>NC_041218.1:103720703-103738151 GCF_002837175.3 Physeter macrocephalus | reverse complement strand
CACGGGAGAGGGCACGGCAGAGGGAGGCCCGCGTACCACAAAAAAAAAAAAAAAAAAAAAATCTTCAAACCAAATTGTTTCAACAAATTGGAATTTAACAAAATGTGCATCTAAATAACTTTAAAGACACAGACTTAGAGAACAGACTTGAGGACCCGGGGAGGGGAGGGGAGGGGAGGCTGGGTTGAAGTGAGAGCATAGCATTGACATATATACACCACCAAATGTAAAATGGATGGCTAGTGGGAAGCTGCTGCATAGCTTTAACTTTCATTTACAAAATATTTAAAATATAACAGCGATAAGAATATTACTCATTAGTACTTATAAAACATGAACAAAGGTGTTGGAGAAATATCTCTAAAATAAAGGTAAACAGAAATATTTATTTAGGAAAACCAAGGATGCTGCTGTAGGAGAGGAAATTGTTTTGTTTGGATTTTTAATGACCACTTATATAATACATGTACATGCTAATTATTTTGAAACTATCAACACAGGTGAATTGTTAAAAAATATTTTTAATGATCAAAATTGCCTGAAAAGAATTTTTAAAATAAAAATTGAACAATATGACAATGCAATAAATTACAATTGCCCCAAAATTCATAGGAGATTTAATCCTAAACAGTTTTATTTATAAGTTCTTTCTAACACACCTGTAACTAAGTTCCTCAGAAACAATAAATGTTGTTGAATATAGAAAATGTCATTTTATAGATCCAGAAAAGCTCTGATATTAGAACAAATATAGAACAAATATGAGTAGAGTTTTATTTCATATGGGACCATAAGTGCAATTTTTCTCTAGTAGTGACCTATCCTGTTCCAGTAATATATTACCAAGGCAAATGTCCTCCATCAGTTTATCAAACTATTAGACTAATGGGGACAAGATTAAAATGACATGTTGATAGTTGTAAAAAGCTACTTGATAAAATTCAAAATCTACTTATGATTTTAAGCAAATATTCTTAGGAAGTGAAGAAAGAAGTGTTGATCTATAAATGCAGTGACATGCCAATCAAACTATCAATCTTATTTGTGATGACACACAGTGACTTGAGATACTGAGTCTAAAATTTATTTGTAAGAAGAAAATGCCTAAGAATATCCATACCCTCATTATGTGTTTATCTAAATTATCATCTAAGATCATGTGTTTTTAATAAGAAACCATAGATATAAAATTTTTGATCTAGCAGCCTTGACCTAGTTATGTCTCGAACATAAAATTCCCATATAATTATTTTTGAAATTCTCTATGTGCACTAGTAATAATTGAACTTCAAATCTACCATATGTTTCTCTTCAAATTTCAAACCAGTAGCTGGGTGTTCTTATAAATTAATGGCCTTCAATCTCCTTTGGACAATCAACTCGCTTGACAAAATTTGTATATGTTGCTAGAGCAATTCCCATTCCTCTCCCACTGTTATTGCCAATTTTATTTCCATGGCATGTCTACTCCATATTTCATCATTTTAATATTTAAAGGGTTGTGGCAGCTGTGTGATAGATTACTGGCCACAGGGTTGGAACGCTCAGACCTGCCTAATGTATATAGTTTTTAATAGCAACACACCTGAAGTAGCTTCTTTAAACCACTCTGAATTTCACTTACTTTACCTAAAAATTGGATTAGCTGACACATGCCTCGCACATTAAGTAAACTACCAGTCAAGACTGCTTGTTTGTTGTTCCAGGACCAGAAGTTGAGGTTATTTTTAAACATCTTTTTCATACATTGATCTTACGGTTCATAATTTGGCTTAGAAATAAGCAGTTAAAATCATCCATCATAGGAAATCTCTTGGGTCAAAAGTTTTAAAAGGCCACTGGACAGCTCCTAATCTCTGTAAAGAGACAAAAGAGCTTTTTCATAATGTCTTACTAATTTCTACTTTCTTAACTTTCTAGTACAGTAATTACTGTCAAGCAACCTAGATCTTTGGCTGAATTTTCTCTTGTATTTACTTCTCTTTGAGCCATGAACATCGAATCTTCATACTTTAAAAGTAAGATTTTGGTCAAATACAAATGATGGCTATATTAGTTTTCTAGGGCTACTGTAATAAATCACCGGTTGGTGGTTTAAAACAACAGAAATTTATTTTCTCACAGTTCTGTAGACCACAAGTCTGAAAACAAAATTTTGCAAGCCACACCCCCTTCTGAAGTCTCTGAGGATCATTCCTCACCTCTGCACAAAGTTATAGCATAAGAAGAAACATTATTAATAACACATTATTAATTTCATATTAAATATCTCTCACCTTCCGCCTAGGTAAGAATAGGCTATCCAATTCAGTCCAAGTCTTGCACCTGATGTGCTACAGGGTGAATACTTAGGCAATAATGATGATGATGACACACACAGGAAAAGTCTCTTACAGTTCTTGACATACAGATTATCATGCAAAGACATTCACACACATACACAACAGGTAAGGTTATTAACTGTATGATACGATGATGATTTACTATTCATTAAGTGGAAGTGGGTCATCATAAAGGTCTTCGTCCTCACTGTCTTCACATCAAGTAGGCTGAGGAGGGGGACGAGGAGGAAGAGGGTTGGTCCTGCTGTCTCAGGGGTGGCAGAGGTGGAAGGGTAGGCTGAGAGGCAGATGCACTGCGTGTAGCTTCATGGAAATACATCGTAATTTCTGTCTGACATTTTTGCTTTTTCATTTCTCTAAAAACGGTTCTACACAATGCCACTCTTTCTTCCACTGTTTGCTTTAGTTTCAGTGCCCGTATCATAGAGGGTCCAGGCTTTAAAGGAGTTGAAATCAGTCCTGAGTAATCGGAGCCCTTCTGCCAGGTTGTCCAGCATCAACTTATTTCCGGGCGCTGCTTCTTCCTCGTCTTCTTCCTCATCGTCTGGCCCAGGTTGGGAAGTGCTCTTCTCCATCAAGTTGTCTTCTGTCAATTCCTCTTATGAGGTGTCTATTAGCTCTTGAATCTCTCTAGGATCTGTATCTTGAAAACTGCTACCTCCCACCCTTTTGGCCATATCCACAGTCTCTTTCATGATTTCCTTGATTGGCTCTGTCGTAAATCCTGTGAAGCCATGCACGACATCTGGATGCATTTTTTTTCCAGCAGGAATTTGTTATTTTAGGCTTGATGGCTTTTTCTATAACAACTATGGCATATTCCAGACTTTCATGATATTCTCTCTATTAGGGTTCTCTTCTATAGTGTTGACAATCCTTTCCGCAGAGTAGTGTGTGTAATTAGAATTTAAAAAACTTAGGACCCCCTGATCTGGAGGCTGAATTAGAGGTGTTGTATTTGGGGGCAAGCAGACCACTTTGATGCCTTCAGTGTTGAACTCAAAGGGTTCTGGGTGTCCAGGGATATTGCCCCATATCAAAAGAACTTTAAAAAGCAGTCCCTTCCTGGCAAGGTACTTTGTGTCTTCAGAGACATAGCTTCGATGGAAACAATCCAGAAAATGTGTTCTTGTTTTCCAAGCCTTTTTTGTTGTACGATGAAAAAACAAAAAAACAAAAACTGGCAAATGTTTTTATCTTTTCCCTTCAAGGCTCAGAAGTTGGCAGATATAGGGAAAGGGCCGTCCTGATCTTACACCCAACCGCATTTACACAAAATGGTAGAGTTAGCCTATCCCTTCCTGCCTTAAATCCCGGTGCTGGCTTCTCTTCCTTACTAATGAATGTTCTTTGTGTTATTTTTTTTTTTTTTCAGAATAGAATTGCACTAAAAACCTGTTCAAGCAGATATCCGTTCTCCTTGATGATTTTCTTAATGGTGTCTGAGAACTCATCTGCTGCATCTTAGTCATCAGAAGCTGCTTCTCCTGTTACCTTGATATTTTTTAAACCAAACCTCTTTCTAATATTATCAAACCATCCTTTGCTTGCATTACGTTCTCCAACCTTAGATCCTTCACCCTCTTTTTGCTTTAAGTTGTCATATACTGACTTTGCTTTTTCTCAAATCATAGTACAGTCTATAGGTATGCCTTTCTCATAGCAATCCTGCATCCACATAAAAGCTGCATTTTCAATACAAGATACAAAGGTATTCACAAAAAGTGCAAGTTTTTCATGCCTGTTGGTGAAGTATCAGCGATGGCTTCACAAATTTCCTTTTCTTTTTTTGCAATTGTCCTTAAACTGGATTCATTTATCTTAAAATGGTGGCCAACTGCAGCTGCAGACCTCAGTCTTTGGCAATTCAGCTCTTTCTTGTAATGTCATGACATTGCTTGGGAGCACTTCCAGCATCACTAGTGGCACTTCTCATGGGTCCTATGATGTTGTTAAGGTTTATGGTATTGCTAAACACAATGAAAAGTACATGAGAACTGCGAGAGATCACTTTTTTTGTAATACACAATCTCCTAGAGTGACTAACTGTTCACGTGGAGGTGATTCATGTAAATGGCATTTTAAGCGAGTACTCGCAACTCTTGAGCTCACCACAATAGCAACAGGAAATGGCTGCAAAATTATTACAGTAGTTCAGTACGTACTACGGTTAACTTTGTGCAGTTTTGATTTGACACTGAATCTTTGTTTGTTTACATTTCTCTCAACTGCGAGTGGGATCACATAGAGTCTGGGTGCGTAAGTTCTGTTAAATTTTAACTTTTTATCACATTTTTGTGTATATTTTATGGTAGTAAACAGTAAAATAGACTAGTATCTACATATATTTTATTCATTCATGGCATGCCTAACTTTTTCTTAATTTTTTTTAAAATTTCTAAGCTATGTGATTTGTCTGAGTCTTTTCAAATTGTTACAAACATCCTAAAATGTTTCCAATATTTATTGGAAAAAGTTCACATATAAGTGGACCCATGCAGTTTAAAACCATATTGTTCAAGGGTCAATTGTGCATAGTAATGAAAAGGGCAGAACCACTTTCTCTTGTTTTAGTTTTCTCTGCTAACCCAAGAGGCCATTGTTCTTTCAAGAGATCACATTCTTTTAAAGAGTGGAACCGATTGTGGATTGAAGGCCAAGTTAAAAAAAAATAATCTAAGAGATCACATATGAACGCAGTCAAAGACTCTTGTCCATATACATTTTGAAAAATCCTAATAATAGAATTTAAGTTCTATAAGTGATTTTTGGAGATGAATGTAGAATGGAAAAGAGAGCTTGAAGACAAAAATACAGCAGTAATGTTTTCCTGTTATCAAAGTAGAATGATTATTAATTTCACTTTTAAAAAAAATTACACTTGAAATTGAGACTGGAAAAATAGTCTAATGCATGATTAAAGGAGTGTTATGTCTATCCTAAAACAGGTTTTTGTTCACTAAGAATAAATTATATCACACTAATCTTATTTCTGGCAATGCTTCTTGCCTGCTAAACAATGGAAATGTGTAATAAGATGTTTGAAATACAGTATGAAGGTAAATGATATTTTTGTGGAAATGGTGAAGAAATATGGCCTTGCTTCTGTTCAATTAGGGGAGTTAGTAACTGTTTGAAATGCTTACATTAAAAGTTGCTCATCAATTTTCTCATAGAAGAGAACTTTGTTTTCAACCTGCCTTCTTAAGCATTTTTTTTTTCAATAAAACTGGCTGAAGACTTACAAGGTATGTTTAACAAATATGTTCATTATTTGAAGATATGTAGAAAGGTCCAAGTTTGGGATGACAAAAGAATAAATTCATAATATCTCAAGGAATTACAACATTAGAATAAATCTAGGGAAAAATGTGAGTTGTATTACAAATGAGCATCAAATAAGCACACAAGAATAGGATGAGGAGGCCATGGAGGTTAGCAATAGAAATTATAGAAAGAAATCATGGAAGAGACAAATGGCAGTAAGTCAATTATTACATAATAGAATAATATGACTACTAAAAATAGCTACTGCCATTGTCAAAAGTGTAACATTTAAATTCAGTTTTATATGGGTAATTACAATTCTCCATAACTGTAGTTTGGTTTTCTGTTTTGAATATTACTCTTTAAAGAGAATGTTAACCCTAGAATATATTTAAAAACAAATAGCCAGAAAAATGACCTGGATGTATATGGCTTGGAAAAGAGAAGAATATGGGCAGAAAATTAGAAATATAGATCATTAGAAAGGCTGGCACGTAGAAAAGGTTCTATTTGGCCCCAAAAGGAACCACCAGATCAATAAGCAGTCTCTGCAGAAAATAGGCCTCAAGAATTAATCAAGCAAGATCTAATCCAATATTGATGAAACTCCAGAAACAATGATTTGCTTGTAATTGGGATTGTGCAAAAGAAATCAGGTTCAAGGCTAGAGAGGGGAGGTACTTAAATTTGATTATTGTAAAAGGAGATTACAAATATCTACAAATATCACCCATCACCGTTAAGGTCTTTTCAACCCTGACATAATCGGAAAATACATGTTTAATTGTGTTATTTGTACAGATTGGATTTGGGAGACATAAGAATTCCTTGTCTCTCCAAAATAGGACTTTTTCTTGATACATCTACATGAGACACAAATACATATTACTCAGAATGAAGGTCTTCTGGCCATCCTTATACTCTTATATTCATATATACATATATATATATATTCTTATACATATATTCTTATATCCTCTGGCCATGATTCTTATAATTAAGGTATTCCAATATTTATTTAAATATTAATATTTTTGATTACAGGATTCATTATGAAATTTAAGTTATACTGTGAATTTGAGGGATATCTATATACAAAGATACACAAATAATATTTTTATATTCCATAGAAGTCATTGAAAAATCCAAGAATGTTGTATAATGATTTTCTCATTTTTTTGTTTTGTTTTTTACCTTTTCAAGAGTTTTAGCTATTAAACACCTGACATGATAAGATATGGTAGAAGGAGAAAAGTTGATTTCAATTTTCCACAAATTAGAAATGCACTCTTTTTTTTTCTTTTCTTTATTTTTTCACAAAGCTTATATGCTTGAAAATTTTATATTCAAAATTTAGTGCAGGGACTTCTCTGGTGGCGCAGTGGTTAAGAATCTACCTGTCAATGCGGGGGACACTGGTTCGATCCCTGGTCTGGGAGGATCCCACATGCTGTGGAGCAATTAAACCCGTGAGCCACAACTACTGAAGCCCGCGTGCCTAGAGCCCGTGCTCCACAGCAAGAGAGGCCACCACAATGAGAGGCCCGTGCACCACAACAGAGAGCATCCCCCGCTCGCCACAACTAGAGAAAGCCCGCATGCAGCAACGAAGACCCAACACAACCAAAAATTTTAAAAAAATTTAGTGCAATTTTGTCTGAAATATATTCAGTTTCACATCGCAACAGTCTTGCTTTTTTGTAAAATAAGAAAAATAACATTGACTACTGTTTCACTAGCATGCTGTTTTCTGTACCTCCCTCTGTAAATCTACCATAGCATGTAACTGTTATAAGTATTTAAAACTTTGCACAAATATATTTTTTTGAATGTAAGTTTTCCTTTTTTTATTAGCAATTGTAGTGGGTTGAATGATGGCTCCCAAAAGATATGTCTATGCACAACCTGTGAATGTGAGCTTATTTGGAAAATGGGTCTTTGCAGACATAAGTAATTTAAGACTATCAAGATGATATCATCCTGGATTAGTCAGGTGGGCCCTAAATCCAGTAATATGTGCCCCTTTAAGAAAACACATTTTTAAAAGTTGGTGGAGATCGAGAGAATGCTGATCTCACCTTCCGAATGAACACATCAAAAGTACAATTATATGTGGAGCAGTTCTCACTGAAAACAATCTGGAGACTGGCAGAGCAGCTCTTCTACAACCAAGGCTGTAAAGAAAGATATACACGTGGTATGATAGGAAAGGAAGAGACGCAATCTCATAGGGACCCACACCCCAGCAGGGGACACGGGAGAGGAGGGGGATACAATGGGCTTGGGGATACTCCCTGGGGAGCAAGGGGTTCAAGCCACCTATTGGGCACCCCAGCTCTGGGGTCTGACACCAGAAAGATGAGCCCCCTTAGCTGGTTTGAAAACTGGTGGGACTTACTGTAAGACTGTAAGAAACTGATACTCTGCTCTTGAAGACCACACATGCAAGCTTGCTTACTCTGGGTCACAACATGGAAGCAGCACATTGAAAACTTCCTGGGACTCTAGCTGGCTTGCTGGGACTGACTCAGTGCACACTCCAGGGCACACTGGACACCTACTCCGGCCCCTCTTGCACCAGCACTGCTCTCCACTAGAGCAGAGGCTGCTGTGGCCAAGGGAGGTATGCACACGTAGAGGGAATGGACTCGACTCTGCCAGTGAACAGGGTGGAGGCAACCATTACAAGTGCATGAGTTGTTGGATGCATTCACATACTTGCATGCATATACTTGCTTACTCATGGTCACAATGTGGAGGTAGCAGATTGGAAACTGCCTAGAGCTCTGGTCAACTATCTGGGACCACCCCAGAACACATACCAGCCTGCATTGGGTGCCTGCTCCAGCACCTCCTGCTCTGGCATTGTTCCCTTAAGGTCTGAGGTGCTGTTGACAAGTGTGCACACATAGAGGCTCAGAATGGAACCAGCTGGGACCCAACCCTGCCTCTGGCAAGGGTGGAGACAGCCTTTGTCAGCACACAAGTCCCTGCCTGCATTTAGGAGGAGTGAAACTAACTTCAAGGCAGATACCCATATTACCAGCAAAAGCAAAACCGATTCAGTAGTGAGGCCCCAACTCCTCTGGCCCCAACACAGGTGTTCCCACACAAGGACAACTGTTTAAGACTGGGATAGGTAACTGTTTTACCTAACTTCATAGAAACAGAAAAAGTTAAACAAAAGACAAAGAAATGTGTTTCATTTGCAGTGTGTCCCATTTGCAATCACATCAAAAATTAAAGAAAAAGTAAAAACAACACCAAAAATCTTAGTGAACCAGAAATAAGTAATTCACCAGATCAAGAGTTCAGAGCAATAATAATAAGAATGCTAACTGAGCTTGGAAAAAGAATAGAGGAGCACAATGAGAATTTCGACAAAGAACTAGAATATATATAAAAGAACAGCCAGTCTGAGATGAAGGATGCAATAACTGAAATGAAAAATATACTAGTTAAAATTAAGAGCAGATTAGATGATACAGAAGAATGCTTAAGTGACCTGGAAGACAGAATGGTGGAACTCACTCAATCAGAACAGCAAAAAGAAAAATAAATTTTAAAAAAGTGAGGATAGTTAAGGGACCTCTGGGACAACACGAAGCCTACTAACATTCACATTGTAGGGGTCCCAGAAGGAGAAGAAAGAGAGAAAGAGGACAAAAATATATTTCATAAAATTAAGACTGGAAACTTCCTGAAGCTGAAGATAGAAACATATCCAAATACAGGATGCACAGAGACTTCCAACCAAGATGAACCTAAAGAGACCCCCACCAAGATACATCATAATTAGAATGGCGAAAGTTGAACAGAGAATTTCAACGTCAGCAAGAGAAAAACAGAGTCACATACAAAAGAACCCACATAATGTTATCCACTGTTTTTTTTAACAGAAATTTTGCAGGTCAGAAGGGAGTGACATGATATATTTAAAGTACTGAAAGGAAAAAACCTACAACCTAGTATACTTTGCCCAGCAAGACTATCTTTCAGAATTGAAGGAGTGATAAAGAGATTCTCAGACAAGCAAAAACTAAAAGAATTCATCAAAACTAAACAACTTTACAAGAAATGTTAAAGGGTCTTTTTTTAAATGAAAAAGAAAAGACTACAATAAGAAGTAAATATTTATAGGAAATGAAAATTCCCACAAGACAAATATATAGTAAAGGCTGTGGATCAACAATCAAAAAAGCAGTACAGATGTTAGATGACAAAATGTGTAAAATCAACTATAACTACAATAAACAATTAAGGGATAGATGTGAAGATGTAAAATATGACCTCAAAAACACAAAATGTCGGGAAAGGGAGTAAAAATTATAGATCTTTTAAAATGTGTTTGAATTTAAATGACCACCAGTTTAAAACAAATATGTATAGCTGTAGGTTAACATATATGAATTCCATGGTAACCACAAATCAAATCTTATAACAGATAAACAAAAAAGAGAGAAAGGAAAACTAGCATAACACTAAATCAAACCACAAGGAAAGGAACAAAAAGAAGAAGAAAAGAACTACAAAAACAAGTGGAAAACAAGTAATAAAGTGGTAGTAAGTACATACATGCTCCAATTAAAAGACATAGGGTGGCTGATTGGATAAAAAAAACTAGACCCATCTCTATGCTGCCTATAAGAGACTCACTTCAGAGTTAAAGACACACAGGCTGAAAGTGAGAAGATGGAAAATAGATATCTCGTACAAATGGAAATGAAAATACAGTTCAAGTAGTAATACTCACGTCAGAAAAGACTTTAAAACAAAGCATATAACAAAAAACAAAGAAGGGCATTATATAATAATAAACAGTTACTACAAAAAGAGGATATAACATTTGTAAAGATAAATGCACCTAATATAGCAGTGCCTGCATATATAAAGGAAACATTAACAGACACAAAGGGAGAAATTGACAATCATACAATATTACTAGGGCACTTCCATCCCCCAATTATATCAGTGGACAGATCATTCAGAAAGAAAATCAATAAGGAAACAGTGGCCTTAAGTGATACATTTGACTAGTTGGACTTAATAGATATCTACAGGACATTCCATCCCCAAACAGCAGAATACATATTCTTTTCAGGTCCACATGGGAGGTGTTCTCAGAATATATCACATGCTTGTCCACCAAACAAGTCTAAGTAAATTTAAGAAGGTAAAAATTGTGTCAAGCATCTTTCCTACCACAAAGGTACAAAACTAGGGAAAAAAACGGGAAAAACCCAAACATGTGGAGAGTGAACAACATGCTACTAAAAGAAACAATGGATCAATAGAGAAATCAAAGAATAAATCAGAAAATATCCCAAGACAAGAAAAAAACCCCACAACTTTTCAAAATCTATGAGAAATAACAAAAGCAGTTTTAAGAAGGAAGTTTATAGTGATACAGGCCTACCTCAAGAAATGAGAAAAATCTCAAATAAACAACCTAACCTACCATACAATGGAATTTTAATAAATAGAAAAAGAGCAAAGCCCAAAGTCTGCTGAAGGAAGAAAATAAAGATCACAGTAGAAATAAATAAAATAGAGGCCAAAATATAATAGAAAAGATCAATGAAATCAAGAGCTTTTTTTTTTTTTTTGATAAACAAAATTGGTAAGACTTTAGCCAGGTTCTTTAAGAAAAAAAAGTGAGTAGACCCAAACAAAATAAGAAATAAAAGAGGTGAAATGACACTCGATATAAAAGAGATCCAAAAATCATAAAAGAATGTTACGAAGACTTATATGCCAACAAATTGGACAACCTCTAGGTTATATTCCTAGAAACATACCATCTTTCAAAACTGAGTCAGGAAGAAATAGATAATCTGAGCAGAGCAAGCACAAGTACTGAAATTGAATCAGTCATCAGAAAACACCCAATGAAAGTCCAGGACCACATAGCTTCACAGGGAAATTCTACCAAACATTTAAGGAAATGTTAATACCTATTCTTCTCAAACTATTTAAAATATTTGAAAAAAAAAAGGACCACTCTCAAACTCAAGGCCAGCATTACCCTGATACCAAAACAAGGCAAAGACACTCTAAAAAAGACAGTGACAAACCAATATCCCTGATGAACAAAGATGTAAAAATTCTCAACAAAATTACTAGCAAATGGAATTTCAACAATATATCAAAAGGATGATACACTAAAATCAAGTGGGATTTATTCCAGGCATTTAAGGATGCTTCAATATCAACAAATCAATCAACGTGATACATCACATTAACAAAATGAAGGACAAAAATACAGTAAGTACTGTTAACATATTTTCTCTTCCTTAGGATTTTCTTAGATCGTTTTCTTTTCTCTAACTGACTTTATTGTAAGAATATAGTATATAATACATATAACATGTAAAATATGTGTTAATTGGCTATTTATGTTTTCAAGTAAGGCTTTTGGTCAACAACAGGCTATTAGTAGTTAAATTTGGGGGGAGTGAAAAGTTATATGTGGATTTTCAACTACACTGTTAGGGTCAGTGCCCCTGACTCTCACATTGTTCAAGGGTCAGGTGAAGTTTCAAATGCCTTCTTCATCAGCAAAATGGTTAAATTACATTGACTATATATGTCTGAAAATCAGTAGTTATTTTATATAGAGTAACAAATTAGAACCCACTAGAATATTTTATTTTCTTATTGAAAAAATGGTCATTTCCTGTGATACAGTCTGGTTTAGCATAAAAACCCATATAACTTGTGAAATTGAATTTTACACATTGATTAGCAGAAAATACTTATTGAAGTTGAAGATCATGAATTATTATTTAATATATATTCTCTAAAATGCTGGATCGCAATGAGATTAAAAAAACAGCAGTAATGGATCATACTATAATTTTAAAAAGAGGATAATCACTGTGCTCTGAGGACAACACTGCACAGTCCTTCATCCATGGACACAGAACAGACCAGAAAACCTTTTCAATGTTAGTTTGACAACGTTACAACTTATAGCAAAACTTTACATTTTACTTTCCTAAATGAGATTAGGTTTCCAGATTACTCTTCATTCTTACTGAATATATGCTAAATTCAGCTTTATAATTTTTGATTTTGAAGAACTTTTTCCTTATAGATATAGGAAGAAATGCTAAAACTTTTAAAAAGTCAAAAGCAAGCTAGTATTTTTACATAGTAGAAGCGTAAAAGCTATCCTCTGAGAGATATATCATTATATATTGTTCTAAAGTAAAATAATTTACATTAAAATTTGTAGGTGATAGATTATAAAACAGGATACTTTAATGGATAGATATATGTGGGATTCAGTGTTAAGCAATAAGGCAAGATGTGCCTAAAGGATCAGAAATCTCATTTTCACATGCCTTATTAACAGTAAGGCTTGAAACAAAGCAGTGAGTGTCCTATTTTACATAGAAGTGTTATTTTATGACGATAAATGTGAATTTTTTATGTTTGTAAGAGTAACTGATGTACATTACAGAAAATTTAGAATATGCAATACGTTGAAAAATATCATTAGGGGGCTTCCCTGGTGGCGCAGTGGTTGAGAGTCCGCCTGCCGATGCAGGGGACACGGGTTCGTGCCCCGGTCCGGGAAGATCCCACATAAAAAAAAAAAAAAAAAAAAAAAAAATATATATATATATATATATATATGTGTGTGTATCATTAGGAAGTGTGGTTTCCTTTATTCTATTTACTTCATTACCTTATTTTAGAAAAGGATTCACCATTAGAAGACACTTTCTCCCTCCTCTCCTCATTAAATAAAAAACTTGTCTTTAATCTCCCTCTGACGAAGTAAAGTGCTTAAACCATACGAAGTATATCTGATCATTTATCCTATATATTGGGGAGCACTCCAACGATGTTCTTGATGTCAACGGGAAAGAAAACCTGAAAACATTTGAAAACCTTGCAGTGCTGATCAAGTGTACCGCTTATAATGCTCCCACTTCCTTCCAAGGTATTGACACTGACAAGCATTTGTAAATGATATAAACCTTTAGCTCCCATGCACCCATTCATAAAATTATTATTTTATTTTCATGAACATAAAGTAAAATTAATTCTTTTTGGTCCTCTCAAATACACGGAATCATGGAATCACTACCACGTCAAGACATAGAACAGTTCCCTCACTCCCTCCCACTAAGCCTTTGTATTGTACACCCCGCTTCATCACCTCTGGCAACTTCTGTCCTGTACTTTTGCCTTTTCTCAGAATGTCATACAATGGAATCACAGAGTAGACAGCCTTTTGGGTCGCGGGTTCTTTCACGCAGTATAATGCATTTAGGATTACCCCGTGTTGTTGCATATATCGGCAGTTTGTTCCCTGTTACTACTGAATGTAGTATTCCATGGTACGAACGTGCCACAGTTTGTCCATTTACTCGTTAAAGAACATCGATGTTGTTTCTGGACGAGATAGTGCACAAACGAACGTTACCACAAACTGTCCTACCCTCTATTTGTTCCCCTAAAAGCCCAGTTGTGCCCCCTAAAAATCTGATTGGTATCCCGTAGAAGCCCTACCCTGCCCCTTTCCTCGGTTAAATTGGCATATAAGCCCTCATCCCTGACTGTTCAGGGAACCTTTTCGTCCAAATGCTGCCACACTCTTAAGAAACTTCTCTCTGGTAATCGATCTATTGTCAGATCCACAACGGTAGAGGAGGAGTTGTTTTTTTTCCCCAGTGTATGTATTTGAAGGTAGGGCTGCCAGACTCAGCACATAAACATAAGCAGACAAGCGTTTGTTGAGGGTGGGAGGACCCACACGATATTTGAAATCTACTGAAAATTTAGAAAGTATTGTTGATGTGAAATTCAAATTTCACTCTAGCGTTTGGTGCCTAATTTCACTCCAGCGCCCTGTATTTGGTGCCTAATTTCACTCCAGCGCCCTGTATTTGGTGCCTAATTTCACTCCAGCGCCCTGTATTTGGTCTAGGAAGAAGCATCAGTAAATAGTAAACAACCAAACCTGTCCTTATTGGCGTACTAAAAAATGTTAAATTGGCATATAAGCCCTCATCCCTGACTGTTCGGGGAGCCTTTTCGTCCAAATGCTGCCACACACTCTTAAGAAACTTCTCTCTGGTAATCGATCTATTGTCAGATCCACAACGGTAGAGGAGGAGTTGTTTTTTTTCCCCAGTGTATGTATTTGAAGGTAGGGCTGCCAGACTCAGCACATAAACATAAGCAGACAAGCGTTTGTTGAGGGTGGGAGGACCCACACGATATTTGAAATCTACTGAAAATTTAGAAAGTATTGTTGATGTGAAATTCAAATTTCACTCTAGCGTTTGGTGCCTAATTTCACTCCAGCGCCCTGTATTTGGTGCCTAATTTCACTCCAGCGCCCTGTATTTGGTGCCTAATTTTAAGACATCCGAAATCCAGTCTTCTAGGAAGAAGCATCAGTAAATAGTAAACAACCAAACCTGTCCTTATTGGCGTACTAAAAAATGGAAGACATACGATTATCATGAAAAATAAGTTTTCATTATTTTACAGCTACTAATTTCAATGAGTGGGACCACCATGTCCAGGCAGCAGCTGTGCTCCTCTTTGAAGCAGGACCGTAGCTGGTGCTCTGCAGCCCAGAGCAGACCGAAGAAACACACTTCTCTACTCCTTGTGAGTCTTCTCCACTCTGGGATCCCAGGACACCTCAAAAAACCTCATGAAATTTTTGATGTCCTTAATAACGATTACCTGGTCAGCAGGGTTGGAACTCAGCCGAACTCTGCAGGGTCCCCGCCACAAGTACGAAAGCTCTTCTATGTCCCCTGCCTCTTGTTTGTGGAAATAACTGAAGTTCCCAAAGCCTCCCTGAGTCACAAAAGGGACGGCCTGAGCAGTTAAAGATTGGGACAATAAAGTCACAGACTCAGTATCTGATGCACACACATGAGTTGTTTTACGGATATTAGAACTGCCACCAGAGGGGAAAAAAGGTAATTGCATGATGACCAGACTGTAGCCATGACATAAGGTGCTCCATCTTGAGCAGCACTGAATGTACAGCTAGCGCAATTCCAAGAACTGGCCTCAAGAGAAGGGGATTAATATTATTGCTCATCATAATCTAAATATATCTTTGTGGGCTTCAAAATAATTGTAGCTTGCTCTAAAATTGTCAGCAAAGAGATGCTACAGACCCAAGTTGACATCTTCCACTCTGAGAATATGGCACCCTTTGTCAGCATGAAGCAGTTACAGAAGATGGACTTTTCACCTCTAGTCCCATAGAAATGGAATGATGTTTGACAGTAGGGAATTCAAAGCGGCTCTTTTGACCCTTTCCTGTTTGCACATTTCCGTTCCCCTCTAACCTTTACAGAACCTATTTATAGCAATGAGATTACTAGGCAGTTTAACCTAACTCCTAACCTATGCTGTTCTAAATATATACCATGCCTTGTCTAGCCTGTTATTTTCTTAGACAAAAATTAGTAAGAATAAAGAACTAAGCAATTAAAAAATGACTAGCTCTCTACTCTCAACAGCCCCCTTAGCAAACCAACAGGTCGATCACACAGGAAAGATAACATTTGAAGAAAGAGTGAGCCAGTCTTCACTCAGTGAAGAAGGATGCAGAACCCAACCTTCTGCCTCAATGATTCATTGAGATTCTCCCCTCTTTCTCCCTTTAAAAACCTTCATGGCTGAGCAGAATCTTCAAAGCTGGTCTCTGGACAGGAGTCCTCCTTCTCCCCGGATTGCTGACTATTCTGATTAAAGTATCTTTCCTTTCTGCTGACACTTGCCTCTTCAGTTACTGGCTTTTGAGCAGCAAGAAGTCGAACCTGAGTTCGGTAACAGGGTCTCAATGATTCAACAAACTACTTTTCAAAGAGTAAATAGTCTTTTCTTCTAATAATTAAGACTAAGATGAGCCAATTTGTTTTATACTTCTATTTCACATTTTTTTTTCTTTTAGAGTGTGGATATTACCAAATGTTACAAGAGAATAATAATACAGATAAAACAGTTTAAATGTTATACATAAAAAGAACTCCTCCTAAACATTTCAAAATGAAATGTTACCACTTGTTCAGAAATGGAAAAGATCAATGGACCATTTGGCAAATAAGTGTTACTTTTTTAATAAAATAACTCAGCATTAAAAACATAATTATAAATCTTGCAAAGATTATTATGCCTGACTATGGCCATTTTTTGAAAACGATTTCAGTATGATTTATTTTTATCTGAATTTTCATTTTCCAAAATTAGTTTTATTAAATATTACAGGAAAAATTTTTTACTGTTTAAAACAATTAACCCAAAACTTACACTGAGAATTAAAATAATAAAAGGTAATTATGCTTCTGTTTCTTTTTAGAGAATATTGTTAAGATATTTAAAGTTTTTTGTGTGGAATTAACACAGTTACTAACATCATTTTATTAAATCATAAGCTAAAATAATAATAATGTAACCAAACAGGACCCTATGGGGCCTTCCCAGGACAGACCTATCCTCCATATCCTCTGCCTTATCTCCTCTCTGAAGTTCTTAGATAATAGTAGCTGATGAACATTTCCTGAGTTGTTTTACAGATGCCAAAACCCCACCAGATGGAAGAAATTAACTACTAGATGACCATGAGCTCCCAGACCTACTGGCCCCTGAGGATTGATAATGTTAGCCCCTGTGACACCACCCTGTTACCTCACCATCAACCAACCAGAGAACTGTTCACGAGCTGATCACATACCTTGGGATGCCCCTCCCTCAATTTGCCTTTAAAAATGCTTGCTGAGGGCTTCCCTGGTGGCGCAGTGGTTGAGAGTCCGCCTGCCGATGCAGGGGACACGGGTTCGTGCCCCGGTCCGGG
>NC_041218.1:103685838-103720693 GCF_002837175.3 Physeter macrocephalus | reverse complement strand
GGAGCCTGTGCTCCGCAACGGGAGAGGCCACAACAGTGAGAGGCCCGCGTACCGCAAAAAAAAAAAAAAAAAAAAAAAAAAAAAAAATGCTTGCTGAAACCTGTTAGGGGGTTCTGGTGTTTTGAGCACTAGCTGCAATGGTCTCCTTGCTTGGCACCCTGCAGTAAAAGCTGCACTTTCCTTCACAACTCAATGTCAGAAGATTGACTTTAGTGTGCACGGGTGAGTGGACCCAAGTTTGGTTTGGTAACAATAATAGGAAGAATTCTGTGTTTACAATCTATTCAAAGTCCTTGAAATGCAAATAAAAATGCTCGTGATCAGCTGAAGCCCAAAACCCATCTGGGGACCACAGTCCTTTTAAAAATTTTAAATTCTAAGACAAAGTCATTCAAGATCAGTTAAGAAAAAGGTTTAAAGTGACTCCACGTCACAGATAATACATAACAAATAATAGATTTAAACATTTATTTTTAAGTGCTCCTGATAAACCTACCACAAAATCCCCAGGGAAAATATGTAAATGGTGCTGTGTGACTAGCACATTTGGTCCCTGAAGATGTGTTATGGCTTATGGAATTCTGTGCTTGCCTGGGATTTGTAGGTGAGATTAGGGAAAAGGCTGAGAGGTGACGGACTCTGGACATCATTAATTTTGTTGATAAATAAGTTTATTCCATTTAGATTCTGCTGTGAATGAAGCAAAGTCATTTTCTAGGGAATGTTAAGAAACTCAGTTTGAAGACATATTTGTAGGTAAACTTAGGAAGTGGCATTGCTTTTTCTTTATTGTTTTATCTTTAAATTATTTTTCTATAAATTATTCAAAAGAATGGAAAATATATTTTTAAAAAATATATAACATATGTAATTATCCAAAAATTCACATTGGTTTCTAGTAAAATTTCTAAAGATGGGAAAGTAGGCTGAGAGCGATGCCTGTTGTCATGTCTTCTGTATTTTCTTATGAAAAACGTGACTGTGTTAATTTAGAACTGAAATACTTTTTCCAATATGTCTTCTTTTCTTCTCTACCACTTTTGAAATTTGAAAAGGACTCTAATTCTTCCTAAATTATACATTTTTTGAAAAAATTGTTTTAACATGGTTCTAAGATAATTCTAAGAAATTACTTAACTCTATTAATATCTTTTTCTGAATAATTGTTACCTTTTCACTAAGAATTTAAGTGCATTAAGTACATTAAGCAAATATTAAAATCATAGTGATAAAGAGCAAGATATCTCCATGTTTTCAAAATAAAGACCACAACAAAAACTATAATTATTACAGTCAAAAACCCAATTAGATGTATACATATTTTTTTAAATATTTATTTATTTATTTGGCTGCACGTGGTCTTCGTTGCTGCATGCAGGATCTTCGTTGCCACCTGCAGGACCTTTGTTGTGGCATGCAGTATCTTTAGTTGCGGCATGGCCCAGGTTCAATCCCTGGTAAGGGAACTAGATCTCACATGCTGCAACTAAGAGCCCAAATGCCACGCCTAGACACATTTTTAAAAGACAATATGGAAATTTTGGAATAAGCTTAGAAAAAAAATGCCAAAATAAAGCATAGCATAATATTTCATATTTTAAAGGTCATTTTGGACTAATATTTTAAAAATAATTGTATATTTTGGTTCTCAAAGTTTATATGACAAAAATATGCTCACAATAGATGTTGAACTGTGATGCAAATATGGCTCAGCCCTCAGGAATCAGGAAGAGACAAGTTGTAGAATGACGGTCCTAGGACCAACAAATTGTTGGTAGAGTGACTGTATCATGTTCTTTTGTGCAAACAAACCAGTCAGAAATATAACAACCTAGATAGCCCTGTCAGGGAGACGGATGCAGTCAAAAGCCAACGGTGGGAAGGCTTTGATTTTTATGTCATGTGTTGCTCCAGATGTGCAATCTCAATGCTATTCTGAAATATGTAAGTGTCATGTCTTGCTCTCACATTTGTCCTTGATGTGCCTGTGTTGAATCCTGGCACTCTAAAGAACGCAGTTTAGATAACAACAAATTATGTTGAAAATTGCCTTGGGTTTTAAAGGCTAAAATGCCTCAATGCTACTGGGGTTTGCTGAGAGTCTGTTAAAATTATTTTCTTACCATTTGTTTCCTATAGCACAAAAGAGTCAATGCTGTTATATATCAGGCTAGTTTGGTCTGATACCTGCCTACGCATCCTCAATCATGGCACACAGCCACATCCTGTGAGAGCCAGCCCTCAGCATCCTTGGCTTATTCACAGCCTTTACTGGCTTTAGGAACTATCTCACATTGAACTTCGTTTCATGACACTTCCACATCCCGCTATGTCTTGGCTTCCTTGTATCTTGTATTCTTCCTTGCTTCCTTGTTTTCTTGTATCGTGTTTGCAGCTTTGTACTTATCTCAGGCATCTGATCTCTGATGCTACTCGTCCAGTGCTGACTTGATGTTCCTAACTTCTTCTGTGAAACATTCCTAGAAATAGCTTGCCAGTTCCATGGAAGAACAAGATGACATCTAGGCCCTTGGTGTAACTCACACCAGTTTGATCTGAACTCACATAATAATATGTTCTCTGACTTATTTTACTTCTTCATTGTGCCACTTGCTGGGCAAACCATTCATACGTACAATCTTATTTAATCTTCATAATTGCTATCATTACGTTATTCTTATTTAAGTCAAGAAAACTCAGACTGGATGACTTAAGTAACTCCCATGGGGTCACAGACTAATGGGTGGCATAGCAAAGATTTATAAGAAATAAATCCAAGAAGAAGATATAGCAAGTAAATCTATATGCACCCAAAATACAAGCACCTCATTATATAAGGCAAATGCTAACAGGCATAAAAGGAGAAACTGACAGTAACACAATAACAGTGGGGCACTTTAACACCCCACTTACACCAATGGACAGATCATCCAAAATGAAAATAAATAAGGAAGCACAAGCCTTAAATGACACATTAGACAAAATAGACTTAATTGATATTTATAGGACATTCCATCTGAAAGTGACAGAATACACTTTCTTCTCAAGTGCACACTGAACATTCTCCAGGATAGATCACATCTTGGGTCACAAATCAAGCCTCAGTAAGTTTAAGAAAATGGAAATCATATCAAGCATCTTCTCCAACCACAGTGCTATGAGATCAGAAAACAATTACAGGAAAAAAAAATCGTAAGAAACACAAACACTTGGAGACTAAACAATATGTTACTAAACAATCGATGGATCACTGAAGAAATGAAAAAATACCTAGAGACAAATGACAACAAAAACATGACAACCCAAAATCTATGGGAGGCAGCAAAAGCAGTTCTAAGAGGGACGTTTATAGCAATACAATCTTACCTTAGGAAACAAGAAAAATCTCAAATAAACAACCTAACCTTACACCTAAAGCAACTAGAGAAGGAGGAACAAGCAAAACCAAAAGTGAGTAGAAGGAAAGAAATCATAGAGATCAGAGAAGAAATAAATAGAGACGAAGAAAGCAATAGCAAATATCAATGAAACTAAAAGCTGGTTCTTTGAGAAGATAAACAAAATTGACATCCCTTTAGCCAGACTCATCAAGAAAAAATGGGAGAGGACTCAAATCAATAAAATTAGAAATGAAAAGGAGAAGCTACAATGGACACCACAGAAATACAAAGGATCATAAGAGACTACCACAAGAAACTATACATCAATAAAATGAACAACATAGAAGAAATGGACAAATTCTTAGAAAGGTAGAAACTTCCAAGACTGAATACAAAAGAAATAGAAAATATGAACAGACCAATCACAAGCACTGAAACTGAAACTGTGATTAAAAATCTTCCAACAAACAAAAGCCCAGGACCAGATGGCTTCACAGGCGAATTCTATCAAACATTTAGAGAAGAGCTAACACCTATCCTTCTCAAACTCTTCCAAAAGATAGCAGAGGGAGGAACACTCCCAAACTCATTCTATGAGGCCACCATCACCCTGATACCAAAACCAGACAAAGACGTCACAAAGAAAGAAAACTACAAACATTTAGAGAAGAGTTAACACCCACCTATCCTTCTCAAGCTATTCCAAAAAATTGCAGAAGAGTGAACACTCCCAAGCACTTTTTAAGAGGCCACCGTAACCCTGATGCCAAAACCAGACAAAGATATCACAAAAAAAAAGAAAATCACAGGTCAATATCACTGATGAACATAGACACAAAAATCCTCAACAAAATACTAGCAAACAGAATCCAACAACACATTAAAAGGGTCACACACTATGATCAAGGGGGATTTAACTCAAGCATGCAAGGATTCTGATACACCATATTTAAAAATTGAATAGTAAAATCCATATGGTAATCTCAATAGATGCAGAAAAAACTTTTGACAAAATTCAACACCCATTATGATAAAACTTTTCCAGAAAGTGGGCATAGAGGGAAGCTACCTTAATGTACTAAAGGCCATATATGATAAACCCACAGCAAATATCATTCTCAATGGTGAAAAACTGAAAGCATTTCCTCTAAGATCAGGAACAAGACAAGGATATCCACCCTTGCCACTGTTATTCAGCATAGTCTTGGAAGTGCTAGCCACAGCAATCAGAGAAGAAAAAGAAATAAAAGGAATCCAAATTGGAAAAGAAGAAGTAAAACTGTCACTGTTTGCAGATGACATGATGCTATACACAGAAAATCCTAAACATGCCACCAGAAAACTACTAGAGCTAATCAATGAATTTGGTAAAGTTCCGGATACAAAATTAAAACACAGAAATCTCTTGCATTCCTATACACTAACAATTAAAGATCAGATAGAGAAATAAGGAAACAATCCCATTTACTATTGTATCAAAAGAATAAAATACCTAAGAACAAACCTATCAAAGGAGGCAAAAGACCTGTACTCAGAAAACTGTAAGACACTGATGAAACAGATGGAGAGATATGCCATGTTCTTTGGAAGAATCAATATCGTGAAAATGACTATACTACCCAAAGCAATCTACAGATTCAATGCAATCCCTATCAAATTACCAATGGCATTTTTCACAGAATTGAACAAAAAAATTTGCAATTTGTATGGAAACACCAAAGACCCCTAATAGCCAAAGCAATGTTGAGAAACAAAAATAGAGCTGGAGGAATTAGGCTTCCTGACTTCAGACTATACTACGAAGCTATAGTCATCAAAACAGTATGGTACTGGCACAAAAACAGGACTGTAGATCAAGGCAACAGGATAGAAAGTCCAGAGATAAACCCACACACCTATGGTCAACTAATCTATAACAAAGGAGGCAAGGATATACAATGGAGAAAGACAGTCTCTTCAGTAAGTGGTGCTGGGAAAACTGGACAGCTACATGTAAAAGAATGAAATTAGAACACTCCCTAACACCATACACAAAAATAAACTCAAAAGGGGTTAAAGACCTAAATGTAAGATCGGACGCTATAAAACTCTTAGAGGAAAACATAGGAAGAACACTCTGATATAAATCACAGCAAGATCTTTTTTGACCCACCTCCTAGAGTAATGGAAATAAAAACTAAACTAAACAAATGGGACCTAATTAAAGATTCAAGTCTTAGTTACTCTGACTCTAAAGCTCTGACTGTTAGACCACGGTTTGCCATGAAAATACATTGGACATCCTTGTCTCAGAACTCACATTCTCATGCAATAGGCCAACTCTGTGTAAGGACAGTAGAAGATAGGAAGAAAAGTGGAATACAGAAAACCTTCAGCAAAGCAGGAAAAAAAACACAGGAATGAGTCAGTCTTTACCAAGCTTCCTTTTTGTTTGTTTGTTTTTTGTTCCTGGAGTAAACTTTAAATTAAAGGAGAGTTATGAAGACCCCATCAGGTGGAGGAGTTTATTCTGAAGTGGAATACAACTAGTAGACAATTTCTTTGGGGTTGCACGTTCATCTGAAAAATAATCATGCATTTTAGTGACCTTAACAACACATGGATAGAACTTGAGATGGAAGGATATAGAAATAGAGATGTATTCTCAAGTAACCCAAGTGGATAGGCCATGTTCAAACTGTGTTTGTTTGTTTTTTAATACCACATCTCAGTGTATCTCAAAAAACCTTGGATGATTGTCTGCATTAAGTTAGGATTCTGGATCTCTAGATTTGTGAATGTAAGTACATTCTCAAGTCAAGGCTCATTTGTACCTTTTCAGTGCAGTAAAGGATTAGGACCAGATTATTACAAAGGAAATTAGCTCTCAATTCTGGACTGAGTGATTATACAGTCAGTCATTCATTGCCATACTAATCTATTAATTAGTAGGTATCATTTATTAGTTCTAGATGTTCCTAAAATATGCTAGTGAAGTATTATACAAGAGAGCTAGGATAGAGATGTCAGAATTGAGGCATAACTTCAGAACATGTCTAGACTCTGAGGTTTCTTAGCAGTTCCCACCAAATACTTGTTCTGTTGGGCCCATTCAGACACTGTTGGTTTTTCAATGCAAGAATGGCTATAAGGTAGAACTAGAGCTGGGCTGGAGGAAACTATGAGCCTGAGATGATGATGAAGACAAAATGGAGCTTAAACAGGGAGAGAAAGGTGGAGATAGAGAAAGGGGCACAAAGAAATATAGTCTAATTTGTATTACAAAGCTTCACAGGGTTTAGCAGCTGAAACTCGATTGACAGCTCATTCAATTATTCTTTTGTTCACCTTTTCAACAATTATTTATCCAGTGAGAGGTACTGGGCAATACGTCAGACATAAATGTGACACAAAACAAAACTAGTCTCTGCTGTAAAAGGCTCCTGTATTTTACTGAGGGAGATGACTGTCAAGAACCATGCTGGGTCTGAGATTTTACACTATTCTAAGCTAAGACAGCCTATATCAGTGTTGTGGATGCTGAGACATGTGGTCAGAGATGGAAGACTTTCTGTCATGGCAATAACAGCATCTGCATGGCTTTCCTGAGGGGCAGTTGCCACAAGGCAACGGTGAGAGGGCCAGGTGCTAGCTGCAAAGCAGTGGCCTGTGCTCCTGGAGAGGAACCTGAACTTAGGGAGAATGAATTGTCTATAATGGTGCAAAGAACAAACTGTTGCCCACCATTCCAGTTCTTCCAGGATCAAGCCATTAGCCATTGCAGTCACCCATCCACAATGCACCCTGAGGGGGATTCAGGAGGGAGAAAAACAGGAAGCACTCTGCACCTTGGCTATCCTGGCCCCTAGACAGTTAAGATGCAACTACGTGTTATTTTTTTTTAGCAAAAATATTCATCTCTGTCCTGGTCTCTCCCTTATCTCTTCAGAGCAGTTCCTCAGAGCTACCTGAGAGGCTGTTTCCTGGGTTACGGTCTTCAATAAGTTCCCCAGATAAAACTTAACTCACAAGTTTTACATTGTATGTTTTTATTTCAGCAACAATAGGCAGCTAGTAGGGTTGCCAGGTTAAAATACAAGTGCCCAGCTAAATTTGAATTATTGATAAACAAGGGATATATTTTAGTAAAAATATGTTCCAAACATTGCATTGCATGGGACATACCTAAGCAAATATATATATATATATAGTTCATCTGAAATTCAAATAACTGGGCTTCTGTTTCTTAATTTAGTAAAACTGGTGACTTTAGGCCTGCCCGCCTCCTGCCTCATGGGAAGAAGGTTCTTCGGTCTCTGCACACATCCTTGTGAACAGAGGTGGGAACAAAGGTGGTAACAGCCTCTGCTGAAAAGTTGTGCAGAAATGTACAGCCCCATGGAAAGTTCTCTGTCAATACTAGGTATTAATCAAATTCCCATACAAATACACACTTTTCAGTTTGTGATCGTTGGTATGAAGTAATATCAAGGGTACTGTTAGCAGACGAACCCGATATAGCCTAAAAAAACACTGTTAGGTAACTTAACTAAATGTAAAATTAAACTTCACTGCTAAATCCCTCTAATAACTAAATATAAAATTAAACTTCAGTATTAAATCCCTATAAAGAGCTCATAGGTAATTATTAAATCAAATCTCACAGCAATATCACCTCTCCTCATAATCATTAGTGAAAGTATTATTCCTATTACGTTTCTGCAAGGATGCCGTTGGTTTAACTGTATCTTTCCTAGCGGAGAATGCAGTTAAAGTCTTGTTCAAAACATTTTTCCTCTTTAAAAATTTTGATTAATTTCTTCATTTGATTACACTCTCATACTGCTCTTTCCTTTGAAGGACTGATTTCATCGAGGAGCATCACGTCTCTGTTATTGTCAAAACAGAGAACTTGATTACTGATTTCAGCTTTCACAACTCAGGTGGGGAGCTAGGGATCAACCAGAAATTTCGTGCTTCAGTGACCTACTTTGTTTTCGATCCATGGCCTTAAAATGTTATCGACTGCACTATCTTGAGTTGGTTTGCCAGCAATTCTCTTGTCTTGAAAAATCTGCTTGTACTATATGGTTATACTTTGAATACCTGCCCAAACATTTTACATTATACAATTAGCACATCAACTATATAACGATGAGGCTTAGAGTTCTGCTTGATTCGTTCATTGTATTAATTTCTATTCATTTTTAAGCATTTCAAGTGCCAGTTATGTGTTTAATGGTTATGCTAAGACCACACTTTCTGATGCTGTGGACCATGAACCACAAAACGGAGTCGCTCAGGTCAAAGGTCAAAGGAAGCAAAAAGGGAGTGAGGGCTGAGATGAAGAAACTTTCTCATACCCACCCCAGGATGCAAGAGAAACTTCTGACCCAGCCATCCTGGGACCACCTGGAACCTGTTTTCTTTATGCCCTAGAGACCACAGCTTAGCAACAAATCTGCTACCATAGGTGATTGAATGCCTGTAGGCACCCTCACAGTTCTGTGAAAAGTAACCTATGTCACTGCTCTGGAACATCTTCCACTGCTGCCTTTACAGTCCCTTGTCCTCTTCTGTTTTCCTCACAGCACATTTGCATTGCTACTCAATTCAGTGCCTCCGAAATTGCAGTTCTTAAGACCCCAGAAAAACTCTTTTTCTTATTTGCAGCCTTCTGCATTTGTTGGTCGACAATGTCCACAGAAACGCTGTGCTAATTTTCTTTATTTGTCATGAATCCACCGCTTTTGTACACTCTGCCTGGGAGCTGTAAGTAGTTGTGATTCCTGCAGAAGAAAAGGACGGAAGTTAGATACTTGTTCATCCCAGTGGTGTCGTATAAGAAACTCCTCTTCGATAGATGGTTGCATGTTGTCTTTTTGTTAGAAAACATGTAAGCTTTACTGATTTTTGAAACTGGATTTTAACATACACTTTTCGTATGTAAACTTTTCATAATTTAAGAGGAGATGATCAGATTTAACTGGGATATTTTCAGTGGAGTGAGAACTGAACACTTCCCTCCTATTTTAACTGTACTCTTTTATGGTTTTGCTCAATCAGACTAACCAGACCTGCTTTTCATGAGAATCCACTGCCCTTCATTTTCTTAGTTTATCTTCTCTGCAGTTTTCCTGGTGCATAAACCCCGCCACTGACAGCGCAACTATTAAATGATTCCATGCCTGCTGTCCACGCGGTCTCTCCCTGTTGTTTGGTAATGACTGATTCGCCCACTAATCCACTCCCTCCACAAATGTTTACTCAGTATCTTGAGGTGCCTGTCACCTTCCCAGACTATAGAGATGAGAAACCTTACATTCCTCTTGACTTCTGTGACACCACCCTCTTCTTTCTTTATTATAACCACTCTTAAATTCCTTAGCTGGCACCCACCCATTAAATGTGGCTGTTATCTTAGCTACATCTTCCAACTCTGCCTGAAAGCAGCTCCTTCGCCCCCTTCCTGTTTTCCCTTTTCTGTTCTAACCTTAAGAGAATCTAATCATAGGAACAAAATCACTAGGCAATTTAACCTAACTCCTGACTTATGCTCTCCTGAATGCACACCATGCCTTGCCTAACCTGTTGATTCTTTTCCTAGATTAAAAGAAGAATGAAGAATTAACTAAAGAATGACTAGCTCTCTACCCTCAAGAGCCCCCTTAGCAATCCTGCAGGCAGATCAGGCAGGCAAGATAACATCTGAAGAGAGCATCAGCCAGTCTGAACACAATGGAGAAGGATGCAGAACCCAACCTCCTGCCTCAATGATTCACTGAGATTCTTCCCCCTTTTTCTCTTTAAAAGCCTTCATGACAGAGTGGAATCTTCAGAGTTGGTCTGGGGACATCAGTCCACCTTCTCCCCAAATTGCTGTCTTTTCTGATTAAAGCATCTTTCTTCTCCAATGGCATTTGTGTCTCGAGTATTGGCTTTTGAACAGTGAGCAGCCAAACCTAAGTTTGGTAACATGGCTTTAATCTATATATTCTCTCCAAAGACGTTATTCATCCAATGATATTCATTTATTCATTGCAATTGTAATCTAATCACAAATGACTTCCTCATTCATGTCACTGGGGGAAATTGTTCTACTGATCTACTGATATAAAATTTCAAACTTTCTACTCACTAACTTCAGAGTTCTACGATCTTTCTTTCTAACCTATTTAAAAACTTTCCCCAATCAACTCCTTCTTAGCTTCTTCTCCTTGACTTTCTATCTTTATCAATCATTTTGCCAAATTCTAGTTTCTTTAATTGGAAACGTAGCAACATTCACTGCCACATTTTCTCTCATCATCCTGTAGGGAAGCAAAGTATGCTGCCCCAAAATTTGTCTCTTAGACATGAGGATTCATTTGAGCTGATTATTTTTAGGAAACAGAAGACTTGGGAAGTTTTTAGTGTCACTGCACCCTTAGCTGCCTAAAAGAATTTAGATAAAGGGCTTGTTCCTAGAATACAGCTATCTGCAAAAAAGTATGAGCTGGATGTGGTGGGTGAAACTTGGCAGGACCAAGAGTTCAGAGCCCCTTCTGGTTCCCATTGCCTCTGAGGGCCCAGCAAACATTTATTTACCAAACATTTGTTTTCCATCTCTGTGTGAATTGCCTTCCTTCCTTTTGAAGACCCAAACCACTTCCCCCAGCATCGTCTTTTGTCTTTAGCCGAAGATGGTATTTGAGGTGAGGGCCTTGGCCATTTTGGCCAGTTACTCCATCTTCCTTGGTTTCTCCCATGTACACGTTATTCAACTTTTGCTTGATCTTCTTCTGTTAATCTGTCTCATGTCTCATGTCAATTAAAGTCTTAGGCCATCCGGAGGAACCTAGAAGGTCAGAGGGAAATTCCTTCCTCCGGACAGACCCAGATGAGTCATTGGCCCCCAATCCCACCCCTCATTCAGGGTCCTCTGCCTGCCTGTGGTTTCCTGGAAGCCTCACCCCTGCACTGCAGCCCAAGCCCCAGCTCCCTAGCTGCTGTCCTCTGCTACGCTCCTCTATCCCAGCTCAGGAGTCCCCCAGGGACATGTGGAAGGCTATTATCCATATGTGCGGACACTTTCTCTGTGTTTTTTTTTCTTACAGACACTCTCCCCAAATTCCAGCTGCCCCTGTACCCCTGAAATTCGATTGCTGTGCCCTTTACTCCGTGCTCAGGCTCTATGTCCTGGCCATCAGGGAGAAAGCTGGGGTAGCCAAGAGGCTTCACCTAAGGGTATCATGGCCTTGCACTGGTTGTTATCTAATGCCTTAAATAGTTGTTTTATATTTTTTCCAGTTTTTATAGTTAATTATGGCCGGAGAAAAAGTCTTGATTCCAGCACTTCTGTTATGACTGGAACTGTAAGTGGCAACTACTTTCAACTTGTCTTTCATAATGTTACAATAAATAATAATACATCTAAATAAAATGCATCTACTGCTATTATCAGGTTAGTAGACTATAAATATTATCAATTAATGATTTTCTCTGGAAAATGAAGGTATGGTTCTATTATACCCATTGTGTATACACAGTTGTCTCCTGTTGTCACATCTTTAGCTTTTCAATGGTCACTTTATTATTTTGTGTGCTGATAATTGGTTGACTGGACTGAGGCTGGGGTCCTAGCCTGGGCTGAGACCCCTTGTCTTGGTCAGGGGGTTTCTTTTTCCGATTGGATTTGCACAGTCAATAACGAGATCGGTGCTGAGACTGGAAGAGCACAAGCTTTATTCAATGACCAAAGAACGGAGACACAAGAACCTAGTCTGCAAATCAGCTTCACAACCCCGTTCATGTGGAGATACCAAATATACAGGAAGGTCAAGGTAAAAGGGAGGGATTTGGAAAGAATGGGAGGGATATTCATGCTGTATCCAAGAGCAGGGGTGTGGTTTGGACCTGGAACTGGTGCAACACCACTTTGCAGTCCTTGTCTGAGCTTTTCCAGTTGTTGTCAATGGCAACTGTCAACTGTCACGGCGCTGGTGGGAGTTTCATTAGCTAATGCATTACAGTGAAGATGTAATGAGGCTCAAGTTCCCCTGGACATCAAACCTGCCATCTCAGGCCTAGTTGGTTCTTACCTGTTCTTGTTGTTTCCTCTTTGCAGCTTGCTCCTGAAACTTAGATAAGAGTAATTGGTTTCCATTCAAGGGAGGGGCAGGGGTATGATTCTGAGGGAACAGCCTTGGTAACAATATTATATTTCCTTTTCCGTACGTTGATTTTTTTTATAGATGTAAGAGTCACATGTTTTAAAATTTGCCTTGTAGATCCCATAGTTATAGCTCATTCACCTTCAAATGCACAGTAAACCTACTCTTAATGTGGTAGTGCACATTCTGTGTTTCTCGGGAATGTTCCTCTTCGGTCTCTCTTGTGCTGCTCTAGGGCAGCGGTCCCCAACCTTTTTGGTACCAGGGACCGGTTTCGTGGAAGACAATTTTTCCACGGATGGGGCGGGGGTGAGGGTTCAGGCAGTAATGTGAGTGATGGGGAGCGATGGGGAGCGGCAGATGAAACTTCGCTTGCTCACCTGCCGCTCACCTCCTGCTGTGCGGCCTGGCTCCTAACAGGGGGTTAGGGGACCCCTGGGGGTTGGCGACACCTGTTCTAGGGCAGTCTGCTCTCTGTCCTGCTGCCCACTCCTCCCCAGCATTACCTCTCCTCTGCTCTCCTGTGCTGATTTTGCCTCCCAGCTCTGAGTCTGTCTTCATGTTACTCTACTCCAGTCTTCCAAAAGCTTGGTGAGGAAGGGTAAGTGGGATGTCAATTTTCTGAGCCCTAACATGCCTGAAAATTCTAACCTTGCTCTTGACTGATAATTTGAAAATAATTTTCTATTAGAATTTTAAAAGGATGAATTCATTGTATCCTGGTTTCCAGTGCTGCTATCCTACCTTTTGGTGTCAATCTGATTCTTAGTTCATCCTAAGTGATTTATTTTATCTTTGCAGATCTGACAGAATATTCTTTTAAAATTCCTGGGGTGTTTGTGTGTGTGTGTGTGTGTGTGTGTGTGTGTGTGTGTGTCTTTGGTGTACATCTTTTTGCATTCATTGTGTATTCTTCCTGTTTGAATCTTTCATAGGTAAATCCCAATTCTACTAATGATTTTTTAAGCAGAATATTTAAAAATTCTCCTTGCATTCTATTTTTTCTGAGCAGCCACTCAATCTCTCCTCATCTTCCCCCTTTCTTTTAGAGGACACTCTTGACATTAGTGTATTTCTTTAAATTTCTGTGAGTCCTTATCTCTGTATTAATATCTAAAGAGTGAGGTATTTGTAAAGCTGATTGGAAGCTCTGTTTTCATAAGGCTGACAAATAAAAGTATGGTGGGTTAAGTCTAGTCATTAGACTACATGTGAGTGTCTATGAGTATTTACTTTGACCCAGTCAGTTTCCCTAGTCTTCTACCTGGGATCCTAATCCAGGGGGTAGGCATTCCAGGAACTGAAAGGAACACAGAGAGGGAAGGATCCCACTTTCAGCCTCCAAACATTGCAGCCTTACAATCTCACTGCTACACACAGGTCTATCTGATGTTCACATTCCACAATCTCTTCCCCAAACCTTTCCAGAAAATGACCGTATAATTCAGATGTTAACTTCTAGTAAGTAACAATCTCAGCATAAATGGCAATAAGACGTAAAATGACCAAAACACCCAGATATAGTTTGAATGGTGGCAACAGCTGTTTCTACATGTCAGAGGCATCCATTTTCTCTCCTGCTGTCACATATGTTTTCTCCAGAGCAGGCATGGTATCATGACCACCAGGTATCAAATCAGATCTGATCTATCAGATCAGAAATCCTCACAAAAGAAGGATCCTTTCTCCAGATCTCTTGAAGCTCCCAGTAAAATATTTCAAAATGGTCTTTTTCAGGGGATGTGTCAATCCCTGTCACTTTGCTTAAGGGGATGGAGTATTCTGGTACATCAAGACTCATTTCCTTGCTCACCTCTGTCATAAGGGATAGAGCGACACAGAGAGAGAGTGCCACCAAGTCGCCGCCTGCATCCCTCCTCCCCAAATAAAATCTCAGACGTGTCTCCTGCTTATCAAAAAGAAACTATCATGTGTGAGTGTGTGTGTATTTTCCCTCTGTCTGCTAGGCATTCTTTAATTCCACATGCCGCCTCTTGTGGTCCGGCAATTAAAACAGACAACACATTTAACCACCACGACAAGACATTCAGAATGCAGCATAGAAGGGATACGGGAGAGCTGCAGGTAAAAACAAAACAATAAAACAAAAACTGTTGCTTGTAAATTGCAGAAAGAGGAATCAACACACTGCATTCACTCTTCCACAGACATTGATGACTTACAGAAGCTTTCAAGGCTCCCTTGGTCAGTCAGCTTGGCTTCCTCTAGAACTGGTCCCTGAAAATGTATCATTTGGGAGATTTTGTTTGCAAGCGACAGAAAATTCTGCTCAGACTTAGTGAGTAAAATCAAATGTAAGATAACTCACAGGAGTCATTTGATCACTGGCTATGCCTGGTCTTCTTGAGAGCCAGCTTTCGCTCAGGCTGCCCCCTCCTGATTGGAGGAGGCTTCCACTCTGAGACCCTGTGGCCAGAGGGTGACAGGTTCTTCTTCCTCAGTCATCACAGAAAATGGCGCGTACTCAGTGCTTCCCCTCGGCCTCTGTGAACAGCACTACAAATTGGAGGTAATTGTTGGCATTGTCATGGAGGGATGGCCTGGGGTCATTGGGTTCCCAGTACTGCATAATCACCAGTATCCTGTGAGTCCGAGCTGTGTTTCTTCATCTCCCTTGCCTCTGCTGGAATTTATTTTAGCTTTTGTGAAATAATCTGTAATTTGTGGTACTGCAAAGGAAAAAAAAGCAAACCAAAAAGCAAACCATGTAATTATGTGTTTCAAGCATTTTATTTAAAAAATTGAACGCACACCAAAATAGAGACAACATTAAACTTTTCACCACATAATCATCAGCCAGACCCCAGAACTCAATATAACTACATACTTGCTTCATCTTGCTTCTTTTTGTTTTTCCTTTTTTCTCTCTTTCTCTTTTCTCTCTCTCTCTCTTTTTAATTTTGGCTAAGCATTTTAAAGCAAATCAAATACACCACATAATTTTACTCATTTTTTTTCTTTTCTTGCCTTTCTTTGCATTAAGTTGATATATTTTAATAACTCCATCGTGTTATTTATTGAGTTTATTTATTGAGTTACTTATTTATTGTTATTTATTGAGTTATTTATTGAGTTAACTTTATTGAGTTACTATTTATAGGACACTTTAAGAGGATTTTCTAGTATTCTTATAAATCTTAACTTATGACAGTGTTTCTTCAAAATATACACAATTTCACCTGTAGTATGGGAAACAAATATACTTTTATTCTGTCTCTCCATTTTTGTACTATTTTATTTCTACATATGTTATGCATTTCATACATTTATACCTCTACATATGTCACAATTTTTTCTTTAAACAGTCAATCATTTTTTTTAATTGGCTGACTTTTAAAAACAATTTTATTAGAGTATAGTTGCTTTACAATGTTGTGTTAGTTTCTACTGTACAGCAAAGTGAATCAGCTATATGTATACATATATCCCCTCTTTTTTGGATTTTCTTCCCATTTAGGTCACCACAGAGCACTGAGTAGAGTTCCCTCTGCTGTGCAGTAGGTTGTCATTAGTTATCTACTTTATACATAGTATCAACAGTGTATGTATGTCAATCCCAATTTCCCAATTCATCCCACAACCCCCTTTTCCCCCTTGGCAGCCATATGTTTGTTCTCTATGTCTGTGTCTCTATTTCTGCTTTGTAAATAAGATCGTCTATACCAATATTTTAATATTCCACTTATATATGTTAATATACGATATTTGTTTTTCTCTTTCTGACTTACTGCACTGTGTACAACAGTCTCTAGGTCCATCCATGTCTCTATAAATGACCCATTTTCATTCCCTTTTATGGCTGAGTAACATTCTATTGTATATATGTACCACATCTTCTTTATCCATTCCTCTGTTGATGGACATTTAGGTTGTTTCCATGTCCTGGCTATTGTAAATAGTGTTGCAATGGATGTTGGGGTGCATGTGTTTTTTTGAATTGTGGTTTTCTTTGGGTATATGCCCATGAGTGGGATTGCTGGGTCACATGCTAGGACATACAGATGGCCAACAAACACATGAAAAGACACTCAACATCACTAATTATTAGAGAAATGCAAATCAAAACTACAATGAGGAATCACCTCAGAATGGCCGTCACCAGTCAGAAGGGCCATCATCACAAAATCTACAAACAACAAATGCTGGAGAGGGTGTGGCGAAAAGGGAACCCTCTTGCACTGTTGGTGGGAATGTAAATTGATACAGCCACTAGGGAGAACAGCATGGAGGTGCCTTAAAAACTACAACTCATCTTCTAAAATGATGAAAAAATAAATTTATCTTATTCACAAATTATATGTTTGATAAAGGGCTTGCATTTTGAGTGTACATATAAACTCTTTCAACTAAATAATTAAAAGATAAAGAAAGATAGAAATTCGTCAAAAGATCTGAATGGCTCTTTCTCCAAAGATGATACACAAATGGCCAAAAAGCACATGGAAAGATGTTCAACATCATTAGCGTTAGGGAAATGCAAATCAAAACCTTGACATACCACTTCATAAATACTAACGTATAAACATACATATATAAAAGACAGAAAATAACAAATGTTGGAGAACATATGAGGAAACCAGAACCCTTCTATGTTGCTCATGAAGATGTAAAACATTGCAGTTTCTTCGGAAACAGTTTGTCAGTTCTTCAAAAGATGAACATAAGATTACAATATGACATAGCAATTCCACTCCTAGCTATCTGTCCAAGAGAAATGAAAAACATGTCCACATAAAGACGTGTGTGAATGTTCATACGGTGTTATTTCTAGTAGGCCCAAAGCAAGACAACCCAAATGTCCACCAATTGATGAATGGATATATAGAACGTAGAGATAAAGTACTGACACACACTACGTCAAAGGTGACTTGAACTATGATTCCATTTCTATGAAATGGCCAGAATTAACAAGTCAATAGGGATGGAAAGTAAACTACTGATTTCCTAGGTTTGGGTTGTGAAATGAATTAGGGAGAGATGGGGATTGTCTGCTAGTAGGTATGAAGATTTTTAAAGGAGGGATGATGAAAAAGTTCTAAATTAGATTATGGTTATGGTTACACAACCTTAAATATATTGACATACACTTGTTATACAGGGAATCGTATACTTTAATGAGTGAATTGCACATTATATGAATCATTTCTCAGTAGAGTTGTTTTTAAAAATAGTTATTTCACAATGGCACTGAGTACTGAATAAATGCACAAAACTGAACAAAGTAGGTAACAATTCATGTAGCTTTTTGTCACTGAAAAACATAAATTTGCAGTTATTTAGCTGGAAATAAAGACATCCTCATTGTCAAGGATTCCCTTCAACACAGCCAGTTTCATGTTCTGGCATTGGCATTCCTCATTCACAGTTATTTCCTTTAGAAGCCTCTCTTTGTTGCAAATAACACAAGTCCAATTCAAGCTAGTCTACAAAAGCATGGAAATTCATCTGCTCAGGTAAATGGAAACAACAAGAACAACAGAAGTGTACACGGCCTTGACCAGTGTTCATGGAGATTCTGCTTCTTTCATTTTCTCTCATGTAAGCTCTGCTCCACTGAAAACCACATCTCCTAATCTCCTGGCACGGCAGTAGTAGTGGAAAGATTGTTTTCTACCCAAATGCTCTGGTAAATAAGTTTCTAGGAGGGCTTTATATGGTTACATACCCAGTTCTCAATCAGAAATTTTTAATGTGAGGGATACTAAGAAGGGAGAAGACACAGTTTTGTCAAATGATGTTAGAAATGCCAATTAATTACACTCCTCTCTCTTCTAATAGCTTGGAATCAATTGAAAAGTAAGATATAGGGATGATAAAAATAGAACAAAATATCAGCTTAATTATTGCTAAAATCACAGCTAACTGGAAAGTGAGGTTTAGGTCTGCGGCCAAGTGACCTTTATATTACTATGTCTAGGACAAGTGCCAGCTGAATGGACAAGGCATTTCCCCGTGGGAGAGGATGTCAAACTCTCTGAAAGAGAGCTCTCAGAGTCCCTCCTGCTTCTCTCCAACCCTCATCCTTGCGTACCCTTGTCCATCTTTGGGGAGGAGTGAGAGAGGGAACAAAGAAAATTCAAAATAATTGTCCTTCTACCTTTATCTTCTGTGGAGGGAGGAAAGGTGTGGAGGTTTGGTAAGTTTCCCCAAGAGTATCCAGAACAGAAAGAAATAAGCACATTTTTGTAACAGCTGGCCAAAACTAAGGGACATGCAGGCATGGATGCACACACACACACACACACACACACACACACACACACACAACTGTCATTAGGTGTTTCATTCTCTCTGTACTCGCATAGAAAAACGGTGGGCATTCTCTATTGCCTATCCATTTGAGTGGTTATTCTTGAAGAAGTGTTTGAAACTGACACAATAGCTAATATTGAGTAAAGAATGTCATGAATTACGTTGATGATGTTTTGATATATATTACTATGCATTAAATCCATGGCACAGACTTTAATTTGGATAAGTCCAATAATCATGATGGGGTGACCAAGTATCATTGTAATGCTTATCTAAATGGAATTATAGAGGCTTCAGAACTAAAACTCAACTACATTGCAATATTTTTAAAAAGTGATTAACTTGTAATGATTTCCCAATTAAAGATCTCTTCTCTTTCAATAGTTTAAGTGCCTTAGAAATTAAAATACATTTTCTCTTAAGAAATAACTGTCTTTAAATATTATTAATTAGGGCTTCCCTGGTGGCGCAGTGGTTGCGCGTCCGCCTGCCGATGCAGGGGAACCGGGTTCGCGACCCGGTCTGGGAGGATCCCACATGCCGCGGAGCGGCTGGGCCCGTGAGCCATGGCCGCTGAGCCTGCGCGTCCGGAGCCTGTGCTCCGCAACGGGAGAGGCCACAACAGAGGAAGGCCCGCATACCACAAAAAAAAAAAAAAAAAAAAATATTATTAATTATAAAACAGCCATTAATTTAAAATGAACAGTAAGTTAAAGATACTACTGTATTCATTGTTATTATTATTTTGTGTCACTGATGTCTCAAATGTGTTTAAATACTGTTAACAGTGATTACCCTTATCTTTCAAAATGCATAAAATATAAAAGATCTCTCAAAACTTTATAAACATGTAAGAAAAAATAGATTACATAGGCACATTATATGAATTATTTCTCAGTTGACCTGTTAAAAGAAAAAAGCTATTTCACGACGGCACTGAGTACTCAGTGCTCACACAAAACTGAACAAAGTAGGTAACAACTTATGTAGACATTTTTCCACTGCATAACATGAATTTGCAATTATTTGGGGACCCAAATTAATGTCTTAATAAAAACCTTTGTGGTTACAATTTCTGTGACTTCTCACTTTAAGATTTTACTTTACGAATGGTCATACCTATAAGTAATCAGCATAAAGAAAATTAATAAAATTATGCCCTCTGCCTGGGCAATAATCTGTAATTCATTGTGAAGTCAATTTTGATGTCAATTATTCAAAAAACAGTGATTAAAGGAAACATATTCTCAGTTTCAGGTCACAAATATTTTCAATGTGGAATCAGATTAAACTTTTTAAATGTGAGAAACTACAAAAATATTTAAAGTGTGACTTGTGATGTTAAAAGACCTTTACTGAAATTTTTGTCACGGTGCCAACTGGTGACATGTTAACCCTACAAAATTTTCTAACTTTCGCCCTCAATTTATGCCGCTGTTGACTCTTTTTGGCTTTTTTATCATCAATGTATTTTAATTACTAAAGAAGGATGAATAGGCTATTGCTAAATGTTAATTACATAATGGGCTAAATTAATGGCATACAGTCTCAGTACATAAAATTTATTTACTCTTTCAATTTTCAATATGCTGCTTTCATTTCCCTTTTCCTATTCTTGTTTCTTGTATCAACTATATATTACCAAGTAATAACAATAACAAGATGTTTATAGTCTCCATTTACACAGTACTTTAACATAGTTTACATTGTTTTACCATTGGTGCTACACGCTATATTAGAAAATAATTACAATTCTAACAGAATAAGCTATAGGTCAAAAAACCTCATGACACCACACTAGAAAGTTGGGGGTTGAACGTACGTGAACCCACATTTACTGCTCTTTCTGGGACAAGACCTGTCTTCCCTTCTTAAATTTAATGAAAGCATTGTGACATCTAAATCTTAAAGTGCATGCTTTTCTAGTTTAACCTAAATTCAGCAAATAAACTGACTGTAAGAATGACAATGTGAAATAATGGCTGTTTTAGATATAATCGCAGCAAAGACTGGAAAACCCATGGCTTGAGGTTTGTTCCACTGATAACAGCCTGAAAATTGAGGATCAGTTTTTAGAGTTATTCTCAGAGACAAATAGAAATGAGCACCAGTCAAAAAAGACTTTCAGGGGCTTCCCTGGTGGCGCAGCGGCTGGGAGTCCGCCTGCCGATGCAGGGGACGCGGGTTCGTGCCCCGGTCCGGGAGGATCCCACGTGCCGCGGAGCGGCTGGGCCCGTGAGCCACGACCGCTGAGTCTGCGCGTCCGGAGCCTGTGCTCCGCGACGGGAGAGGCCACAACGGTGAGAGGCCCGCGTACCGCAAAAAAAAAAAAACAAAAATTAAAAAAAAACAAAAATAATAATAAATAAATAACAGAATTTTAGTAATACACATAGCTATTTTGAATGTCTGCTAAAGCGCATGGATTAATATTCAAGTTACTCAGAAAATTTGCAAATGAGTTCATGAGCATATTCTTGAAAACATCTGAGGAAACTTGGTGAAACTTAGAAGTACTACAAGTTTGAAGTTTGACAAATTATGATTGCACTTCAAAAAGTTGGACAAAGTTTCTGCTTACTGCTGCCCTGTAGCATAACACTGCCTTCCTTTCTAAGGAACACATCATTAACATTGAAAGATGGTTCCTTAGCGAAGGAGGTGAATACAGACCCACAAAGAACAAATCATGTCAGACTAGGCGTTTGTGACAAGATTTAGAAAAGTGCCAGATCAAAATGATGGATTAGTAGCTGATTGAAAAACTCAACCCAAAGAGATGATTAATGGATAAATGTCAATGTGTAAAGGTGGTTTCCAGTAGGGTGCCACTGGCTTTATCCTTGGCATGTCCTTTTCAAAATTTTATCAATCATGTGGATAAAAATATAAAAGGCATACCTAGTAGCAAGGATCTATAGCAATTATGTTAAATGAATAGTTAAAAAGTAGGAGACTTAGATAATTCCTTTCAAAATTAATTCAGGAATACAGTTGGAAAAAAGTGAATGCATAATCTTCGAAATATGAAAGAACAATTATTTAAAATGAGGGCATCTATAAGGACCCAAGGGTGCCTAGAAATTTGCATTTAGTTGTTAATACACACTTTAAAATGTCAAATTACATAGAACATGCTGAAAGAACAATGCGGGAAATCATGTTATACGAAAATATACTTTTAGTAACTAAAGCTTTTTTTTGTTTTTCAGGCAACACTATTGGCTCACAGTAAGGAGGTATATTGACTGGTTGGTGATGGCTTATAAGATGGCTTATATTTGTTGTGCATTGCTGTGTAGACAGAAGAAAGATGTGTGAAATCTAGTGGAAGATTGCTTCATCTTCTAGCCGCTGATGAGTAAAAAATTTAGTGAACAGATTTAGTAGGCCGTGAGACATCATCCATTGTTTATGTTCATTTATAGGTCAAGTGACCGTTTGGTAAGAAATGGTGTCTACAGGAAACCTTAGCTGCACAATTTGATTTTGAAGTGCTTTTTAAATGTTATCTCACATAAAGTGAAATATAAAAGACGGATAGAAACAGCTCTTAAGTTGAGTTCATCAGGGGCTCTCTGTAAAATATATGTATATACACACACATACAATATAAGCTCCATCTCAGTGTACACTGTATTATGGTTAAAAAATTGCTTCCTCTTCCAGGGAAAACTGAAAACACTACGTTTCTGAGGGAGTTGTATTTCTAATAGTCGTCAATATGGTCCCAAAGAGAGTTTGACCCTTCAGAATGTAAAACAAGTATTAGCTTTCCAAACTTCAAAGCACAAGGGCAGAATGAGAAGTCTCTCCTAGTCCCCACGGAGGGCATATTGCCAATGCCCTTCACACATGGTACAGAGTAAGATGGTGAAAAAGGAAGAACATCTCCAAAAGTAGAGAAAAGAGCCACGGTGGGTGGGCTAGGGGGCAGACTGGGACAGGGAGTGACCATTCCCGATGTGTACGGTCAAGTTCTAACAACGTCACCCACCCTTAGAGTAAGAACGTCTCCAAATACTGCCCAACAGGTTTGGGGGATTACTACAGACCAGTGATGGCTGGTTGTTTCCAAATGGGAGCTTTTACTGCAGTTATAGTATCCCTGTTGCTCCACTGAATACAAAGAGTGAGTGAGGCAGTTAACTTGGCTTTAGTTCCTGGGTCTCCTTAGCAAGAGGACACAGCTCCAGACTGGATGTAGAGACTGGTATGCGATGGAGGATGTTGTTAGGATTTTGACTTGATACCCTTGATGAGGAACGTGAATGCCCTGCATTCCATGCAGGGGATGCAAAATTAATATCTAGAAAGATAGACTCCAGTGTATTATTATACCAAAAATATCCTTTCCCCTCCCTTCCCCATCTCACTGACATCAATCTTAGCCTTCTGACTTGCTCTGGCTAATGAAAAGAAGTACAGGTATTATTTTCTCCCTGGCAGAAACTTGATGAGCACTCTTTTCCCTCTGCTACAGACTGAGGCTGCTTCATCAGCCTGGGGGCAGAACATGGAGCAAAGCTGCAGCCGATCAGTTATGGATACCTAGTGGGAGTGAGGAACAATGTTTTGTTGAAAGCCACTGAGATTTTTGAGTCTATTGTCACCACAGTATAACACTGGTTATCCTAACCATTACAGTCCCTGAGAAAGGAGCATCTTCTATTGAGGCCAGTTAACTTCCTGAGTGAACGGAAACTATGAAGCAGATCATCAAGCTGTATAATATGTGTATATCCAGATGCTATATTATAAAATGCATGACTCTGAGTAAATAAAGCAGCTGGATATTATCTAGTTGGAAAAAGAAAGGAAAAATAAAGAACAATAAAATAACCTATTTGCTGATTTATGGCAAACAGAAACAATGTTCTTAAGATTATGCTCCATTGCTTATTATAACAAATAGATATCTGTGCTGAATTCACTTAGCATACAAAGTAAAGTAATAAGAATCAATGATTGTAAAATTGTTTCAATTAAAAGACTACCTTCAGCCATATGACAAGGTAATCTCTATATTACATAAAATGAATATTTTTAAAATATATTTTACATGAAAATAGTCAGGCTTAAAACATTGGTAGAATGAGAAAGTTGAGAATATCATGGAATATTATGAAATAAAAACCTGTTATAGAAATGAGAGCTTACATCACTGTGGGAGGATTTGAGGAAATGGAGAACTACGAAGGATCCGAGATGACACCCACCAGCCCTGACAAGTAAGAACTAATTGAAACAGTAGATGCTCCCTGCTGCTGATCCAGGGGCTGGTGTGGCCCCTCCATCTCTGGGTTCAGAGACTCTGGTGGTTGGTCTGGACCTTATGATCAGGTCAAACTCAAGAAGAGGTGGAGGAGATGCTAGAGAAATGGGAACGAAACGGGACCCCATCTGCATCTGTCTCTCATGGCGTCTCTCCAATAACAACCTTCAGAACATAATCACTGATGCGTCTGTCTCCCAATCTCTGAAAATTTCCTTTGAGGCCAAACCTGAGCTCAATTCATGGAGGGAAGGGAATTCTGGGAAAAGTAATGCTTGCTTCCTTTCTCTTTCTCATGGATAACCTTTCATTTGCCAAATCATCACATTTAATTTGGCATAGATAACCTAGTCAAATTTGATCAATTAAATCCTCCCAGTATTCTATTCAAAAATTGAAGCTTGTAATTTAATTTCAAAAACAGTATTATGAAGAAAATTTTATTTACTCAAAATATATTCATTCTTAGAATAAGAGAAATAGCTTCAGAGAGAAATGGAAACTAAAATTTTTTTTTACATTTTTAAAAATTTTATTTGTGAATACTATATATATAATAGAATTATCAGTTAAATGAGAATTTTGGAGAATTATCTTTCTCTTACGATGTTTAAAACTTAGAGCTCATCCTTCAAACTGAATATTCTTATACACAGAAAAGAAGAGAAACAGGTTTAAATATCCAAATATTTATTTCATTGCTCTCTTAGTTCCCTGAGTTTTTCTGATTGCTTATCAAACCAAAAATTGTGGTGGCATATTGGTACCCTCTGCCATGTTGCATTTTCTAAAATTGCTTACATCTAGCGGTGGCTAGGTTATGGCCAATGGATGGGGAAGTTCTCTGTGCAATTCCCAGGAAGTGTTCTCAGCGCTGCTTGGGATGTGGGGATGGAGGTGAAGCTCCACAGGGAACTGGTAGAATGTGGCCCAAATTCAAGACAGGGTGAAGAAGAAAGGGGAAAGAAATGCAGGATCCTGACTCCCTGCATAACTCATAGAGCAAAAGCACCAAACCAACCCTGAATTGCCTCCTGATCAAATTTTACATAAGACGGAAATTAACCTTCATGGCTCTTTTGATTTTTGGTAGCACCAAGCATATCTAATGCTAATTTATATGGCTACTGTCTTAGTCCATTTGGGCTTTCACTACAAAATACACTAGGCTGGGTGCCTTAAACAACAGACATTTATTTCTCACAGTTTGGAGGCTGGGAAATCCAAGTTCAAGGCTCCGGCAGGTTCCATGTCTGGTGAGAGCCCTCTTTCTCATTCAGAGAGAACTGTCTTCTTGCTGTGTCCTCACGTGGTGGAAGGGGCTGGGGAGCTCTCTGGGGTCTCTTCTGTAAGGTCACTAATGCCATTCATGGGGAATCCACACCCCCATTGACCTATTCATCACTCATAGGGTCCACTTTCAAACACCATCACATTGAGGGTTAAGATTTAACATATGAATTTGCCGAGGGGGGACTTAAACATTCAATCTATTGAAGCTTCTTAACATGGCGTTTCTTTGGAAAATTACTCAGATTACTTTCAGTAAATATGAAGGTTGGAAAACTGTGATCTAAATCTTAGTGTTTGGTTGATTAGAAAAAACCAAAAAACAAAAAACTTGTACTACTGTTTTAATTTGAGCTTTAATTGACAAAAATATCCTTTTCAGACTAGATAAGTTCACTGTTTTTCAAAGGTTTTAGTTACGTTTCAATATATTCTTCATTACAGAAATAAATTCTACTTTCTTCAGGATAAATCTTTATGCAAATTTACAGTTTGTTGTTTTAATAATATTTAAGATAATTCCTCAAATGCTTCAAGTCATCTGAATGTGTGTCTGTATATCCAATTCACTGATATCTTCTTCCCTTGAACTAAATTAACATCTGTGGTAATAAGTAACAAAGTGATGGCCTTCCGCATTGCCATTCTGTTTTCTCCGGCAAGATTAATAATTTCCCCCATATTTCTAACTTCCCTTGTCTCTTTTGCATTTTCAACTCTTTTGGTTTTGTTTGTACTAACTTTTAATTTATAACTCATGAATTTAATTAGAGCAACAGATTATTCTTTGAGATCAACAAGATATCGATTTGAGCTCATTCCAGCAGTTTTATCGCAGGCTTCCCTACCTCAAAACCAGACTGCACGCAACTAGTTTGTTCTTCAAATCTAATAGTCAAGTCATTGTGAAATATTGTATTTGGCTTGTTCATTTAATAAGTATCTTATTAATTTATTAGGTTTTTGTAGTGTGTATATTTTAAAGGAATTTGTAAAAGTTTTTATAATTGGATTGATCTAAGAATGCTTTAATGTTATAATTAGAAATAAACCGCTGACTTTTGTAAGTACAGCAAAGACACATTAAAATATTTCATAAATAGTATTCAGGCTAACCTTAGCTTCAGAGGAAATCAGAATTTTTTAAAAAGGCTTCTAAAGTCATTGAAAATAGGATTTTTACTTTCAATAATGGCAAAGTTTGTACCGCTGTCTGTTACCCATTATTCCCCCTTGAGGTCCCCTTCCCCAGGAACAGAAGCTACCCTGCTTCCTTTTGTCTTTATGTTGGACACAATATAATTTCACTCCGTCTTTGTTCCCCTCACATTCTCTGTTTGACCTTGTGAAATCATAAATGTACCTCTTTCGATCCTTCATTCCTGAAATTGTTGGGTGTGCCATCCAGCTGTCTACCCTTGGGCAAGTGACCTAACCACTGTGTAAACACTTCCATTTTGCCTCTGGAAAAAGGGAAAATTTACTCCTATTTCATGAGGTTATTGCCAGGTTTAAACTGTTTCGTCCCTGTATAGAACAGTAGCTGACCAGCATTCAGAAGTGTTGGGTTACAATCCAAAAATGGGCAGAAGACCTAAATAGACATTTCTCCAAAGAAGATATACAGATTGCCAGCAAACACATGAAAGGATGCTCAACATCACAAATCATTAGAGAAATGCAAATCAAAACTACAATGAGGTATCACCTCACACCAGTCAGAATGGCCATCATCAAAAAATCTACAAACAATAAATGCTGGAGAGGGTGTGGAGAAAAGGGAACCCTCTTGCACTAATCGTGGGAATGTAAATTGATACAGACACTATGGAGAATAGTATGCAGGTTCCTTAAAAAACTAAAAATAGAACTACCATATGACCCAGCAATCCCACTACTGGGCATATACCCGGAGAAAACCATAATTCAAAAAGACTCATGTACCACAATGTTCACTGCAGCTCTATTTATAATAGCCAGGACATGGAAGCAACCTAAGTGTCCATCGACAGATGAATGGATAAAGAAGGTGTGGCACATATATACAATGGAATATTACTCAGGCATAAAAGGAAACGAAACTGGGTTATCTGTAGTGAGGTGGATGGACCTAGAGTCTGTCATACAGAGTGAAGTAAGTCAGAAAGAGAAAAACAAATACCGTATGCTAACACATATATATGGAATCAAAAAAAAAAAAAATGGTTGTGAAGAAACTAGGGGCAGGACAGGAATAAAGACTCAGACGTAGAGAATGGACTTGAGGACACGGGGAGGGAGAAGAGTAAGCTGGGAAGAAGTGAGAGGTGACATGGACATATATACACTACCAAATGTAAAATAGATAGCTAGTGGGAAGCAGCCACATAGCACAGGGAGATCAGCTCCGTGCTTTGTGACCACCTAGAGGGGTGGGATAAGGAGGATGGGAGGGAGACGCAAGAGGGAGGGGATATGGGGATATATGTATCTGTATAGCTGATTCACTTTGTTATACAGCAGCAACTAACACACAATGTGAAGCAATTATACTCCAATGAAGATGTTGAAAAAAAAAAGTGTTGGTTTACCAACACAATTATCATCATCATCACTGTTATCCCTGCCTGATACTTATCGCTAGGAATCTCTGCACTCACTTGTTGGCCCAGGGCTATTTCGTTGGGCTATTATTGATTAAGAGTGTTTATTTGGTTGGATTCAATTTTAATACAATATATATATATAAATGTATATATATATATATTCTTTTCCAATAATAGGCACATTTTTAAAATGTCTTTTAACATCAGTTTGAAAATTGAATCCTTTTCTAATAACTACACCAAAGAATGTCATCCAGAGCGATACAATCTGCAGAGCTAAGCTTCACTCTTTTCAATCTGGGAGTCCAGGTATTTGCTTATCATCGCTAAATTAGTGATTTTCACAGGATATCATTGCTTTATGCCTCATTATTTCAGAGAAATATATGGTCTTTGATGTCCTCTGGATCCAATCTCATCTCTTACTTCTTTCTGTAGTTTTGTACATATCTGAGTTTTGTTCAGTACAGTAGTATCTTAAAGTTTCATAATATACTTATAATAAACCAAATTGATGGTTTAATAATTTAATTCTGTATGTCACATAATGAATGTCGAGGCTAAAAATGAAGGCTACATTGCTGGTTCTTACCTGTTAAAAGAAAGTGCAGAAAGAGACTCAACAGACCATAGAAAGCAACAAATGACTTCTATTTAGAACCAACAAGTTGTATCTTTAGTAATAATATTTTACAATTATTCTTCTTTCTTGAACCAACACTTTATTCATATTGGTTTCCTTGCTGTTTGACTACATTATACACCACCGTCTAATAAACACATCAGCCAAATACAAGCAAAGCCAGATTTTTCTCTTCAGTGCTTCTTTTAGCCATGACACCTGACTATGATATATGCTAGAAAATGGGAGACAACTGACAGCAATCCAGGTAGAGTAGAACACCAGGTCCTCAGGGGCTGGCTCTTTAAAATATCTCTGTAATAGGAAAATGCAAGTAAGCACAGAGGAATAGGGCCCATGAACACTGTCTTCAGTTCAAAATGGAAAAAAATATATGTGAGAGGTAGGGAAGATTGTCTTCAGAAACTCAAAACAGAGTAGAAATGAGCTTTTAATATTTGTGTTTCTGCATCCAAGAATCAGAAACATTCAAAAATCGAACCAGTGGAGCAAGTAGTGGTTACCAAGGAGCAACATTGCCTAGTCCCTGGTCCTCAGGCACTAGACAGAAGTGTGGAGAGAATCTCCTGCCAATAACAATAGGGGATTAAGAAGCAGTGTGTATGGCAAGAAGTCAAAGCAACTGCTCAGGCTCAGAGACTGAGAAAGGGAACCAATCTCCAGAAATGGATTCCACTTATGGATCATGTAAGCATAGAGGAATAGGGCCCATGAACACTGTCTTCAGTTCAAAATGGAAAAAAATATATATGAGAGGTAGGGAAGATTGTCTTCAGAAACTCAAAACAGAGTAGAAATAAGCTTTTAATATTTGTGTTTCTGCATCCAAGAATCAGAAACATTCAAAAATCGAACCAGTGGAGCAAGTAGTGGTTACCAAGGAGCAACATTGCCTAGTCCCTGGTCCTCAGGCACTAGACAGAAGTGTGGAGAGAATCTCCTGCCAATAACAATAGGGGATTAAGAAGCAGTGTGTATGGCAAGAAGTCAAAGCAACTGCTCAGGCTCAGAGACTGAGAAAGGGAACCAATCTCCAGAAATGGATTCCACTTATGGATCATGTTCTCCAAATAAGGCAGGAATTGTTGCAGAAGTTCAAAGGGGACACGCATTAAGATAAATCAAGAACAAAGCCCATAGTGCTGGCTAGATTTCCTTGAGAATTGTTCCTAGCGTTTAGTGGCGTCTGATACTCAGGTGGGACTCTATGGTGGGGACAGGAAGAGACCCCACAGGAATCTTATTATGCCCGCTCTTAGGAACACGTGACCATTTGCAAATTCTCAGCTTTCCCTCATTGATTTTTTTGCTATTCTGTGTCTTTGCACAGTTTCTAGAAATTCTTCTTCAAATGTACAGCTAAGAGGTTTTTCATTCTGAAAAGAACCGCCCCACTCTACCACAGAGAAGCTTTCCTTAAATTTTACATGATTTTCCTATTTAACAAAACAATCTTATTTAAAAACTTTACTGGTCCTTAATTTGTTTTCTTATTTCCAAATTCAGATTTTTAAGGTTGCACTGAAAATATTTTCAAAGGCTTTGGGATTTAGATAAATATTTCTGAAATATCTGTAATATAGTTCTTTATTCATAAAATGAATAGCAGCCATAATCTAAGATAAAAATAGAATTGTATCTTTCTTATCTTTATAATATGTTTATATTACAAATTTACAACTGAGTCTTTAATTCTGTTGTACTTTTCTTATGTTATTAATTCTGATTATTTTATTTAGTCATATTTGTTGACGGCCCACTACCATAGAATATAGTCCATGAACACTGTCTTCAGTTCCCAGTGAGCTAACTGATGTGTATGTAAAAATAAATCTACTCAAGTCCACACTTTCCCTGTCAGCTCCTCTTCCTGACAATGGCTAAAGCTAAAGGAGAAAATGGGGGAAAACGCACATTCCTATATTCTGCAATGTGCTTGTCAAGGATAACTGAACAAAAAATATATTTGGTTATTTGGATTCAAAATGTGCACACATGTTACATTTATTTACCACATTGATTTTCTCTGAAATACAAAGAGCTTAGTGTATGACCAGGTTTGTATTTTAAAGTAGCACTTACTGTACAGCAATGCATTATCAGCAAACACCCTTTGGTGATAAAAAGTCAGATAAGCAAAAAGAAGAAAATACCTATGAACCCAACCTCTCATCTTGATTATCAACTTGGTTTACAAATGCCTAATTGTTTTTATGAATATATATAAAATATTTATTTATTCATTTATAGTTATTTCTATGAATTTAGATTCTTTATTATTTTTACTCTATGTGACCATCCAATATTCACTTTATCATTCACTAGTAACCTGATTTCCTTCCAAAGTCATTATTTATGGACATAAGCTGTCTTAGAATGAGGAGGTAATTTTTTGGTTTTGTTTTTTTTTTAAACTTCTAAAAGATGAGATCATGATGTTAAGGACTAGAGTCTACTAGAGACCGTACAGGGTGATAGGTCACCTAGGTAGCTTGTGTTTCATTCATATGTAAGAAAATGTCAGTAAGAACGTTTTAAACCTTTTTTATAAAAGCTACTATAAATGTTTTTGAGAAAATTTTCTTAAATAGATATTTTACTAAGTTACGGAATTTAAAATGAGGAACAGTCATCAGATAAGAGAATGTTTTCTCTAGAAAGTTACAAAACTGGACTTACTTGGAATGAAACTTTTATTCTTTTCATTTAAGCTTCGAAAGCTGACAGGTACAGAATTATACTCTGTTGCTGCTGTGGGTTGGAATAAGCTGTATTTATGAAATTCATATGACTGTAAGTTATTCCCTTTAGATGCAGGATGCAAATGATTTCAAGTGTTTGGAGAAACCACATTGGATTCTGGCAGTGAGAAACAAAGAAATAGGGAAGGAAAGAAAGAAGGCAGGAAGGGAGGGCCATGCGCTGGAGGGAGGGATGATGGTAGGAAGGCAGGAAGATGGAAAGTGTGGAGGTCTGTCACCATGTCTATTAGAATCCTGCCTCTTATTCAGCATAACTGATTTATAGCAGTCTAAATCTTTGCTTTCCATGGGGATGATTGACATCACAATGTTTTGGTATAATCACGTGGTTCCACTTAACCTTAATTATATGACAGCAGAGTTGTAGAGTGATGGGTGGGAAACACAGATGCCACCAGAACATCATTTGTAGCAGCCTGAGGAGCATAAAATCCTCTATACAGAGGAGTCTCCAGCAGCGTTCATGTTTGTGCCAGACTCTTAATAACGTGTCCAGGTTCCAACATTATGAATCACATGCAGGGGCACATCAATTCGAGCAGATACATTGGAAAAAAGTTTGACTTAATAAAATCTCTGCTCAAATTTAATATAAGTTATTTGAACATAGTCCACTTATTTATATATTGGTACCCTTGTCCTCATATTCTTAATATTTTTCACATTAGTCCAAATATTACCTCTCAAAATTAACTGGAAGGTTATTTAGGAGAGTATATCATTTTACTTTATTGTTTTAAAATTTTCAGATAGATGCTCTTGTGTTTGTAGGAATAACATCCACTTTCATTCATGCTGTTAGGTATATGGAACAGCATAATTTCTTTGTTTGGAATGTTTGAAGTTTAATGTTATTCTTGGGAAATGATTAACTTTGTAACCCTTTTGAGCATTCAAATGAAATTTAATATCTCAATTTCGAGTGTGTATTTTTTGTTAAATAGCTGGTAAACCAATAGAATTAATTAGCTGGTATTTTGTTTTAGCATCCATTGGTGTCATACAGGAATAACATCTGACAATATTATTGGCATTTGAGTCAATATTTCTATGTAATGGAAAACGACGTTGTGTTGTATGTTTTAATATCCTATTTGCAGATAATCAAGTTTTCATTGCAGACTCTGTCTTATCAATAAAAATAACCTTTTCATCCACTTTGATTCTCCTTTGCCTTGAAACTTTCTCTGTCAGATATTAACATTGACACCTTTGCTTTATTTCTCTCTTCATTTCCAAACAAATTTTGGTCTTTGATAATACATTGAATAAGAAATATGCACCTTTACTGTCATCTTAAATTAATAGTTTTCGATAGCTAGGCTTTGATGGAAATCGTCAATATCTTAATGATTGGAAAATAATAATTTTCAAAATGAATACTGTTAAGACATAAAACGTTAAAGAGGAAGTTGAATTCTAAAGAGTGATATCTGTTTTCAGTTAATCAGGAAGTACTATTTTTATATAAAATAACCTTTTCATCCACTTTGATTCTCCTTTGCCTTGAAACTTTCTCCGTCGAATATTAACATTGACACCTTTGCTTTATTTCTCTCTTCATCTCCAAGCAAATTTTGGTCTTTGGTAATACATTGAATAAGAAATATGCACCTTTACTGTCATCTTAAATTAATAGTTTTCGATAGCTAGGCTTTGATGGAAATCGTCAATATTTTAATGATTGGAAAATAATAATTTTCAAAAGGAATACTGTTAAGACATAAAACGTTAAAGAGGAAGTGGAATTCTAAAGAGTGATATCTGTTTTCAGTTAATCAGGAAGTACTATTTTTATCACAACTTTCCACTGACACAATACTAAAAAGACTGTTGATATAACACCCGATATAAATGGACACATAATCTGGAGAGAAATGTGGAAATGTGCAGTAAGATTTAAATATTTGTAAATGACTTACTCTATAATTCTAAATAGAAATTTATTTTTAAAATGAAGGACATATATCCAAGGAAAAGCATTACAGTTTGTTTCTTACAGGAAAAAAATGACAGGTTATTTAAATAATTTTGTTAATTTATCAAAGTTCATTTTAAAAAGATAAGATCACGTTGTTATATAAATGTTTGTATATCTGAGTGTGTGTATGTTTATGACCTATTGTTAATTCTACAAAGTTATATTATTGTACAGATAATAAACATTTCACCTCAATTTTTTCTTGCTTTTCATTTTTACTCTTTAAAAAAATTGTTTTTGAAATATAGTTGATTTACAATGTTTTATTAGTTTCAGGTGTACAGCAGAATGATTCAGTTATACATACATATGTATATATATTCTGTTTTTTATTAGGTTATTATAAGATATTGAGTATAGTTCCCTGTTCTATACAATAGGTCTCCTTGTTGGTTATCTATTTTATATATAGTAGTGTGTATATGTTAATCCCAAACTCCTAATTTATCCTTCTCCTCCTCCCTTTGGTAGCCATAAATTTGTTTTCTATGTCTGTGAGTCTATTTCTGTTTCCTTTAATAACTTGCACAAACTATCTTAAACTCCCTATTCTTAGAAAGCCAGTGTCCTCACAGATATTTCAGAACATTTTCAGATGGAGGTACCATCTTGGTCCCGTGGTCTCTGGTTCCTGGCAGGACTCTGGCTCCAGTGCTTTTCTCTTTAGGTCCTATTTCCTGCATATTTAATGATTGGAAAATAATAATTTTCAAAAGGAATACTGTTAAGACATAAAACGTTAAAGAGGAAGTGGAATTCTAAAGAGTGATATCTGTTTTCAGTTAATCAGGAAGTACTATTTTTATCACAACTTTCCACTGACACAATACTAAAAAGACTGTTGATATAACACCCGATATAAATGGACACATAATCTGGAGAGAAATGTGGAAATGTGCAGTAAGATTTAAATATTTGTAAATGACTTACTCTATAATTCTAAATAGAAATTTATTTTGTAAATGAAGGACATATATCCAAGGAAAAACATTACAGTTTGTTTCTTACAGGAAAAAAATGACAGGTTATTTAAATAATTTTGTTAATTTATCGAAGTTCATTTTAAAAAGATAAGATCACGTTGTTATATAAATGTTTGTATATCTGAGTGTGTGTATGTTTATGACCTATTGTTAATTCTACAAAGTTATATTATTGTACAGATAATAAACATTTCACCTCAATTTTTTCTTGCTTTTCATTTTTACTCTTTAAAAAAATTTTTTTTGAAATATAGTTGATTTACAATGTTTTATTAGTTTCAGGTGTACAGCAGAATGATTCAGTTATACATACATATGTATATATATTCTGTTTTTTATTAGGTTATTATAAGATATTGAGTATAGTTCCCTGTTCTATACAATAGGTCTCCTTGTTGGTTATCTATTTTATATATAGTAGTGTGTATATGTTAATCCCAAACTCCTAATTTATCCTTCTCCTCCTCCCTTTGGTAGCCATAAATTTGTTTTCTATGTCTGTGAGTCTATTTCTGTTTCCTTTAATAACTTGCACAAACTATCTTAAACTCC
>NC_041218.1:103682351-103685671 GCF_002837175.3 Physeter macrocephalus | reverse complement strand
CTCACGGGCCCAGCCGCTCCGCGGCATATGGGATCTTCCCGGACCGGGGCGCGAACCCAGTTCCCCTGCATCGGCAGGCGGACGCGCAACCACCGCGCCACCAGGGAAGCCCTGAGATTATTTTTGTAATCGTGCTGTGTGACTGCTCCAGCCTTCCTCATGACTTTGTTTCACCAAAAACTCAGATACAAGTGAGCAATTTTTTTGTGAGAATAAGCGATGTATCATTGTGTAAAGAAGAGAGCAGGTTTACATCATTTTTGATATTTCATTAGACACAGTGATTTGTTGCCAACTAGTGTCAGGATTGGAATTCCAATGCCAGAAAAACAGGCACATCTCTACCCACAGGGCAATCGTTCTGGGATCCATGAGGCATGGAAATGAAACAATTAATGATGCTGGCAGCAGTGGTTGATAGCGTGTATGTAGTCTTTTAAACTCTGCACTGGAATATGTACTGCGCTACCTTTGGACCACATCATCAGCGCCCGCCGCCAGCTGGTGTGCAGGAATCATGCTGAGAGACAAGGACAAGCCACCTCATCATTTAAGCCATCACCCACCCCTTCCAAAGCCACAGTGTGTGAAATAGAAACTAAGGGTCTCAATTCCTCAGCAAATACTTTTTTCCATGGGAAATTAAAAGTAAAACACTAAGCAGAATCTTTATCATGGTACTGGAAGCAAATGATAGTGATATACGGTGATTTGTGCTGCCTGGAAATCTGGCCTAGAGGCCAGTCTCTCCCTGTTCCTTCAAACATAACGAAAAGACAGGAAAGCCGTTCCTAAGGCCCATCCTCAGTACTCACAGGGTAGTATGCATTAACAGGCCAAAATCACTGGGTATATAAATAATAAACTACCATGAAAGAAATACAGCAAACCATCTGAGACAAGATGATTAGAACAGGTACTGAATTGTATCAAAGAGTACTAAATATATTTAATGAGATAAGAAAAGAATATATATATACACGTATGTGTATAATATATATAATATATCAATATATGCATATATTAATATATTATTATAATATATTATATAATGTTACATATAATTATATTTTATATATCATATTATATATTATATATACACATACATATTAATATACTATATATTATATAGTATACTGTATATTAAATATTATATAGTATATATAATATATATTATATACATATATTAATATAGCATATTATTATATATTATATATACACATACATATGTGTGTATATACATATAATATATACATATGATATATTTATATTATATAAAATATATTATGATATATATTTACAATACTAATATATAATATATATTATTATATTTACATATATAATATATACATACGTGTATATATACATGTATGTGATATAACTACATATTATAATTATGTATAATTTATATTATTATATACATATATTTAATTATAACATAATTATATATTATAATTTTTATATATTATATATAAATTATATATTTAATTTTGTATTCTATATATAATCTTATATATATTATATATTTAATAGTATATATAATATTATTTATAATTTTATATAAATAATATATGTAAATTATTATATAATATACAAAAAGTATTATATAATATATATTATAAATATAGATATAAATATTTATATTATATAATGTATAATTTAAATATATATAGTATTATTATAATAGATTATATAATTATGAATATATGAATTTATATATATGAAATTATATATTTTATATCATGTATTATATTATTTTATATACCAATATGTATCAATATAATTTATTATAATATATAATATATTATGTATTATATTATATATGCTATATTATATATTAAATATTACATATAATATACATTAAATATATCTAGTATATAATATTTTATAATTAATACACAATATTTAGTATATAATATAGCATATAATATGTTATATATAATAAAATATATAGTGTATTATAATAATGTATATTATAGTTATATGCACATATATATCATTAATATATATAATATCATTAATATATAATCAATATATATACACATATATATTCTTACTTATATCTCCCAATACGTAGATATATATTCTTACTTATCTCTCCTAAATAGAGTGAAATATATTGAGGAAAGAACAAAGGAATTTGTACCACAGCAAGGTGAATACAATTAAAAATGGATTAGTATTGGAGACTCACACTGCAGAATTCTCCTAAAAGGCAGCAGAAAAGAATAAAGAAATAGAAAATACAATTGTTAGAAGAAGTGTTGTCAAACTCCAGATAATAAGACCTTCACAATGAAAGGAAAAAAAAGAAAAAAGAAAAAATCAGGGAATGCGAAATATTTGGATAGATCATGAAGTTAAATTTTTTTAAATAAAAAAAAAATTAAAACATTCAAATTGAAAAGCAGTATGGAGTCCTAAAATGTGAGAGGTAAGTAAAGAAACCTAAAGTTGATACACTATGATAAAATTTAATGATTTCAAAGGAAAAGAGAAAAATATGAAATCACTGTAGATAAAAAATGGTTTATCGACAAAGGAAAGAGAATCGTATTAATATTGAGCTTCTCAGTACCAGCATAGGGATTAGAAGATAATGAAGTTATTTTTAAAAATCAATTTTAATAGGTTATGATTTATACACTACAAACCAATATAGTATAAATCCATTTAGACTGTACCACTTAACAAGTCTTAACAAATGTATACATACATTAACCTCTCGTCAAAAGGACGATACAGAACATTTCCATCACCCCCAGAGATGTTTCTTGCCCCTTTGCTGTCCATCACTCCTGCTGAACTGGCACCAGACAACCATCAGTCTGCTTTTTGTTAGTATAGCTTTGTTGGAATTTTCTAGAATTCTTTACAAATGGGATCACAAAATATATACTTTTTTTTACTTCTATTACTTAATATAGATTTTGAGATTTATCCATGCTGTTTCTTGTATTAGTAGGTTATTTTTGGTGCTAGCAAAATTAATCATGGAAAGAAAAAAAAGGAAGGAGGTAAGAAGGAAAGAGATGCACACAAATGAAATGCTGAATGAAAAATGGGACGTAATTACTGATACAGAAGAACATCAACAGTAGGGCAATGTTATCAAGAATTGAATACTAATAAATTTGAAAACCTAGTTAAAAGGGGAAGATTTTTTAAATGTATATAATTTTAACATTGGCAAAAACTACCTCTGGAACTTAAATAAACCAGTTAAAGACATGTGAAATGGTACTGAAAATCTCTCCATGTCCCTAAAATTCCCAGACCCTGATGATTTAATAGGGAAATGTTACTAAATTAAAAAAAAA
>NC_041218.1:103637700-103681698 GCF_002837175.3 Physeter macrocephalus | reverse complement strand
TATTTATATTATATAATGTATAATTTAAATATATAGTATTATAATAGATTATATAATTATGAAAATATGAAATTATATATTTTATATCATGTATTATATTATATATTTTATATACCAATATATATCAATATAATTTATTATAATATATAATATATTATGTATTATATTATATATGCTATATTATATATTAAATATTACATATAATATACATTAAATATATCTAGTATATAATATTTTATAATTAATACACAATATTTAGTATATAATATAGCATATAATATGTTATATATAATAAAATATATAGTGTATTATAATAATGTATATTATAGTTATATGCACATATATATCATTAATATATATAATATCATTAATATATAATCAATATATATACACATATATATTCTTACTTATATCTCCCAATACGTAGATATATATTCTTACTTATCTCTCCTAAATAGAGTGAAATATATTGAGGAAAGAACAAAGGAATTTGTACCACAGCAAGGTGAATACAATTAAAAATGGATTAGTATTGGAGACTCACACTGCAGAATTCTCCTAAAAGGCAGCAGAAAAGAATAAAGAAATAGAAAATACAATTGTTAGAAGAAGTGTTGTCAAACTCCAGATAATAAGACCTTCACAATGAAAGGAAAAAAAAGAAAAAAGAAAAAATCAGGGAATGCGAAATATTTGGATAGATCATGAAGTTAAATTTTTTTAAATAAAAAAAAAATTAAAACATTCAAATTGAAAAGCAGTATGGAGTCCTAAAATGTGAGAGGTAAGTAAAGAAACCTAAAGTTGATACACTATGATAAAATTTAATGATTTCAAAGGAAAAGAGAAAAATATGAAATCACTGTAGATAAAAAATGGATTATCGACAAAGGAAAGAGAATCGTATTAATATTGAGCTTCTCAGTACCAGCACAGGGATTAGAAGATAATGAAGTTATTTTTAAAAATCAATTTTAATAGGTTATGATTTATACACTACAAACCAATATAGTATAAATCCATTTAGACTGTACCACTTAACAAGTCTTAACAAATGTATACATACATTAACCTCTCGTCAAAAGGACGATACAGAACATTTCCATCACCCCCAGAGATGTTTCTTGCCCCTTTGCTGTCCATCACTCCTGCTGAACTGGCACCAGACAACCATCAGTCTGCTTTTTGTTAGTATAGCTTTGTTGGAATTTTCTAGAATTCTTTACAAATGGGATCACAAAATATACACTTTTTTTTACTTCTATTACTTAATATAGATTTTGAGATTTATCCATGCTGTTTCTTGTATTAGTAGGTTATTTTTGGTGCTAGCAAAATTAATCATGGAAAGAAAAAAAAGGAAGGAGGTAAGAAGGAAAGAGATGCACACAAATGAAATGCTGAATGAAAAATGGGACGTAATTACTGATACAGAAGAACATCAACAGTAGGGCAATGTTATCAAGAATTGAATACTAATAAATTTGAAAACCTAGTTAAAAGGGGAAGATTTTTTAAATGTATATAATTTTAACATTGGCAAAAACTACCTCTGGAACTTAAATAAACCAGTTAAAGACATGTGAAATGGTACTGAAAATCTCTCCATGTCCCTAAAATTCCCAGACCCTGATGATTTAATAGGGAAATGTTACTAAATTAAAAAAAAAATTCCTATCTTATTCGTGATAGAAAGTAAAAAAGAACTATAGCTGCCAATTTTATTGCAGAATATAATTATCATTCCAACTATGAATATAGATACAAAAATCATAAATAAAATATTAGCTAACTAAATACAACAGCAAGTGAAATATAATGCATTATAATCAATTGAGGTTTATCCCATGAATTCCAAGATGGTTTCACATCATAAATGTAATTATTACATTAATTACATTTGTTAAAAACTACATCAAAAAACTAAGAATGGAAAAACTAACTCCTTTAGCCTTGCATAGATTTTTTTGACATTAGAGAGAGAGAGAGAGAGGTAAACCATAATTATATGCTTATCAGGGAACCATTAGAGACATTCTCTTCAAAATCAGGAACAATATAAGAATGCTCCCATTCTCCTCTAATGCTCAGCAGAGTGCTATAATTCCTGGCAAATGTTACGAGGAAAACCAAGTAAGGCCTGTACAGCTTGAAGGAAAAGTGATTGAATTACCCTTAGATCAAGATAGTATGATTGCCTCTCTAATTGGAAAAATCAACAGAAACAACAGACACCCTGTTTGAACTAATTAGTGAGGTCAGAAATATTTCCACTGCTTTGACTATAAAAAAAATTTGCATACCAGTAATATTGATTCAGAAAGCATAAGGTACTATTTATTGAAACAATAGAATTTTAAAGTATCTAGGAAATTATTGACCAAGAAGATGCATGAAAACCACAGAGGAGACTTCACAGCTGCAATAATGGAAATGACAGTTGACATGAATAGATGAACTATTCCACTAATCTTTTTGAAATGTAAATTCTCAGGAAAGTAATTTACAAATACAATCCCAATTAAATATAGGCTGAATATTTTGAGTATCTCAATAAACTTTATATATACGTTTGTGTGTATACAGTGTATATGTAGTATTAACAGCATATACATATACAGTAGGTCCCCAAATACCTATGTGACCTGGAAGAGATTAGTGAAAAGGAGAGTACATAACTTATCAGATTTAAAATACATTTCAATTTATTGTATTAAAACATGCATATATCATTGGAACAAAAAGGTACATGGAAGAAAACAGGTATTTCAAAGAAAACCGAAATAAGAGACAGCAGAGTTGCAAGTCCAGGTGTACGTGAAAATAATATACTTTGAGGATAATACTGTAATTCAAGAGGGGACAGATATATTAGTGAACAGTGTTGAGAAAATCTGGAAAATTAAAATTGAATTCCTATCTCTTGCTTCCTCCTGTTCATTTTTACTTCGACATGATTAAAAAATTAAAAGTGAAAGGTAAAACCTGTTCAGAATGTAGACCTCCAGTTTTATGCCAGAAAGCTGCAAGGATTGGAGGGTGGCGATGTGGTGAGGTGTGGAATTTTGGTCTTTTCAGTGGATCTTTGAAAGCTTCTTTTCCTCATCCCACAGCCCTTCCTGGGAAGCACCTCTTGCCTCCCAGCTCTCAGCCTCTGTGGATCTTGAACCACATTTGTTTTGCTTCCCCACAAAAACTCGGGTCTCAACTGTTCCTGTACTGAAGTTACCCCTTGTCTATCTGTTTTTTCACATTCAAAATTCTATTGATAGATATTGATGCCCCTTCTCTACTGATAACTCTCCTTGGCATGGAGTTATTTATCTAAATATGTTTTTAATCGATGATAAAATCAGATAACTTCTTACATAAAATATTAAACATTGTCAGCTTTAGATTAGAATGTAGACCTCCAGTTTTATGCCAGAAAGCTGCAAGGATTGGAGGGTGGCGATGTGATGAGGTGTGGAATTTTGGTCTTTTCAGTGGATCTTTGAAAGCTTCTTTTCCTCATCCCACAGCCCTTCCTGGGAAGCACCTCTTGCCTCCCAGCTCTCAGCCTCTGTGGATCTTGAACCACATTTGTTTTGCTTCCCCACAAAAACTCGGGTCTCAACTGTTCCTGTACTGAAGTTACCCCTTGTCTATCTGTTTTTTCACATTCAAAATTCTATTGATAGATATTGATGCCCCTTCTCTACTGATAACTCTCCTTGGCATGGAGTTATTTATCTAAATATGTTTTTAATCGATGATAAAATCAGATAACTTCTTACATAAAATATTAAACATTGTCAGCTTTAGATAGATTATTTTAAAATGTTATGAATGAAGAAATTTCAATATTGTCAATAGTGTGTTGGATATTTCCATCTGAACCCGATTATAATAACAAATAATTTTTTTAAAAGATTCATATAAATTCTGAAATCCAAGGTAAGGGATGTCATTCTCTTTTTTCCTATTATTGAATTTACCAGAATATTAAAGTGCTCTAAAACAGCTGGGTAATCAGCATGGATAGTATGCCCTTATCAAACAACTATCCTGTGCTGACTTAGCAGGGTCAAATTCATCTAAAAATATCTGCCCCACTTTTTCATTATAGTAACGTTATATGACATAGATGTGTCTGCCAAAGTAAAATGTCTCTCTATGGAGTCGCACCATTTTATGAATATGTAGTATAAACTAATTCTTAAGCTGGTTTCCTGATTGACACTGAAGTAACTTTATGATTTAAAAAGCGTAATTAGTGTCAGCAGACTTTCACCATTATTAAATTTAGCCTTAAGGTGCTACATAAAGGCGAGGAAAAAAAATCAAATAACTGAAGTTATGGAACATGCATGCTTTCAAATTTGAATGCTTTTAATTATTCTTTGACAAAGAACTAAGCAAGATCATTGACTCAACAGTGATAAATGCTGCCCTGCGTTAGAGCAGAATATCCTGTTACAGACTTTTCTTATGCTCCTTTGTCGCTGTTTCTCCCCTAATATAACTAGTTTGGCAAGAACTGACATTAAACATCGTGTTTTCATGGTATTTGGGGTTTGCTTTTTTCTATTCCTCATACTTGGGGAAAGAGAGGAAATTTATTAAATCAACATTATCTCCGAGGAGTTACTTTTATGCTGATTTTTAGAAGTTTTAGTCTTCTAGTCTGTGTCCCTTAGAATTTTATCTAATCAAGCTGCATCCCTCTATTCTGAGCATATAGAGGAAAAAAGGAAGACACACAATATGGCAACAAGAAGATCCTTTGTTACTGATGTCATGTAAGGCCATGTGTTCAGCCCTTCCTACTCAGTCAACTTCATACTTGAATGGCATAGAAGTAGGTAAAATAATTGTTCCCACTTGAAAAACATGGTTGCTGAGTCTACATAAATTATTTCTGACCAGAAATCCACACAGCAAGTCAATGTCACACCAGGTCTTACATAGTCATTTATATGACCCAGGAACCATTGATTTGTACACTCACCTAGGCTTTCTATAATCATAACCACTTTGAATGAATTTTTTACTGCTGATAGTGCTAGTAATGATGATATTGATTATCATTTTGTGTGATATATTAGTACCTATTTGTACACATACACGTACACACATATATACATGCATGCAATGTTATGTACAGTATATTACAGAATATATTATAGACATATGTTATACACTGTCAGTAAAGCACTCTTCTGAGATACTTCGGTCTTTTATTGAATGTGCATATGTGCCCCACAAAGGATTTCCTTCAAGAGATTTTTGTTTATTTGTATCATTTTGCTTTTTACAGTTTAAAACAGAAGAAAAAATAGAGACAACTTATTTTTTAAGCAAAATATAATTGAACATTTATAGCTAAAGAGATGAATCTACAGAGTGTCTCTAAAGGATTCTACCTGAAAAAGAAATATGCAAAGTGACAGTAGTGCAACAATTTCACTGACAGACTTACCAAAATTTGAAATATAAAACGGATAGATATATGAGATTACTTTAAGAAAAATAACTTTAAGGACAGCCCAAAACATCTCCCCTAGCAGTCAGCCGTCTTTGTTCCTTCACACTTCATGGTGAGTAATGATTATCTCTTTCATTATTTTCAGATGTTGACCAATCTATATTGGATGTCTGATATGGGCAAATCACTCTGCTAGGTCCTTCAACAAAGAATTACAATTAACATTTGCTTCCAGTAGGTTTACAGTCTACTGGAGTAAATAAACTTGGAAGCAGGAAACTGTAAGTGTCTTCAAGCCTGCTTGGTCCACAGGCCTGCTTCCACCCCACTGATAATTTCCTGTTTCAACCTCCACCCCAGCATCTCACTAAAATGTGCTCGCGAATACTCCTGGTGATCTCCTAATGACACAATTTAGAATAACTCCTAGTTATTTATAATTTTCACACTGTAAGCCTTATTGGGCATTTGACCACTAGCTATTTTTGAAAAAAATGATAGATTTAATTTGTTAGTACTGTATTAGTTTTACGAAAAAAAGGAGCAGATAGTAGAAAGAGTTTTAATAAACCCTCCCGCCAACTACATAGCCACATACACAGTTTCCCCTGTTATATTCCTATGGTACCTTTGTCACAATTAATACCCAATATTGACATATTAACTGCAGTCCATAATTTATTCAGGTCATATCACTCATTAATATCACTCTCTTGACAGCCAGAAATAAATCTGACAAAATATTTTTGAAGATATCTTTTTCCCCACAGACATATTTAACTCAAAGCTAATCTAATCATCTTACACCACAAAAATGTCTCTTAAAAATATTACTGGAAAACGGCACATCAAAATATGCAACATTACCATGGAAGTTAGAGGCACTCTGCCATTATCTTTGTCCTTCACCCCATATCTATCTTTGCACTGCTCAATCTCTCTTCTAACTTTCTCTAACATAGAACCAATTTTCTCTGTTCTCAACATCACAGTTTTATTGTCAAATCACACCGTGCCTTACTTAAACTTCCACAGTAGCTTGTTAATTTGTATCCGTGACAACCAAACATCTGTACACTGGTGCAATAATGATCTTTCACCATGTGTATATATTTTGTTAAGTTAAATTTTAATTGAATACATAAACTATTCATTTATTTTCTATTAAATAATTACCACTTTATAGATTGAGTAAACCTCCTATTTGAAAAGGAGTTCTATTCCCTTCCCAAATTTGTTATACCAAAAGTAACAAGTTTGGCATCTATTTCTTCAGACTGAAAATGAATTTTATACATATAGTTTTGTATTTTTTCACTCTTTTTAAAATACCACATTGTATCATAGCGAATAAGTATATTATGTGTTGCTATAAAAACATATTCCAAAAGGGTTGTGCAATTCATATTGCCACTGTGTGGATATAAATGAACACATTTTCTCATGAATTCAATAATACAGTATTATGAACCTTTTAATATTTTCCTAATGTAATGAGTCTATTTTCAATCTGTATTTTTTTCTGATACGATAATATTTTCTTTATTACACTTTTGGTCATTTTCTTATTAAGGATATTTTATAGATTTGCCTTTTTATATTGCAAATATTTTTTCTTACTCTATTGTCTTTCAACTTTGTATAGGGTCTGTTTCACTTTACAGTAGTTTGAAGTGTGTTATAATAAAATGTATTTATTTTTCTTTATAGTTTTGTTTTTCATTTCTAACTTAAGAAAATATTTACAAAACAAGATATTAAAAAATATGTATCAATACATGCTAGAGCATGTCTTTGTGATTATTTTTTCAAATTTGCTTTGGCAGAATTGGCATGCTTATGTTTCATTAGAAATTTTCTGCATCCATGGTGATTTTCATAAATTACTGTGTGATTTTCTTGCAAAAGTCTACAGGAGATTTTGTTTAAAAGTGCACTGAATTTAGAGATTAATTTAGAGAAATCAACTTCTTTATAATGTTGAATATTCTCTTTATTTAATCAGATTTCTTTTGAGTTCTTTAGTAAAGCATATTATCTACATGAAGGTGTGCTTATTTTTTTGCAAGGTTTACTCCATGCCCACATGCATGCATGTGTCTATCATAGTTTTGTTTTTGTTGTCGTTTTTTTCTGCTATGAATGGGATCTTTTATTCTAATATATTTTGTGAATTCTTTTTACTTCTACATAGAAAATCACTCAGGTTTGCATGTATAGTGTTAGACTTTGATCATAGCTTTCTCCACCTTGCTAAACTCTCATAAATTAAAATACAAGTATGTTCTTTTTTTTTTTCCTTAGGTAAATAACCATAATTCCTCCAAATAGTTCAACTTGGCTAGTTCCTTTCAAATTGTATACATTTTATGTTGGGTTAAATGAGATTTTCCTGTAGTAAAAATGACCCCAAGCTCTCTGCAGTTAACAAGGAAAGTTTATTTTTCATTAATCCAATTCTCTCCAAGACTCTGGATGGCCACCCAGGGTGGGTGTCTTCCATGTGTGATTCCTAAATCCAGGTTTCTTCATCTTGGGTTATCAGAACACTTGAGTTCACTTTTTGTGTGGCAAGACAAGAAAACATAACAGATTGCACACTGGCTGTTAATTTTTTGTCATGGAAGTGAGACAAATCACTTCTAACATTCTAGTGGTCAGCAAGCAAACAATTTGGCCACACTTAACTTCCAAGAGGAAGCATGCCACAAGTGTTATCTCTGTTACATATTAGCCTCATCATTTTTGCCAATTACATTAATAAAGACCACCAAGCACAACTAAAGTCATCTTTATAATGTCAATCCGTGATTGTTATCTTTTCTAACAACAATGGGATTACATAATATTTCATAATTAACTGTGATATTTTCTGTATTTCCTGGTCAATTCTCCTAATAATTCAAGAATATTCACTTTTATTCTTTCAGTTCCAAGAGTTCTTTGTTTGTTTTAATACATTTAAATTTAAATATTTTTATGCAATGATATTTTTCCTTCTTATTTCATTTGTTAATGTAATGAATTACGTTACCCATTTTATAATGATGAAGCATAACTATTACTGATGTAAAATTTATTAGTTTATTATTTTTAATATACAGAGAAACATAATATTTTAATATTCAGTATTTTAATGTTTGGCATATATATATTTGGGAGATATCATCCTGTAGTTTTCTTTTCAAAAGTTGTCCTGTTCTGAATTTGATAGCTGAGTTACTCTAGACTCTTAATATGACATTTGGACATCATTTTCTGTGTCTTGGAAGCAATTTCAATGGGAATTTATCTGTTCTTTTAAAATGCAGATGGTCAATGTCTCATAAAATTTGCCTGGTACTCTTTTTGGATGGTAGATATTCTTTAATGGTACTTGGGCTATTTGGGATTTTTACTCTAACCAGGAAATTTTGGTCACTTTTAAGGTACTAAAAAATATCTCTTTTAAGTCAAAACTCAGTTATTTTATTCAAGAATAAGAATTTTAAACTTGGTATTATTTTATAACCTCACATGATATTTTATATCTTATCCTCACTACCCTCCTCTACTTTTGTTAATGCCAACACAAGGTATTTCCGTTTCTCATTGTTGTAAGTCATTTATCTTGACAACACTACCTTATTTAGGCAATACCATATTTTACTCAATTCTTAGATCATCGCTGACGTGTGCATTTCCCTTATTCTATGTAGATTTATTATTTTTCTCTGCTGAAGTACATCTTTAGTAGTTCTTTCAAAGAGAACCTGTAGGTGACAAACTCCTTGAGTCCTTCAATATCTGAAAGGTCTTTATTTCACCTTCAGAGTCAAATGATTGTTCCACTCTTCTGGGTCAAACATTGATTTTCTTAAATACTCAAATATTGCTCCATAGTCCTATTACAGGTAGGGTCACTAGAAATATCAGAAAATAACAATCACAACAAACTAGCACTGTGTACCAGACACTGTTCTAATCACTTTATAAATATCACCTAAATTAATATTCTGTCTACTAAGACAAGTAATTATTGTCTTCATTTTACACATAAGAAATCTGGAGCCCAGAAAGTTGAGTAAATCACCCAGTGGTGCACAGGTGGTGAGCCAGGCCAGCTCAGCACCCACACTCTGCATCACTGGGCTCTGCAGCTTCGCCATGTCAATATGATTCCTGGTCCTTAGGCACATATTTATCCCATCACTGTTGGAGCTTAGACTGTTTCTTTATAATTGACAGTTTGAAGTTTATTTACAGTTTGTGTATGTAGGAGTTTCTTTTAATTTATTCTTTTAATTTATTAACAGCAACTGTTAATCTCCTTTCAAGCCATTCTGATAAATTATTAGATATTATTTCTTATCCTTCCCCATTATTCACGCTGTTCTTCCCTTTAGGAATTCCCTCTACTTTTATGAATTTTTCTTCCATATTTTCCAACTTTCAACTTTTGTGCTGCATTCTGAGGCAATTATTCAGTTTCATTTTTGAGCTTAATAATTTGCTGTTCTGCAGTGTCCAGCCTCCTATTCAGAAAATTTATTGTTTTTCAATAAACATTTTACTTTTTGTTTTAATAGCATTCATCTGTATTTCCTTTCCCTACTCCCTATTTTTTTTTTTTTTTTTTTTTTTTTTTGTTATTTTTGGCTGCGTTGTGTCTTCGTTGCTTTGCGCGGGCTTTCTCTAGTTGCGGTGAGCAGGGGTTACTCTGCATTGCGGTGCTCAGGCTTCTCATTGTGGTGGCTTCTCTTGTTGTGGAGCACAGGTTCTAGGTGCGCAGGCTTCAGTAGTTGTGGCACACAAGCTCACTAGTTATGGCTCATGGCATCTATAGCACAGGCTTAGTAGTTGTGGCCAACGGGCTTAGTTGCTCCATGGCATGTGGGATCTTCCCGGACCAGGGCTCGAACCCGAGTCCCCTGCCTTGGCAGGCAGATTCTTAACCACTGTGCCACCAGGGAAGTCCCTTACTCCCTATTCTTGACCTTAGTATCCTACTATAGACATATGGATGAAATGACCTCCCTATGTCTTAGGGTGGATTCACATTTCTGGAAACTTTTTCTGGTTGTTACATTAAAGTTGTTTATAAAGGATAAGACATTGTACTATATTTGTTGAATTGCTGCATATCCTTCATGGTGTAGATAATCTTAAATGTGAGTGCATCTGCAGTTCAAATTCTCCTGAAGCTCCTCACCCTCGTTAAGCCTGCAGCCCTCCATACCTTGGAGAGGGAAATAGAATTGGGTCCTGGGACTATGCTTTCCACTCTGCTCAGTAGGAGCTGGGGATAGGATAGCCTGATTTTGATTCAGACACATAGAGCTTGGAATCTTCCAGCCTTATGTACTTATTTTCCTTTCCAAGCATTGCCAGCCACCTGGGAACTGTTCTGCATCCCAAGTGCAAAGTTGGTTGGCAGACAAAGGAAAATGCATCTCTGCTTCTGACCTACAGGACTGGGGCCTCTTCAAGATGGCCACACGTTGTGACACTTTTTTCATTGTGAGGTAGGCTCTGATTCTCCTCTTCTTGAATCAGGGCTGGACTGCTTGGGTTAGGGGTGTAGAGTGAATACTATATCAGTTGAAACTTGGGCTTTATGTAGACTGGCGGCTTTTGTCTTGGTTTCTTGGATGCCTGAGCTGCCTTGGAATGAACCCAAGTATTCTAGCAAAGCCACATGGCAAAAGAGTGGAACCCAGCTGAGCCCAGCTCTCCAGCTGTCCCAACAATCTTAGATCTATGGTCAAGCCCAAGTACTCACATCAAGTGAGTCCAGTCAACACCAGGTGGACTGGGATTGCCCAGTTAAGGTTTGCTTGGAATCGTAATCCACAAATTATAAAAAAATGGTTGTTTAAGTTCTGGAGTAGTTTGCTATGTAGGCCTGCATGCCGCAGCTGAAGATCCCACAACTAAAGATCCCACATACCGCAATGAAGATCCCACACGAGGCAACGAGGATCCCGCGTGCTGCAACTGAGACCCAGAGCAGCCAAATAAATTAAAAAATGATTAAATAAGTACTGAAAAAAAAAAGAGAGAGAGAGAGAAACAGGGGTCAGGGGGTGGTTACCCAAGTTTTGAATGTTCTGTATTCTCCTAATGGAGAATCTCAGCTGATCCTTCATTTAATCTCCCACTTTAGGATTCTGTCATATCAGAATGTGAAATATTGCTAGTATTAAACTCAGTTTTGAGGTGTACTACTCTTCTCAAGTATCTCTAATTGTAAATGGCTGATATTTTGCTTTCCAGAGAACTCTATGTGACCCTGAAAGAAAAAGGGAATGTATCCTATAGTTTACCATATTGATACTGCTATTTGGGGGGATACTTTGCCAAATATGGGGAGACTCCTTTTCTTTGTTTTTTTTTGCAATACGTCTTTATTGGAGTATAATTGCTTCACAATGCTGTGCTAGTTTCTGTTGTACAACAAAGTGAATCAGCCATATGCATACATATATCCCCATATCCCTTCCCTCTTGTGTCTCCCTGCCACCCTTCCTATCCCACCCCTCTAGGTAGTCACAAAGCACTGAGCTGATCTCCCTGTGCTATGCAGCTGCTTCCCACTAGCTAGCTATTTTAAGTTTGGTAGTGTATATATGTCCATGCCACTCTCTCACTTTGTCACAGCTTCCCCTTCCCCTGCCCTGTGTCCTCAAGTCCATTCTTTATGTCTGCATCTTTATCCCTGCCCTGCCAATAGGTTCATCAGAACCATAAGAAAACCATAATTCAAAAAGAGACATACACCACAATGTTCATTGCAGCACTACTTACAATAATCAGGACATGGAAGCAACTTAAATGTCGATTGACAGATGAACGGATAAAGAAGATATGACACATATATACAATGGAATATTACTCAACCATAAAAAAACACAAAATTGAGTTATTGGTAGTGAGGTGGATGGACCTAGAGTCTGTCATACAGAGTGAAGTAAGTCAGAAAGAGAAAAATAAATAGCATACGCTAATGCATATATATGGAATCTAAAACAAAAATGAGACTCTTTTCCCTTATCAAATACTAACTTAATTATTTAATTAACATGACTGAGCAAAGGAGTCAGATTATAAAACATAAACCTTATCAATATTTATTTTATTTCAAGAAAGCCCTGCATTTTTTAATCAAGATAAAAACAATAAGGAGGTATTACAGACAGTGTCCTCTCACCTTTGAGGATGAGTTTTCTTTTTATTTGAACTCAAAGTTCTCAACAAGGCAGATGCCTGAAGAAAGGTGATAAGAGGTTTTCAGTTGTGTTTAAGTCCGAATGTATGACCTGGTTATTCCTCACTTACAGCCATGGTGGATGAATAAGATAACACCACTTACAACATTTTCTTCCTCCTTTGGAGCACTGTGTCAAGTTTCTTTATTTTCAGACATGAAAGTACCAAAAAAACATAATTTCTCAGGGCATAGGCCAAAATATCTCACTTAGCAGAAGAACTCTTGCTTCCCTCCCTGTCTGTTACTGCTCCTTTTGGCACTGGAATGGCCCGGCACTTGTAGGTATACTCTACCAGATTAATGAGAATTTAACAAGTACAAACTTTTCCAGTTGACATAAACTTTGTTAAAAGGTTATTGCCAAGTATCTTGATCAGAATGGCAGGAATTTCCAAGTCTCCTGACACGAGAGAATTATCTTTCTAAAGTTCACTTCTCCTTTAATTGGCCCACAGAGTAAGAATATGTCTTCAAGTTTCACTATTGGCTGACATATCCTGGCAGAATTTCCCTGCTGAAATTTTAGTTTCCCTTGCCTCTGTCATGTCGTGTAACCTTGTTCCAAACACATAAAATATTTTCCATCAATATTTACTAAAATTTCCAAAACTCTCCACTTTTCACGACTCATTACCTCTACCTTGACTTTTTTCTCTATATGCTTAGCACACTAGTATTCAATTGTCCAGAATTCACATAAGTACAATATATTTGGAAGCATATTTTCACTTGTGTATTTTTTGGACACTTTCCTCTATATTTCACATACACATAAACAATATAGGTTGAGTGTATTCCTACTAAAGGACTTATCGTTTTGTTTTGTGTTATTGTAATGTTTTGCTGTGTGTCCTAATGAATTGTGAACTTGAAAGCATGAATAAATTTTTTAACTTTAAAAATACATAAAGATGCCCAGAGTCACACACTAAAAGTTTATGTATACACTTTTAAGAATTTACTATCTTTCCTACTTATCACTTTGTTTCAGATATGTTTATTAAAGTTAACGTTTTTAGACAAATTGTTATCTCCTTTGTTTACTCTCTCAATTAAATGTCCCTCCATCTCTCATCAGAGGCAAAAGTATCCTGAATTTAGTGTATTCTTCCATATGGAAAAATTTCATATGTTTATTGCCTTTATATAAATACATACGCACAATACTCCTGGGTGTAAACTCCAGGTAAACTTTTGTTCACAGATGTAGAAGGATGTTTGCCATAGTGTTATTTTCAGAGGAAAAATTTTTTATAAACTTGGTGGTTTTATTTAACTGTATGAACCAGTAAAATGCAGTATATAAATATCATTCAGTGGAATGAACTAAAGCCACATATAATGAAAAAATAATCTTAAAAACATAATATAGAGTGAAAATATGATAACTCAAAAGTAGGACAACTAATGTAAATGTCAAACACATAAAACACTGATAGACATTCTAAATGAATAAACATATTATAAAAGCAAATGTGTGGGAGATGAATTGGAATTACACACATTGAAAACACAAAAAATGACAGTGAAGAAAGGGCAATGCAATCGTGTTGGGTAACAAAGGAGAACAACTGATAATCTAATAATTGATAGTCTAATAAAAGAAGGGACACTGTATAAAGTGATGATAAAACGATACCATGAGTTAAGGAGTAAAGTCACCTCAGCTCTATGTTCCTGATTTCCCTCTCTCACCACCTCAAAAAAGGAAAGAGCCTTTTATTTGTCTACACATTTAGATTTTGGCAATCAAAAATTATGAAGTTATATTTGCTAGACCTCGCATTTTATGCATGTTAGATACAAGTCCAAAAATGTTTTATTTTCAAATTCATATTATTTAGCATTGTTTACAACAAAGATGTTTTATAAAATATAACAATGAGTCAATATAACTAAGAGGGACTAAAATATGACAGAGTGATTAGAGAGACTGTATACAGAGTGATGGGCAGAAAAATAGGGACATTAACATTTAGGGCTGTTCAGTATTTCAGCTGTCTCTTTTAACAATATGTAAATATATAGCAGTAATTTTACCATTTTTCTCAAAGGAAAACAATCCTACTTTGTATTCTTAATAAACACAAATTCATTTTCTTCTCCCCTTGAAACAAGAATGTGATGATCTCCATCATCATCATTATCATCATCATAATCTTTTTACATCTGTGTGGAGTCTACAGGGTGCACTCTATTTAAAGAAGGTATGATTGCTTAGAAGTGTGAAATTAGAGAGCATTAAAAACATATGACCAATACCCTTAGGCCTTTCTTTTCTGGATTAGATAAAATAGAAACAAAACCATCAGTATTTCACACCTGCCCTTTGAACAATCTGTAAGGAAGTCTTCACGCTATCTTCCTCCTCCACCTACTCCCAGGCCCCCCTATACTCAATAAAACATAAACCCAGAAGTTCTAAGTTCTGAGATCTGTTCTTAGTCAAAGGAGAAGTGACAAATTTCTCAAAAGTGAGAGATAAGCTCAGAAAAGTTCTCTTCAGTATTGCTCATCCTAGAGCCCAGAAAATGATTATATTTTCTGTGTCATGAGCACCTCCTATGAGCCTCTGGTGTGCTGAGTCTATCACATGGGTTATCACATGTAACTCTAACCCCATGGTAGCCCTTAGAGACGCTTGTCATTTCCACTTTTAATGAGAAACTGAAGTTTAGAGAGACTAAGTACATTGATCAGGTTATACAACTAGTAACTAATAAATGTTGAATTCAAGAGGACATTTGTCTGTCTGCCTCCAAAGTAAACATTCTGAATTCTTATGCCAAGTTGAAGAAAATGACAATTTAAAAAATGTAGTACCAGGGCTTCCCTGATGGCACAGTGGTTAAGAATCTGCCTGCCAATGCAGGGGACATGGGTTCGAGCCCTGGTCCAGGAAGATCCCACATGTTGCAGAGCAACTAAGCCTGTGTGCCACAACTACTGAGCCTGCATGCCACAACTACTGAAGCGCATGCACCTAGAGCCCATGCTCCACAACAAAAGAAGCCACTGTGATGAGAAGCCTGTGCACTACAACAAAGAGTACCCCCACTCACCTCAACTAGAGAAAGCCCCGCATGCAGCAACAAGGACCCAATGCAGCCAAAAATAAATAAATAAGTAAACTCTTTAAAAAAATTAAATTTAATTTAAAAAAACAAAATGTAGTACCAATGCAAGCCACATCAGCAGCCAGTGTTATAATAATGTTTTCATTGCAAAGGCTGAAGTTTCTTGACTGTTATTGAGTGCCCCAAAATGTAATAAACATTCTAAACACATCAGCTATTATAATCTTCAGAATTATTCTATTAGTTATGTATAAATATTCTCAATTAAAAAATGAGAAACTCAGCAAAACCAATTCTCTACAATCTGTTCTAGAAAATAGAAGCAGAGGGAACACCTCTTAACTCATTTTACTAGACAAAAACAGTACCCTAATATCAAAACAATGCAAAGATACTACAAGATGAGAAAACTGCACACCAGTATTTCTTATGAAAATAGATTCAAAATTCCTCAGCAAAATATTAGCAACTGAATCCAACAATATACAAAAAGAATTATGGACTACAACCAAGAGGGATTTATCCCAGATATTCAAGGCTGCTTCAATATTTTAAAATCAATTAATGTAATCTATCATAGCAATAAAATAGTTAAAAATCATATGAGCACATCAATAGATGGAGAATAAACATTTGACAAAATCTAGTAACAATTCATAATAAAAACTCTCAGCAAACTAGAAATAGAGAGGAACTTCTTCAACTTGATAAAGAACAACTACACAAAACCTACATCTAACATCATACTTACTGCTGAGAAACTACATGCTTTTCCCATAAGATCAGGAACTCAGCAAGAATGTCCTCTCTCATACCTTTTCAGCATTATACTGGAAGTCCTAGATAATGCAATAAGAAAAGAAAAGTAAATAAAAGGTGTATATTAGGAAGAAATGAAAATTTGTTCATACGTCACATATTTGTGTATATATATATACATATATATATGTATATATAATACCAAAGAATAAAGAAAACACTTTCGGAACTAATAACTGATTATAGCAAGGTTGTGAGATAAAAGATTAATATACAGAAGTTAATTGCTTTTTTACATATCTGCAATTAGTAGTCAGAATTTGTAGTTAAAAACACAACACCACTTACATTAACACCAAAAGAAAGGAAAAATAAATGTTGAAGTATATATCTAACAAAAAATATATATAAGATCTATACAAGAAAAACTACAAAACTCCGATGAAAGAAATCAAAGGAAGTCTAACTAAATGCACAGATATTCCATGTTCATAAGAAAGATACTCAATAATGTTAGGTTGTCAGTCCTTACCAGCTTGATCTACAAACTTAATGCAATCTAAATCAAAATACCAGCGAGCTATTTTGTGGATGTCAACAAATTCATTCTACAGTTTACATGAAAAAGCAAAAGATACAGATTGCCAACCCAATATTGAAGAAGAACAAAGTCAGAAAATGAAAAAAATACCCAACTTCAAGATATATTCTAAAGCAACAGCTATAACAATAGTGTGGTATTGGTGAAAGAATAGAGAAATAAATCAATAGAACAGAATAGGAAGCCAAAAATAGAACCGTACAAATGCAGCCCTTCAATTTAAATGTAAACTGAAACTTAATAAAGGAGCAAAGGCAGTTGAATGGAGAAAGGAGAGTGCTTTCAAGAAGTGGTGCTGGAACAATTGAGTATCTACATGCAAAAAAAATAGAGAGAGAGAGACATTAACCTTACACCTTTCACAAAAATTAGCTCAAAATGAATCACAGACCTGTTGACTGAAAAAAAACCCACACTATGAGAATTGTGAGTTAAGTTTTATTGGGGCAAAATGAGGACTATAGCCTTGGAGACAGCGTCTCAGATAACTCTGAGGAACTGCTCCGAAGAGGTGGAGGGGTGGTCAGAATATAAGTAATTTTGGTGAAGAGCGATACATACAATCAAGCACACATTTTGGCAGGGGTTTGCTGCTGGTCTCATGAAGTTTACTGCTAGAAACAGGAGCATATATTCCATTAATGATTTTAGTGCTTTTCTAGATATGGTAAGATACAAGAATTTGGGCTCATAAAATCTTTTTCTGAAAATATCTAATTATCTGAATGACTGTTCTGCCAGTTTTTCCCAGCACAAAGAGGGCCTCATTCCTGATCTCCACCCTGGACTCCTTTCAAGGTGTGCTGAAGTTCTGCGACTGCCGTGGCTAATGACCAAATCCTTGCAGAGGCAGACGTCAAGTGCCAATTTTTAGTTGGCAGACCTAAATGTAAAATGTAAAACTATAACACTTCTAGAAGATAACATTGAAGAAAATCCAGGTGAGCTTGGGCAGGAAAATGAGTTTTTAATACAACAACAAAAGCATGATTCGTGAAAAAAATTGATACAGTGAACTTCATTATAGTTAAAAACTTCTGCTCTGTGAAAGACATTGTTAAGAGAATTAAGAGACAAGCCACAGCCTGGGAGAAAATATTTACAAAATGCACATCTAAAGAACTGTATCCAAAACAATCAAAGGACACAGCAGTAGGAAAACAAACCTATGAAAATAGGTTTGGGCAAAATATCTTAATATACTACTCACCAAGGAAGATAAATGGATGGAAAATAAGCATATGAAAAGATGCTCAACATCCTATGTCATTAGGGAATTGCAAACTAAAATAACAATGAGCTATCACTACATGCCTATTAGGTTAGCTAGAAGCCAAAATACTGACAACACCAAATTCAAGCAAGGATGTGGAGGGACAAGGCACTCTGACTCATTGCTGGTGTGACTACTAACGGTACAGCCATTTTAGATGACAGTTTGGCAATTTATTACAAATCTAAACCTAGCCTTAACCACATAACCCTGCACGTTGTTCCTAGGCATTTACCCAAATGAGTTAAAAATGTATGTCAACACAAAAACAGGCATCTGACTATTAATAGCTGTTTTATTCACCATTGCCAAAAACTGGAAGCAGCCAAGATGCCCTTCAGTAGGTGAATGGATCAACAAACTGGGGTACATTCATGCAATGGAGTATTACCCAGTGATAAAGAGAAATGAGGTGTCAAGCCATGCAAAGACATGAGGGAACCTTAAATGCATATTGCTGTGTATAGAAAGCTATTCTGAAAAGGTTGCATATTATATTATTCGAATTGTATGACATTTTGGAAAAAGCAAAACTATGAAGACGGTAAAAAATCAGCGGATATCAAGGACTTGGGCATGAATAGATGAAATGGGGGATTTTCAGGGCAGTGAAATGATTCTGTATGATACTGTAATGATGGATACATGGCATTATGCATTTGTCAAAACCCACAGAGCTATACAACACAAAGAGTGAATCCTAATGTAAACTATGGTCTGCAGTTAAAAAGTAATGTGCAAATATCAGTTCATCAATTGTAACAAATGCACCACACTAATATAAACTATTAACAATAAGGGAAACTTTGTGGGGTAAAGTGGGGTGATACAGGAAATTTCTGCTCAATTTTCCTGTAAAACTAAACCTGCTCTAAAATTATTAACTAATTAATTAATTAAATTTTAATACATCTTTATTGGATATAATTGCTTCACAATACTGTGTTAGTTTCTGTTGTACAACCTTTTATGGCCGAGTCATAGTAATATTCCATTGTCTATATGTGCCACATCTTCTTTATCCATTCATCTGGACACTTAGGTTGCTTCCATGACCTGGCTACTGTAAATACTGCTGCAGTGAACATTGTGGTACATGACTCTTTTTGAATTAAGATGTTGCTCTCACTTCACCCCAGCTTCCCCCTCCCCTCCCATGTCCTCAAGTCCATTCTTTATGTCTATGTCTTTATTCCTGCCCTGCCACTAGGTTCATCAGTACCATTTTTTTTTTAAGATTCCATATATATGTGTTAGCATACAGTATTTGTTTTTCTCTTTCTGACTTACTTCACTCTGTATGACAGACTCTAGGTCCATCTACCTCACTACAAATAACTCAATTTCTTTCCTATTCATGGCTGAGTAATATTCCATTGTCTATATGTGCCACATCTTCTTTATCCATTCATCTGGACACTTAGGTTGCTTCCATGACCTGGCTACTGTAAATACTGCTGCAGTGAACATTGTGGTACATGACTCTTTTTGAATTATGGTTTTTCTCAGGCTATATGCCCAGTAGTGGGATTGCTAGGTCATATGGTAGCTCTATTTTTAATTTTTTAAGGAACCTCCATACTGTTCTCCATAGTGGTCATAAAGGCAAATCTATTAATTTAAAAAATTAAAAATTAAGAACTCAAACCATGACATGACTAGTTAGTTGACTTTCTGAAGGCCAAGCTGGGGGAAGCCCACAGGCTGTGCTCCTACCTGCTCCGTTAGCTAATGGCTGAAAGCTAAGAGCTCAGGACTCAGGCTACAGACTGCACGTCCCTCAGCCCCCACCTGCAGCTTATCCTCAGTCATTCTCAGTTCCCATTGCTCTCTTGTTTTTAGGGCAAACATCACATTGTATTTCAGTGACCCACGTTCATATTTCTGAAGAATGGATCCCTGCTTAATAAGAAGCCCCCCATATCAATTCTTTCAACTCTAAGGCCTTCCATACTCCTCATCAGTTTCCCAAGTGGCTAGAACCACTTCTCAAGGAGCACACATTTGTTAGAGGGCTCTCCTACTTGAGAGCATAAGCTATTTACATTCCAACCTCTATGTAGAGCTGGATCTAATATGCTTGTCTCTATGCTTGACACAGCTGTCTGGATTTCCAAAGTATCTACAAATGTATAACTATCCTGAAAATGTATCAGTATAACAATGTATAAATTGTTCAAATCAATTCAATTCAATTAATATCTGAGAAGTAAAAATAGAATCACCCACTCTCCCTCACCCCCCACACACAAATAGAAGGATAGATACATGATAGGGAGATAGATGAGAGATTGATAAAAACAGTGTTGCTATGTTGCTGCTATTGTATATGATTTTTCTCTTTGAAAGTATTTTACATATGGTGAGTGCCAGGTAGCTCCAAGTAGTACAAAAGAATAATCTAAGATGCAAACAATAGAGCAGAGGACCATCCCCTCTACTCCCAGGGACAGGTCCCAGGGCCATGCAGTGTGTGTGTGTGACAGGTGAGCTGGGGCAGCGAGGACACCACAGGGAAAGCTAAAGTGACACTGAGGGGTTTGTGCCGAACCACAGTATTGGAGAGGTTTATAGGCCATACAATGGGTAAAGGACAGTTCAGGAGCCCTCAGGGCCTGTGACGTCACATCATAAATACTTAGAGTTCAGAGGAGCCCTGGACCATTCGTCCAGAGTGGACATGGCACCCTCTGAGAGGCAAGGTTTCCCTGGGGAAAGAGAACTCAGAACGATCCCTAATATAGTAAAATAAAGAAACAGGTTTTAACAATGGCAGACTACCCAGATATAAGAACTTTGTTGTAAATCCAGCAAACAAATGAAGTTTTAATTCAGAAAGAGCGTTGTTCATAAAGGGTAAACCTTCAGAAGATTACCGCTATGACAACTGAATATTGTCAATTATCCTTCATGTCAAGTCCCTAAATCAGAGGACAATGGAAAATGTTCAAACAGAATTCGTTGTGGAAAATGATGTTTGAATTTAAGGATGAGGGAATCGTAAGATGGTCAGGAGTTGGGTGTTCTTCCTTGTTTTTGCTTGTGTTCACATTTAACCTTTACTGAAATTTTCAGAGAATAAAACTATTTATTAATGTTGACTTCAAATAATAGCCATAGACACAAAAGATGTTTAAAGTGATTTGATTCATCCTTACTTTTCAATATTTATCCCATACAAATTGTGAGGTACAAAAAATATGTGACAACTGAGTAAATGAAAACACTCTCTTTTTAAAAAATTCTTATTGGAGTATAGTTGATTTATACTGTTGTGTTAGTTTCAGGTGTACAGCAAGGTGAATCAGTTATACATATATCCGCTCTTTTTTTTTTAGATTCTTTTCCTATGTAGGTCATTACAGAGTATTGAGTAGAGTTCCCTGTGCTATACAGCAGGCTCTTATTAGTTATCTATTTTATATATGGTAGTGTGTATATGTCAATCCCAATCTCCCAATTTATCCCCCCAAATCCCCCGGTAACCATATGTTTGTTTTCTACACCCGTTTTGTAAATAAGTTCATTTGTACCCTCTTTTTTAGATTCCACATATAAGTGATATCATATGATATTTGTCTTTCTGACTTACTTCACTCAGTATGACAATCACTAAAAAAAAAAAAATCTATTCCTGCTATGAGTATGTGAAAACTCACATAGGATGTACCATTACATGATGATAAATTTGCTGAACAATCTGAGTGTTGTAAAATGTTAGCTTCTGCCATTGTATTGAAGGATGTATACTAAAGAGATGACATTCTACTCCTTCACGCCAGTTTACATGAATTCATACACACATATACCCCCAACAACTTGGAATCAAACAATGAGATGTCCTTCTGATAACTGGACAACAGAACATGCAAATAATTGGATCATAAATATCTACACTTAGTTTATGAAGACAGAGTAGTTTAGAAGTCAGAGCAAGACTAGCACATAATCTAACTGACAAAAGTAGAAGAGAAATATGTCAGTTAGAAGCAAGAATATTTTCAGCTTGGAAAAACAAAACAACTGTCCTTGAGAAAACCGAAAAAATCATCCTCTTGGGAAGATGTTGCTCTTGAAAATTAGACACAATATTCCCTCTGCTTCAATAACCACGCTGAGGACATAGTTACATCAGATTTTCATAATGTGATGTTATGAATCTTTAAGTCATAACTTTTTTTGCTTAGAGTCCATAGTCATCAGTCAAACTCACCACTGATTGTCTCTCCGTGTATTATAGTTACAAGGAGGGATTGTATCGGCCAGGTCTCTATAGAGATGGTTATCTGCTTATCTTTTCAACTTAATTGAAAAACTAATAAATTACCATCAAAGTGTATATTGTTTTATTTGATGGAATTTCAACATTATAAATCTTGAATTCACTGGAATGACAAGTCAGATGGTACCTCACCTAAATCACTCTGTCTCTAAATTTCAACAATTACCATTATCAGGCCATCACAGACAATGGAGGAAAAAAATGTCCCAAAGGAGTTGAACCCAAATGTAACTTCATGAGTAAAATTCACTAATCAATAGAATTAACGACAGCATATATTTCATCAAGTTCTAATAAAATCACTGCAATATCAGATGAAACATGAAAAATGTAGCCCATCTTCCATTCAAGTTCACTAATCCAAAATCCCACATAGAGATATGGATTTGATCAATAACACCTGCAGAGCCAGGGAAGGGATATTAAATCTAATGTTATTCTGTAGATTACATCTTGATGACATACTTGGGAAATGCGTTTTATTTAATATTAATAATTCCCTCAAATATTTGCTCTTTCAAGAACTTATATTACTTTTGCAGTTCTTATCAGACTATTCAGGGAGAAAAATATATTAAGATTAAAGATATGCTGGAAGTAATAACATTTTCATAAATCTGATTTATAAGTCTCATAAAAACCTGGAAATAACCCCTTAGTTTTTGCCATATCATTAATAGAGAACTGTTATTTTGAATGAAACTTGTATTGTCTCATTCATCCTAATTTTTTTTTTTAATCAACAGTTCTGAGTTGTAAAATTTCATTTTTCTACATGACTTCATTAGTATCTAATATACCTCTGAAAATCCATTTCAACTATTAAGATTTGGTATTTTCTGGAATTTGCTTGTGCCTTTTATACATTGAAACTTAAAGCTACAGTTTTGTCTGTAGCACAGCACCAAAACCAAAAGAGAAAAATGGTGACTAGCAGAGTGAATGATTTTGTTGTTGTTTTTCAGAAGACATGGTCTCAACTTGATTTTTTTCACTGGTCAGGACCCTTTGCTTGCAATTGGAGACATCCTACGTATGTTTTCTAAACCTGAGCTATTGCCTATGTGCATCCATGTGTTCACTTGATGTGAACTTTTAGTCCATCCCCACAAGTGTGTGCTATATATCACACTGGGCAATGATTTCATGGTGCCTTTCCTAAACCAACATTTACTGAGAATAATATTCTTTGTCATGCATTGTTATAGAGACGGGGGATACAAAAGTCACAGAGAGAGATCTGTCCCCTTTCCTCAGAGAGCTGAGAGATGATGGCGTAGATGTCATGGCTTAAGAATAAAAAAGAGCAAAATTTGAGCTTGTCAAGAATAAAGGTAAACCTACCGAGCACAAAATCAAGGTAACATTCTAAGTTCTGTCTAGAAATAAGCAAGCAAAAAATATAAACAAAACAAACAAAAAGGTCCCTGTGAATTCATAAGAAGGTAATATTCTAAGAGTAAAATACCCTCCATGGGATCAAAAACACCATGCCCAATGTAAAATGTAGAAATAAGGCAAAGAAAAGCAGATAAATTTCTGTCAAAATCAAATCAGTGAAATAAAATATGTTATCTCTGTAATAAATAAAATTAAAACTATGGAGAATAAGTACAAATCTTAGAAGGTAAAGAGTGAAGCTCTTCTTCATGGGAATTATCTGAGTAAAGAACAGATTGATAGAAAGAATACAACCAGCAATATAAATAAGGAAATATATGTTTCTGTCTCTGAAGGCCCAGCACTCTAGACATGAAAATTAACTCACCTAATAACTCCACAATTAGTGAGTAAAACCCAAAACTATTAAGTTGCAACCTTACTGGAAAAAGAAGTTCAGTAAGTACTCAGGCATAAATCAACAAATACATTTTAAAATCGGAAGAGTTTCAGGTTTGTATATATTTTAAAGCACCAAATTATAAATATAATGAAGTATACACAGAGCCTTGTGGAGATTAGGTTGTTACCAAATATTTCTACATCAAAGTGAGTTGCTAACATTAGTAGAAAAATAAGAAAGAAAAGCATATATCTAATGCTCTTAGAAAAATTCTTCTCACAAACCCACATGTTTACATAACTGTACTTGAACTCTAGCTGACAGATGGATCAGATAGGAACTCACATTAGGATGTGCTCAGTCATGAAATACATCAGATACAGAAGGAGGTTAAATCTAAGCAAATATTCAACATACTTTCACAAAGAGGTAGACGTCAAAAGAACCAAATATTAATCAAAGTAATATTTTAATAATAACATTAAAACATAGATTTTTATATTTTAGGACATTCACAGGAAGAGGGGGGCCTGAACTACACACCCCTCAGGACCTGTCTGGGGGCTGACACCACTGTAAGTATACGATGTGCAGAGATTAGCCTGCTATTTCAGAAGTTATTGTATAAGCTTGGACTATACAAAATTTACAATAATAGAGAAATAATAAACAAAAATAGATAATAGACCTGTAATATTTGCATTCAGGATGGCGTAAATCAGATGGCTGAGAAAGTCAAGGACGGAACGTGCACTCTTTCAAGTTAAGGCCAGTTCTGAACCTTCCCCACGAGGTCCCTAGCTGCCCTGCCCTCTGAAGGAAGACCCCTGGTCTATGATCTTATGAAACCTCAAGTTAGTGAGTCCGATCTTCAGGATATAATCGGTTAAGGCTTGTTCTGTATCCAACCGTCAAAAAGAGATACAAGAAGAAAACAGGTGAAATTCAGAAAAATTAAAAGAAATATATTGGTATCAGAATATATAAACTTTGCTAATATCAGGAAACAGAACCTCACCTACTAAAGGGCATAGTCTCAATTCTTGTCTACAAATAATATAAGAGTATATAAGTGTATCTAATACAAAATTAAGGAAGCAAACATACATAATTCGAAGATAAAAAATATTATAAAACATATACATTCTGATCTCAGGATTATAAAAAATTACATATATATTTCCTAATGTAGAAGATATATATATAATATGTATATGTATAGCTATATACACAAATATATATAAAAATATATAAGAACATAGGCCATATGTGTGATTTTATACATGCACTATTAATTATATATTTTTATATTATATTAATATAATATATATGTTTGTATGTATATATATATACACACACACACAGATCTTAATACTAGGTGACCACATTAACTTGATTTTTCTTCTCTTTCTTTTTCTTTGCATTTCTCAATATAAACAATTTACTATTTGGTTAAACAAAAAATAATCTTTCACTCCCCAATGAGATTCCCTGACTTCTTCAAAGTAATATCTCCTCCTGACCTTTGCTAATGAGTTTAACTCAAGTCCTCTTCAGCCTGAGGGTGTTCAGCTGCCCATTCGTCTAGAGAGCGCCGTTTCCATCCTGCGGTCTTCAGGTGGCTTTGCCAAAGCAAAGCTGCTCACTGGACACACATGGATCTCTGGGTATCGATCGTGAGAAGGAATATTGTTTACAAGCTACAATACAGCCAATATATGCAGGCTGGCATTTTTTTCAAGCTGACCTCATGCTACCCGTCACTTAGAAGCAGCCCTTGAAAGTCAAACAATGAGATCAGAGTTTTTCAGGGCTCAGCTCCTTAATAGAGAGGCTCTTCTCACCGACACTTCCTGCATCCTTCTCACATTTCAAGTCAAGCGTGACAGCCCAGCCGAAATGCACGTTTTCCTCGCCACTCTAGTTTTCTAAAGCGGCTGTGGCTGAAGTCCACTCCTCACCTTATGCATCTAGCAGCTGGACACTGAAAGGTTGAAGACGACAAGGGAGTGAGCTCAGAATCCACAAAAACGTCTAAAGCTGCCAGGCCATTGATTTCACAGTTGTGTCTCCGCTAATACCCCTCTGTGTTAAACTGAGTTAGGAGACATCGTCAGAGCTCAGTTAAGCTTTCCTAGGTGCTCACCTGGTGCAGACAGAGCTGGGTTTTGCATGCCAGTCTCCAGGCTGCATTCAGTTTCCCATGACTCTAGACTTCCGTCTCATTGTATAGTATTTCTTGACTGTTTGCCCCCACCAAGAGACCATGACACATCTTTTCTTTGCAGTGCCCTGCAGTGAGAGGTAAGACAGATGTAAGGAAAGGTTTCATGTACAGCAGAAAGGAGTACTGGTGAATCTCACTAAGACCTAGGTTTAAAAACGTAGCCTCTTATTAGCCATGTGATTTCAGACAAGTTACCTAAGTAATTGGGGCTGAGATTCCTCAATAGTGAAACGTAAAGAGTGAAATGCAAATAGTACTTATAACAACAGACCCTGTCAATATCTTGCCCAAGGTCATCTCCATCTACATATATGCCTCTGGCTTCCTGGGTTTCTCCATCAGAGGCCATCATGGGCTTCAGAGCCACCCCATCTTGGGCGGGGCAAGCTAAGAGCACTAAGGAGTTCGTGGTCCAGGAGCAAATCTCCGAACCTGAGATGATAACTGGTGGGTAAGTAGCTCAGTACTCGCTATTCACAGCTCTGAACCATTCCACAGGGCCTCTCAGCAGGACATCCCCAGTGGGACTTAGCCCCAGGTGCCACTGGCAGTGACACTCTCAGCCCTGCATGACTGTCTGGTTCTCCAATTTCCAGTCTTTCGTCCCCATGTTTTCAGAGTACTACCTGAGTCCCCTGCTGAATCAGCTATTACACTTAAATTGTTTCTCAGAACCCGAACGGGGAAGAGGGGAAATAAAAACGAACAAAGTGCCAGAGAGTAAACATATTATTCATGAGGATCAAATAAACAGAGCGTATATAAACTGTGCAGCACAGAGCTTGATACAGAATAAGATTTTAATAAATACCACTTCCCTTCATCCTTACCCACATCCTTCCTTGTGCTTTGTGTTAGACACACTTGTTTTCCTGCCAGAAACAAAAACCAAATAAAAAGGACAAATGAGTCAAAAGATAGAGGGTAAATGTGAGCTCTGTTACTGTTAAAGGTGCTGTAAACTTGGTTTAGGTCTGTAGCCACAAATGGTTTTCAGGATAGGAACTAACCCACCTTACTATTGACAGCACTGAAAATTAGAAGGATTTCAATTCAGGGGTCCCAGTTCAGTGAATCCAAGTGTAGACTAACAACAGGGGAAAGAGAGGGACAAAAGTATGTCTGCCCAGTTCTTCTTCCTCCACAAAAACTTTGTGCCTCCCAAGCAGGAAAAAAATGAAAGAACAAGGGAGATGTAAGTCAGCATTGTCCAGAGAAACAGAACCAGGAAGAGAGAGAAGGAGAGAGAGTTAGTTCACGTGATTCTGGAGGCTGAGATGACCACAGGGTGCTGTTGGTTTGCAAACTGGAGGCCCAAGGATGCTGGTGTTACAATTTAGTCTGAGTCTGAAGGCCTGAGAGGCAGGGGAGCTGATAGTGTAGAGCCCAATCTGAGGACAGAAAAGGTGAGAGGAGATGCTCCGGCACAAACAGTGAGGCAAGAGAAAAAGGGGCAGATTCAGCTTCCGCTGCCTTTCCTTCTATTCAGGCCCTAGAGGATGGGATGGTGCCCACCCACCCTGGGGAGGGCAATCTACCCCTTCGAACGCTAATCTCATCCCGAAACGTCTTCATGGACACACCCAGAAATAATGTTGAATCTGGGCACTCCATGGCCGGTTAAGTTGACACCTAAAGTTAACCATCACAAGGGAGAAAAAAGATTAGAACAGCATGGAGGTGGCCCAAATTTAAATATACTCTTTTTTATCAATTTTAAGGAAAACATAAAGATTAAGAGTTAAGTATCTTCTAAGTTAGGTGGAAGTCCAAACAAAATATAAAATTGCCAGAGAATTAAAATCAATACCACGGGACCTGTCTTTATGGATTATAAAGATAGTAAATCATCCTCAATTCCTTAATCTCATCCTCAGCCAAACAAGTCCTTGACGCTTGGATGGAGGTAGGGTTCCTTCCAAAGCTGTGGCCTGGGCTGTTTCTCACGAGGCTGGGGGTATAGTGTCTCCAAAATATATTGTTAGGGATATTTAGGTTGAAGCAACTCTTCCACATGGTCCCGGGTTGATTTATACATGGGTGACTCCATGGATTTGTCATACCCGTAGGAGTTATGTGTCTGCTAAAGAGTGAACTTGACTGTAGCCACACTTAAAGCAACCACCAGAAGGCTGGGGAGTTCCAGGAGGGAAAGCAGACTGTGACAGATGAGCTAAGTGTACCACAAATGTAGGACATAACTTCACTGAAGGTAGTGGGAGAAAAAGAGTTGACCTAAGTATCTCTGGAAAGCAGTGTATCAGCTGAACACTTGAAGGTGGAAGGCAGGAGCACCGTTTCCTAACTGGCAAGTGTGTTTCTCCCAGAGGCACTGGTTAGCCATTCTGAACCTACTCAATACGTATTCAAGGGTTGAACAAATAAGTAAAAAAACTGTGGATAACGAGAAACAGGGTTTCTCACTGTCAGAGAAGGAGGTTGTAAATAAGCAAGGGAGAGAGGGTAGAGTAAGCCCTGTGATGATGGATTAGAATAGGAGGTGTCAGTAGAAACTCTTGTTCATTTTAATAGAGAGATGGAGAGGTTGTATGTAGATGAACAGATAGACAAGTGATAGGAAGGTAGGTAGGTAGGTGGCTACCTAGACAGACAAGATAATTAAAGTCCTGTGTGTGCATGGTTTAGCATACAGGAGTATTGCTGGGTCTTCCACTGAGAGGGCCTAGCAACAGTACAACTCCAGCAGCAACAAGCACAGCCAGTGCTCGTATTGATTTTTTAATCCCGTTCTCCAACAAAAGAAACCAGAGCTCCCTTCATAAAAGATTGATTCTGGGGCTTCAAATGATTCCCCGCTAGGGCAGAGACAACACGGATGAGGCAGATCATCTTGAAGTGTCAGAAAATAATGAAGTGCTTTAAAAATAAATAGAAGACGGGGGCTTGTCAAAAGGACACAGGAGCCCATCTGAAAGAGCTCCAAGTGACCAAAGCCAGAACAACTGTCCCCCAAAAGAAATAATGATAGTGCTGTGTTATGTGCCAAAGAATAAAGTGAACATCCTTGAGCCCATGTTAATATAAATACATGATTAAATATACGAATAAATGGAAAGTGGGGACCAAATTCTTACAGAAAAATTCCAAGTAATAAATATATGAGGATAAGGGGAATAGGAAAATCACCATTATGATCACATAGCAATAATTGCTGCAGGCCTAATCCATGAGTGAATGCCAAAATAACGAGCAACATTTTCAAGAGAAACAGAATATCTGCACAGCCTAAAAGCATATCGCTAAAATATGTATTAATTACTAGGGTGGTTTTGTTATACTGCCACAAATTCCTTGAGCACAGGACTTAGTAACTTGGGTTGGACAGAATGCAGGATGAGAACAAATACTGAGTCTACAGTGGAGAAATCTAGGCGACTCCACCTTAACCAAGGGATAAAAGTTGACATCCTGTACGCCAGACAAGATGGAGTGAGAAGGGCGCTCATTTCAGTATTATTCTTCCCCCAGAAAACAGGTTTAGTCTAATCCTGAGAAAACATCATGCAAATTACTATTGGGGGACATTCTACAAAATACTTAAGCAGACTTCTCAAATGTGTGAGAGTCATGGAAAGCCCACAGACTGCCACCATTGGCAGAGAGGAAGGAGACAGGGTCACTAAACACTGTAGCATCATGGATGGGGTTGTAAACAGGAAAAAATTAGTGGAAAAACTGGTGAAATTCAAATAAAATCCCTGGTTAAATTTAATATCAGAGCTTTTTTCAGAAAAAGGGAAATCTTTGACATCCTTGCTTTCAAACCAGTGTGGAAAACTAGCTTGAACTTCATTCCTTGTGTTACAGACCCTCGAGTTCAAATTTAGAAATAAAAAATAATCCTTCCTAAGAAAGGAAAGTTTATTTCAAAAAGTAGATCTAACACCGCATCTCTTAATGAGATTCACATCTTAGATTCTAGCATCAAAACCGCATAGCACAGGGAGATCATCTTGGTGCTTTGTGACCACCTAGAGGGGTGGGATAGGGAGGGTGGGAGGGAGGGAGACGCAAGAGGGAGGAGATATGGGAATGTGTGCGTATGTATAGCTGATTCACTTTGTTATACAGCAAAAACTAACACACCATTATAAAGCAATTACACTCTAACAAAGGTATTTAAAAAAAAAAAAGTGATCACAACGTTGGCCTCACATCAGCGACACTGAGAAATGCGTCAGCGCCTGTTCCCCGAAGCAGGAGGCCCAGGGCAGGTTCTGTCCCCTGAACACCATCCCCGGGGCTGCCACAGACCACTATCATATCTAAATAGCATCTGAGCAACTTTGCTGTACAGCAGAAATTAAACACAGCATTATAAATCAACTATACTTAAACATAATTTAAAATATATATATATATGTATAGTATCATGCCATCTGCAAACAGTGACAGTTTTACTTCTTTTCCAATTTGGATTCCTTTTCTTCTCTGATTACTGCAGCTAAAACTTCCAAAACTATGTTGAATAAGAGTGGTGAGAGTGGGCACCTTGTCTTGCTCCTGATCTTAGAGGAAATGGTTTCCGTTTTTCACCATTGAGAACGATGCTGTCTGTGGGTTTGTCATATATGGCCTTTATTATGTTGAGGTAGGTTCCCTCTATGCCTACTTTCTGGAGAGTTTTTATCATAAATGGGTGTTGAATTTTGTCAAAAGCTTTTACTGCATCTATTGAGATGATCATATGGTTTTTCTCCTTCAGTTTGTTAATATGGTGTATCACATTGATTTGCATATATTGAAGAATCCTTGCATTCCTGGGATAAACCCCACTTGATCGTGGTGTATGACCCTTTTAATGTGCTGCTGGCTTCTGTTTGCTAGTATTTTGTTGCGGATTTTTGCATCTATGTTCATCAGTGATATTGGGCTGTAGTTTTCTTTTTTTGTGACATCTTTGTCTGATTTTGGTATCAGGGTGACGGTGGCCTCGTAGAATGAGTTTGGGAGTGTTCCTCCCTCTGAATTATTTTGGAAGAGTTTGAGAAGGATAGGTGTTAGCTCTTCTCTAAATGTTTGAGAGAATTCGCTGGTGAATCCATCCGGTCCTGGGCTTTTGTTTGTTGGACGATTTTTAATCACAGATTCAATTTCAGTGCTTGCGATTGGTCTGTTTATATTTTCTATTTTTTCCTGGTTCAGCCTCAGAAGACTGTGCTTTTCCAAAAATTTGTCCATTTCTTCCAGGTTGTCCATTTTATTAGCATAGAGTTGCTTCTAGTAATCTCTCATGATCCTTTGTATTTCTGCAGTGCCTGTTGTTACTTTCCCTTTTTCATTTCTAATTCTGTTGATTTGTGTCTTCTCCCTTTTTTCTTGATGAGTCTGTCTAATGGTTTATCAATTTTGTTTATCTTCTCAAAGAACCAGCTTTTAGATTTATTGATCTTTGCTATCATTTCCTTCATTTCTTTTCATCTATTTCTAATCTGATCTTTATGATTACTTTCCTTCTGCTAACTGCGCTGGTGAATCCATCCGGTCCTGGGCTTTTGTTTGTTGGACGATTTTTAATCACAGATTCAATTTCAGTGCTTGCGATTGGTCTGTTTATATTTTCTATTTTTTCCTGGTTCAGCCTCAGAAGACTGTGCTTTTCCAAAAATTTGTCCATTTCTTCCAGGTTGTCCATTTTATTAGCATAGAGTTGCTTCTAGTAATCTCTCATGATCCTTTGTATTTCTGCAGTGCCTGTTGTTACTTTCCCTTTTTCATTTCTAATTCTGTTGATTTGTGTCTTCTCCCTTTTTTCTTGATGAGTCTGTCTAATGGTTTATCAATTTTGTTTATCTTCTCAAAGAACCAGCTTTTAGATTTATTGATCTTTGCTATCATTTCCTTCATTTCTTTTCATCTATTTCTAATCTGATCTTTATGATTACTTTCCTTCTGCTAACTGTGGGGTGTTTTTGTTTTTATTTCTCTAATTGTTTTAGGTGTAAGTTTAGGTTGTTTATTTAAGATGTTTCTTGTTACTTGAGGTAGGATTGTATTGCTATAAACTGCTTTTGCTGCATCCCATAGGTTTTGGGTCGTCGTGTTTTCATTGTCATTTGTTTCTAAGTATTTTTTTATTTCCTCTTTGATTTCTTCAGTGATCTCTTCTTTATTTAGTAATGTATTGTTTAGCGTCCATGTGTTTGTATTTTTTACAGATCTTTTCCTGTGATTGATATCTAGTCTCATAGCGTTGTGGTCAGAAAAGATACTTGATACGATTTCAATTTTCTTAAATTTACCAAGGCTTGATTTGTGACCCAAGATATGATCTATCCTGGAGAATGTTCCATGAGCACTTGAGAAAAATGTGTATTCTGTTGTTTGTGACCCAAGATATGATCTATGCTGGAGAATGTTCCACGAGCACTTGAGAAGAAAGTGTATTCTGTTGTTTTTGGATGAAATGTACTATAAATAGCAATTAATTCATCTTGTTTAATGTGTCATTTAAAGCTTGTGTTTCCTTATTTATTTTCCTTTTGGATGATCTGTCCATCGGTGAAAGTGGGGTGTTAAAGTCCCCTACTATGATTATGTTACTGTTGATTTCCCCTTTTATGGCTTTTAACATTTGACTTATGTATTGACATGTTCCTATGTTGGGTGCATAAATATTTACAATTGTTATATCTTCTTCTTGGATTGATCCCTTGATCATTACGTAGTGTCCTTCCTTGTCTCTTGTAACATTCTTTATTTTAAAGTCTATTTTGTCTGATATGAGAATTGTTACTCCAGTTTTCTTGTGATATCCATTTGCATGGAATATCTTTTTCCATCCCCTCTCTTTCAGGCTGTATGTGTCCCTAGGTCTGAAGTGGGTCTCTTGTAGATAGCATATATATGGGTCTTGTTTTTGTATCCATTCAGCTAGTCTATGTCTTTTGGTTGGAGCATTTAATCCATCTACATTTAAGGTAATTATCAATATGTATGTTCCTATGACCATTTTCTTAATTGTTTTGTGTTTGTTATTGTAGGTCTTTTCCTTCTCTTGTGTTTCCTGCCTAGAGAAGTTCCATTAGCATTAGTTGGAAAGCTGGTTTGGTGGTGCTGAATTCTCTTAGCTTTCACTTGTCTGTAATGGTTTAATTTTTCCTTCAAATCTGAATGAGATCCTTTCTGGGTAATCTTGGTTGTGGTTTTTTCCCTTTCATCACTTTAAATACGTCCTGCCACTCCCTTCTGGCTTGCAGATATTTTGCTGAAAGATCAACTGTTAACCTTTGGGGATTCCCTTGTATGTTATTTGTTCTTTTACCTTGCTGCTTTTAATATTTTTTTTTGTATTTAATTTTTGATGGTTTGATTAATATGGGTCTTGGCATGTTTCTCCTTGGATTTATCCTGCATGGGACTCTCTGCTCTTCCTGGGCTTGATTGACTATTTCCTTTCCCATATTAGGGAAGTTGTTAAACGTTTCTTGTATTTTCTCCATTCTATTTCCAAGATTTTGGATCATATTTACTATCATTACTCTGAATTCTTTTTCAGGTAGACTTCCTATTTCCTCTTCATCTGTTTCGTCTAGTGGATTTTTACCTGCTCCTTCATCTGCTGCATTTTTCTCTGTCTTCTCATTTTGCTTAACTTACTGTATCTGGGGTCTCCTTTCTACAGGCTGCAGGTTCGTAGTTCCCATTGTTTTTGGTGTCTGCCCCCAGTGGGTAAGGTTGTTTCTGTGGGTTTTGTAGGCTTCCTGTGGAGGGGACTAGTGCTTTTGTTCTGGTGGATGAGGCTGGATCTTTTCTTTCTGGTGGGCAGGACCGCGTCTGGTGGTGTGTTTCGGGACGTCTGTGAACTTATTATGATTTTTGGCAGCCTCTCTGCTAATGGGTGGGGTTGTGTTACTGTCGTGCTAGTTGTTTGGAATGGGGTGCCCAGCACTGGAGCTTGCTCGTCGTTGAGTGGAGCTGGATCTTAGCTTTGAGATGGAGATCTCAGGGAGAGCTCTCACTGATTGATATTATGTGGGGCCGGGAGGTCTCTGGTGGTCCAATGTCCTGAACTCAGCTCTCCCACCTCAGAGACTCAGACCTGACACCCAGCCAGAGCACCAAGACCCTGTCAGCCACACAGCTGCAGCTTCAGTCCGCCATTATTGTTGCTTTCTTTCTCTCTCAACAACTGAGCACAGTAACATCCACCCTCTTTCTCCTGAACCGGGAGAAGCTGAAGGAGAGCTGGTGGGAGCAGGAGGGGCCACAGTCATAGTTGAGGTTTGACTCCAATTGTCATGTGAAATTTTTTTTAAGACAATTATTTGGAATTTATATGATACATACAAGCATTTTTGACACCCTGTTCATACTAGAATAAGCATTCGAAATAAAAAGTTTTCTTCAGCTTTCAAAAAATTAATTAATTAATAAAATAGCATCTAAAGGGATGCAGGTGAGCCCTCTTCCTCTCCCCCTTAACCCTGAACAAAGCTAGTCTGGGGATACTTACCTAACTATGCTGTAATAGGTTAAAGGTACAACCTAAGGATGATGTACAGTGGATGCAGAGCCCAGGGGCGTTGCATTTTTAAAGACATAAAATGTTGTTTTACCCATCGATGTCTAAAAACCTCTAGGCAAGATCCTGCCTCAGTCTTGCCTACCGTGTGAAGCCAGGCTGCACTTCCATGGTTCAAGATCAGACTGCAGCTTTCTGTGCCTGAGGGCCACTGCCTTGTGGCTGAGGGACCCTCATCCTCCCACACCTGCCACTCACATCTGGACAAAGCAGCTATAAACTGCAGGACCTGCTGAGGCCCAAAGCACATGAGCCCTAAAGTTTCAAAGTCCTGATGAGCTGAAGTGACTTAAATCCACAGTGAAAGGGTAAAAGCGAGCCAGGGGCCCCCACACAGACCACTGTGCACCTCCAAGAGCAAAGGTCCTTGGGGTCTCACCCAGCCAAAAGCAGCAATCAGCCGCTGCTTTCCTTAAATTCTACTCAGGCTTTGTATGGATCTAACAATACAAACTGGGTAAAACAAGTTTAATAGAAAGAATTGTTAAATGCTAAAAATAATACAAAAGTGATGATAGGATATAAGGGAATCATGTGCCTCTAGGGCTGAAGGAGAGTAGACAGGTTGGACAAACCTGGGGGAGACGACACCCACCAAGCCTTACTGGGGAAGGTGGGTTGAGCCCCTGGGAACAGGAAGTGTACAGATTCGCCCAGGCTGGATCTCGTCTGCGAGTCACTGAGCAGTGGAGACGCAGCCCTCAGAGCGCAGCACCTGCTCTCAGCTCAACAGCAAGTGCTGACGTGGGCCTGGAGACGCAGGCTGCACAGGAAACTGCAGTTGAGATGCAAAAATGCAGCCGGAGGCCTTCAGGGCCCCAGTTTCCTTGTAGTGAGGCTGTAGGAAGGTTATGGCCAGGCTAGGCCGAGCTTGTAAGGTTGCTGAGGGGCTGCACATTCTGGGCTTGATGGCCTCTCCCCAACCCCCAACCCGGAACAGCAGGGTGCCCTTCGCTCCCACAAGTAACATTGCGCTCGTTGTAAAGGAGAGATGCTTAAAGATTTCTGTCCATGGTGGCAGGGTATATGTTAAAAATGTTAAATTGATAACGGTCAGAGTCTTTTTCTAAAGGTTCATCCCCATGCCCCAGGCCTTAAAACCACCCTGGCTTGATAAGAAATAGAAATTGACAAACTTTGAAAACAAAACTGCCTTTCTTCCCCCAAAGCAGAAGAGGCAGAGGGGGAGAGACAAATTCCTCCTCCCAGAGTGAACTTTGGTGGGGGGGGGGGTGGAGAAGAGGGAGAAAGTAAAGGGCTGTCACTCTAATGAATGTTCCTCCTGAAAAACCGGGAGTCAGGGAAAGGAGGCCCCAGTCCCAGACAGTAGGGTGTGGGTGAAAGGCACTGAAGTGTTTCCTTTAGTGGAAGGATTGCCTACAGGTATGTGTTCCTTAGAGTTTACAGGGACCCTAGTGTTGGGGGCCACTAACCACTGGAAAGGGAAATGGGCCTTTTAGTTGGGGTTCCCTCCATCATGTTCCCAATACCCCTTCTCTCGGAGGTAGCCCTTGACGTTTCCTTCCCGTCTCACCCCACTTTCATTCTTTGAGACTTCTGTTGTCCATAGTCTCTGTGTCTGTATGTTCTGTGTGGGCATCTTCAGGCCTCAAGGCATTACTTTTAGACAAGCTCGGATTATCACAGATAATTAGCTTTATTAGGAGTGAAAGTGTTATGACTTGCTTCATGAATTTAACGTGGAAATTTGATTGCATTTATTTTATGTCTTCACTTATTTGCTTTAGCCTTCATATAGGATGTACTAGCAGGAAGCCCAATACTTTAGTCTTGACACAGGTCCTATGATTTACCCAATGATCCTAAGAAATGATTCATCCTGAAGGCAGATGAAGGTCATCAAAACCCAAAAGGTAGGACTGTGTTTTGATGATTCCAAAACCATTGCTCCTTGTAGATACTTCTTAAAGATCGTTCCTTTGTGATTTATAATTTAGTACCACTGGGTACTCTTTCTGGTCCTGGCACCTGCCCAAGCAGCACTGCTGCCCAACATCGGACCCCACGGCCTCTGCCATTCCCTCATCTCTCTACACAGATGCTCTTTGACAGTCTCCGTTCTCCTAAACTCTTCTCCAATATAAGTATCTCTCCATCACTGCTGGATCTGGAGGAGCTTCTGCACCTATATAGATCCAGACCGCCCCCCCCCCCATATGTTGAACACAAGTCTGCTAGCCTTGCTCTCTTGGTAAACACCTGTTTGAAGTTCTAAGTTCACAAATCTCTGGGTTCCTAGTGCTTAGCTCTCCACACTCTGCTTTCCAAGGGCAGAAGCAGCTTTGCTAATCCTGCTACATAAAATAGAGTCTTACTACACTTTACACTGGGATAATAGAACTATCTTTGTCTTAATTTTTTGCTGGAGAAAGGGCAGCTCTTTGAGGAATTCTTTTATGAAAGAGTATCTTCTCCATATTGTCCCTTTTCCTGAACTAGGAAATTATTTATATCAAAATAATAAAAAAATAAACAAACAGACCACAGAAAACTAACAAAGACAACAGCAAGAGACCACTAAGAGAGGACTAGAACCCTGCTCAGAATACAACACCCATCCAGCTGAGGAGGTACACCTTGCTTTTGTTGTCGATTTCTTTCTTCTGTCTGGTGTGCATTATCCTCGTGACTCTGCACTCTTTACTCTTAAGGACTTTATTTCTCTGTTCTTTCTACTTCTTTTACTCCCTCCTGTCCTCCCTGAAGATGGAATTTATTTTTGTTCTTGGTATATTCATGGTTATATCCACCTCATGCATTTTTGGAGTGGCATGTTGGTCTCTAAACGGTCTCTCAGCTGTGTTCTGGGTCGCTGTAAATCTCACATTTAAACTCAATTAAAACTTATTTGACCCAGAGGTTGAGCATACCAGCTGACAAGGGTTCTCACGTCAGTCTCATGTCTCACTTCAGGGGTACTGACCAGACCATGGATGCTTGTGCTTGTGCTAGTTCAAGAGTTGCCCCATGGTCTGTCTAATTCTGGCTGTAGTTGTGGGTTGCACTGCAGGCACTTTGTTCAGAAACAGCCGTGAGCACATAGACATGGGTGTCCAGAATATCCTCCCCCTCCCTAGTTCATTCTCTACTCCCATTCTTTCTTCTTAATTCACAAAGTTACCCATGATGTGTGTTTACTATGTCATTTAGACTATTCACTTCAACTCTAAAGAACAAGTAAATCAAATGGGATGGATAAAACCCACCAAATATGGAACCTGTTGAGAGTAAGTGAGCAACTAGCTTGTGAAACATGTTAAGGGCAAATTGAGGAGTGCATGTGTGTGCTAAAAATGCACAGGAAGGTGGACGAGGGGACCGATGAAGAAACACATATTCCTGAGGCACCAACTACTTATGGTAATCGTTGCCTCCATAAATTGGTCACCCACGGTGATGCTCAGAATTGTCGCCAGTGCTCTCTCTACACAAAAACTTGCATGCGAAAGTCACAGCTGCTCACCAGGTTTTGGTGAGTGACAGCTGCTGCAATACGTTCTCGCTTCTGTATCCCTTTAACAGACCAAGGATATATTGGGTCTGTTTGTTGGACCCCACTGTCCATGGCGAACGCTGATAGAGCAGAGATGAAAGCAGGATAATATACACCATCGATGATTATACACACACAAAATGTTAACAGGCTACAGAAGGCATCTCTAACATTAAAGTTACTCTCTTGTTTATGTTTTATCCTCACCAGGTGTTGGTGAGTGACAGCTGCTGCAATACGTTCTCGCTTCTGTATCCCTTTAACAGAGCAAGGATATATTGGGTCTGTTTGTTGGACCCCACTGTCCTTGGCGAACGCTGATAGAGCAGAGATGAAAGCAGGATATACACCATCGATGATTATACACACACAAAATGTTAACAGGTTACAGAAGGCATCTCTAACATTAAAGTTACTCTCTTGTTTATGTTTTATCCTGATTCAGTAAACCTGTGTTTAGAGCCCTTTAATTTGGTCCCGGAACCTTTCTGCTGCAAGTCTCCTGAAATGGTTTGTCTGGTGTCCACCTGGATATTCCACAGCACCCTGCCCACTTCCACTGGAGCCTGTCCGGATCACTCAGAACTTTCCATCTTTGTTCTGTCTTCCTTATTAGCTAAGATCTGTTTCCTTCCCTTCAACCTTAAACCCATGCATCTTCCCCTGAATGACGGCCCACATTTCTTTCTCTCATGATATTTAGTAATGCTCTTTAGATGCTACGGACCTTTTACAACAGTTAATTCTGTAAACTGTACATCAGTATTTTACACACACACTCACGCACACACACACACCCCAGATTAACGTGGTATTGGTATAAAGTCAGGAAACAATAAGAGTTGGGAATGTTTAAGCAACTGAAACAATTTCACCAGGGCTTAACCACCTTTTTCCTTTTCCTTAGTGGTAAATGAGATTTTAGTAATTCAAACTTATTCAAGGGTAGATGCTTTAAAATGACTGCAATAATGACCATCTTGCAAACATAAATGCTTTGAAAATAGCTTCAGTGTTTCAGCAATTGCAAACTCTATGTTCTGACATCTTCTGTCTTTTGCTCAATCATCACTACAAGACTGCAAACATCCCAGGGGTGTATCTACACAACGTAAGTGTGTCTCTATGTCAATTTCCAATGTTTATCTGCTACAAATAGGCAATTTAAGGAGAACTGCTTTGAACCACTGAGATTCTGGATGAACACTTACAAAGACTGATCCGCAAGTCAGTTGCATGCCAATAACTTTAAATTGCCCTAAGCCATAGTTGCTAAGAGTTGCTTTATTATATCCTTCTGAGATACAACTTTATAATCCATATTCAGAAAAATAGAAAATGCATTTTAGTTATTTTCAATGAGAAACAGAAAACTTAATATTATATACACATATAAAAATGATAAGAGTAAATCAATGAATTAAATAGAGAAATATTAAATCAAGAGATGAACTGAGCTTGGAATTAAGATTCTGCATGCTGAGCAGCATGGCCAAAAAAAAAAAAAAAAAAGAGAGAGAGAGAGAGAGAGAGAGATGAACTGAGCTTATATTTTAATTTTATCATTTTCATTTTACCATGAGGACTGCAATAATTATACATACTGGCAGTGAAGCTGCTACAGTTTGTGCTAGATTTGCTGAAAAAACATGAGTCAAACATCTCTTATCTTCTGGAAACTGCAGCCAAAATTATTCTACCTGGCAAGGATATCATTCAGATTTGGCAGAGAAATAAAAATCTTTACAGACAAGCAAAAGCTAAGAGAATTCAGCACCACCAAACCAGCTCTAAAACAAATGCTAAAGGAATTTCTCTAAGTGGGAAACACAAGAGAAGAGAAGGACCTACAAAAACAAACCCATATGGAGACATATGTATATGTATAATTGATTCACTTTGCTATAAAGCAGAAACTGACACACCATTGTAAAAAAAATATACTCTAATAAAGATGTTAAAAATAAAAACCATAACAAGAAAATAGTAATAGGAACAATCATATTGATAATTACCTTAAATGTAAATGGATTAAATGCTCCAACCAAAAGACACAGGCTCGCTGAATGGATACAGAAACAAGACCCATATATATGCTGTCTACAAGAGACCCACTTCAGACCTAGGGACACATACAGACTGAAAGTGAGGGGATGGAAAAAGATATTCCATGAAAATGGAAATCAAAAGAAAGCTGGAGTAGCAATACTCATATCAGAAATAGTGGACTTCAAAATAAAGAATGTTACATGAGACAAGGAAGGACACTACATAATAATCAAGGGATCAATCCAAGAAGAAGATATAACAATTATAAATATGTATGCACCCAACATAGGAGCACATCAATACGTAAGACAACTGCAACAGCTATAAAAGAGGAAATCAACAGTAACACATTAATAGTGGGGAACTTTAACACCTCACTTACACCAATGGACAGATCATCTAAACAGAAAGTTAATAAGGAAACACAAGCTTTAAATGACACAATAAACCAGGTGGATTTAAATGATATTTATAGGACATTCCATCCAAAAACAGCAGATTGCACTTTCTTCTCAAGTGCACATGGAACATTCTCCAGGATAGATCACATCTTGGGTCACAAATCAAGCCTCAGTAAGCTTAAGGAAATTGAAATCATATCAAGCATCTTTCTGACCACAACACTGTGAGATTAGAAATCAATTACAAGGAAAATAATGTAAAAAACACAAACACATGGAGGCTAAACAATACGTTACTAAATGACCAAGAGATCACTGAAGAAATCAGAGGAAGTCAAAAGATACCTAGAGACAGATTACAATGAAAACACAATGATCCAAAACCTATGGGATGCAGCAAAAACAGTTCTAAGAGGGAAGTTTATAGCTATACAAGCCTACCTCAAGAAACAAGAAAAATCTCAAATAAACAATCTAACCTTACACCTAAGGGAACTAGAGAAAAAAGAACAAACAAAACCCAAAGTTAGTAGAAGGAATGAAATCATAAAGGTCAGAGCAGAAATAGATGAAATAGAAACAAAGAAAATAATAACAAAAAAACAGTAAAACTAAATGCTGGTTCTTTGAGAAGATAAACAAAACTGATAAACCATTAGCCAGACTTATCAAGAAAAAGAGGGAGAGGACCCAAATCAATAAAATTAGAAATGAAAAAGGAGAAGTTACAACAGACACTTCAGAAATACAAAGCATCCTAAGACACTACTACAAGCAACTCTATGGCAATAAAATGGACAACCTGGAAGAAATGGACAAATTCTTAGAGAGATATAACCTTCCAAGACTGAACCAGGAAGAAATAGAAAATATGAACAGACCAATCACAAGTAATGAAATTGAAACTGTGATGAAAAATCTTCCAACAAACAAAAGTCCAGGACCAAATGTCTTCACAGGTGAATTCTATGAAACATTTAGAGAAGCGCTAACGCCCATCCTTCTCAAACTTTTCCAAAATTTGCAGAGGAAGAAGCACTCCCAAACTCATTCTATGAGGCCACCATCACCCTGATACCAAAACCAGAAAAAGACACTACAAAAAAAGAAAATTACAGACCATTATCACTGATGAATATAGATGCAAAAATCCTCAATAAAAGGCTAGCAAACAGAATCCAACAACACATTAAAAGGATCATACACCATGATCAAGTGGGATTTATCTCAGGGATGCAAGGATTCTTCAGTATATACAAATCAATCAATGTGATACACCGTATTAACAAACTGAAGAATAAAAACCATATGATCAGGGCTTGGGAGAGGCCGCAGCAGAGGGAGGCCCGCATACCACCAAAAAATAAATAAATAAATAAATAAATAAAAACCATATGATCATCTCACTAGATTCAGAAAAAGCTTTTCAAAAATTCAACACCCATTTATGATAAAAGCTCTTCAGAAAGTGGGCATAGAGGGAACCTACCTCAACACAATAAAGGCCACATATGACAAACCCACAGCAAACATCATTCTCAATGGTGAAAAACTGAAAGCATTTCCTCTAAGATCAGGAATGAGACAAGGATGTCCACTCTCACCACTATTATTCAACATGGTTTTGGAAGTCCTAGCCACAGCAATCAGAGAATAAAAAGAAATAAAAGGAATACAAATTGGAAAAGAAGAAGTAAAACTGTCACTGTTTGCAGATGACATAATACTATGCATAGAGAATCCTAGAGATGCCACCAGAAAACTACAAGTGCTAATCAATGAATCTGGTAAAGATGAAGGATACAAAATTAATGCACAGACATCTCTTGCATTCTTATACACTAATGATGAAAAATCTGAAAGAGAAATTAAGGAAACACTCCCATTTACCACTTCAACAAAAAGAATAAAATACCTAGGAATAAACCTACCTAGGGAGACAAAAGGCCTGTGTGCACAAAACATAAGACACTGATGAAAGAAATTAAAGTTGATACAAACAGATGGAGAGGTATACCATGTTCTTGGATTGGAAGAATCAATATTGTGAAAATGACTATACTACCCAAAGCAATCTACAGATTCAATGCAATCCCTATCAAATTACCAATGGCATTTTTCACAGAACAAGAACAAAAAAATCTTAAAATTTGTAGGGAGACACAAAAGACTCTGAATAGCCAAAGCAGTCTTGAGGGAACAAAACGGAGCTGGAGGAATCAGACTCCCTGACTTCAGACTATACTACAAAGCTACATTAATCAAGACAATATGGTACTGGAACAAAAAGAGAAATATAGATCAACGGAACAGGATAGAAAGCCCAGAGATAAACCCACGCACATATGGTCAACTAATCTATGACAAAGGAGGCAAGGTATACAATGGAGAAAAGACAGTCTCCTCAATAAGTGGTGCTGGGAAAACTGGACAACTACATGTAAAAGAATGAAATTAGAACACTCCCTAACACCATACACAAAAATAAACTCAAAATGGATTAGAGACCTAAATGTAAGACCGGGCACTATAAAACTCATAGAGGAAAACATAGGAAGAACACTTTTTGACATAAAGCACAGCAAGATATTTTTTGATCCACCTCCTAGAGTAATGGAAATAAAAACAAAAATAAACAAATAGGACCTAATGAAACTTAAAAGCTTTGCACAGCAAAAGAAACCATAAATAAGATGAAAAGACAACCCTCAGAATGGGATAAAATATTTGCAAATGAATCATTGGACAAAGGATTAATCTCCAAAATATAT